>NW_023416345.1:1000000-1345000 GCF_014108235.1 Myotis myotis | reverse complement strand
CCAGGGCCAGGGTCCTCGTTAGCAATTAGCTGTCGGCTAATCTGCACCCTGAGGGCTGCCTCATGGCCTCAGCTCTGTCAGCCTGGTCACCATCTGCATGTGAGGGTGGCCGCGGCTCTCCTGTGTCTGTGGACTTGGTTTCTTCCTTCTTTTCTTTCTTGGGCTGTTACCTGCTTTTGTCAACAAAACCTTTGCCAAGGAGTTGGACGGTTTCAGGCCCTCACATGGTCCCGCTCACTGCTTTGCCCTCAGGCAACATATATTTCATTGCAATTGTCACGTAGACATGTGGGGAGTCGCAGCTAAATGCGCACCTGAGCACAGAGGCGGTGACTGTGGGTGAGGGGCTGGTCCCTCCTGCTCGGGCGACTGTGGCTTGATATGCATTCTGGCAAGAAGGGGTGCATTCCTTGGTTGGGTGGGGGGCTTCATTTTGCCCTCTCTCTCAGCTGTAGCTTTTCACGCCTAACTGGAGAGGGTTTCGCGGTGGCTGCTGTTGGCGTGCACTCTGACGATGGGCCACAAAGGAATGCGGCGGCATGCCGACGTCCGGAGCGTTCTGTTTGCACAGCCGTCGTCCCAGGACCCAGGAGGACGGAGGCATCGTCCCGGGTCAGCAGCGAGCGGGCAGGTGGGGGACGGAGAGGAGGGGGCCGCCGGGTGTCCCGAGGGGCCCGGGGACCCTGAGCCCAGGCCTCTCTCCTCCTTTGCCTTTGCCACGAGGGCCCCGTCCCGAAAGCAGAGGTTTCCGTGAACCTCCCAGACGGACGGTGTGTGGCGTCTCCCTCTTTTGCTTGTTTGTTTGGCGGCTTCAGACTCCAGGTTGCTCTGCTCTCTGCTTTGCCCTCAGGGAACACGTATTTTACTGTGACTGTCAAGTCCGTCGTCCTCGCTAGGGGACCTACTTTGGCTGAGAAAAGCACCTATAGTTTAATCCAGGAGGGTTTCATTTTAAAGCCTCAGGGACTCCTGAAGCAGAAGAGCAGTTTCTAGAAGAGTCTGACGGGGTGGTCGATAGACGCCAGAGCGGAGAAATGGGTCTCCGTCGGGTAAGTTATGTGGGTGCAGGGAGGGGAAGCACAGCCGAGGAGGACACAGGAGGACCTGTTCGCTCTAAGAGAAGAGCTGGTTCCTGTTTTAAATGGGAACGCTGCGTCCAAACGGCCATTTGACAGGGATCCAGAGCTCACGGAATATAGTCAGAGACGGCGTAGCCGCTGCGTTAAACCCTGATGCCGGAGATGTCAGGAATCGCGCCCTTTGCGACTATGTCCGTGTGTCCCAACTTCTTGGATTCAAATGAAGAGTGTGAAAGGACAGGTCGTTTTTCAAATTCTTTTTGGTTATGAGAGCAGAACAATTTGATGGCCCTTATTGTAGAGAAAAGCGGTCTCAACAATATGCAATACTCAGGGCCCTGGCTGGTCTCACATGAGCGATGCATGAAGTGTCACCCAGTGTTGTGAAAATAGTGTGATGTCAGAGGAAGTGTGTGAGTGTGTGTGTGCGTGTATGTGAGTGTGTGAATGTGTGTGAGTGTGTGTGAGAGAGTGTGTGTGAGTGTGTGTGAGTGTGTATGTGTGAATGTGAGTGTGTGAGTGTGTGAATGTGTGTGTGTGTGAGTGTGAGTGTGTATGTGTGAATGTGAGTGTGTGAGTGTGTGAGAGTGTGTATGAGTGTGTGAATGTGTGTGTGTGAGTGTGCGAATGTGTGTGAGTGTGTGTGTGTGAGAGAGTGTGTGTGAGTGTATGTGAGAGAGTGTGTGTGAGTGTGTGTGAGTGTGTGTGAGTGTGTGTGTATGTGTGTGTGAATGTGTGTGAGTGTGTGTGTGTGAGTGTGTGAATGTGTGTGTGTGTGTATGTGAGTGTGAGTGTGTGTGAGTGTGTGTGAGTGTGTATGAGTGTGTGTGTGTGAGTGTGTATGTGAGTGTGTGAATGTGTGAGTGTGTGAGTGTGTGTGAGAGAGTGTGTGAGTGTGTGTGAGTGTGTGTGTGTGAGTGTGTATGTGAGTGTGTGTGTGTGTGTGTGTGTGTGAGAGAGAGAGAGAGAGAGAGAGAGAGAGAGAGAGAGAGAGAGAGACAATAAGGTTGTCTGAGTACATAGTCCCCAAGGCAGGTGAGGTCAAAGCCTAGGCCGTGTGGTGCCTCTCCTGTTGGCATGGTTACGAGCCACAGGTGGACATTTCGATGTAAATCAACAGATAACGGAAAATACAACTCAGTTCTGCTGTCACACGGGTGAGTTTCAAGGTCCCCGTAGCCACATGTGTTGTTGGCGGCCCCAAGGGTGGCAGAGAGGACACCTTTCTCACTGCAGACAGGTGTGTGGGAGGCACGTACCCTGAGGGGGGCTGGGCTGTGTGAGGGTCACCGTCCCCAGATGGGTCTGACCTCAGTGGAGGCCGCGGGACCCATCGATCCCCCTGGCGAGGGCCTGTGCAGTGCAGTGAGGAGGCATCGTGTGCTGCGCCTGGGGAGGGCCCGTGACCTGCCAGCCGTTCTGCACACATGGAAGGTGGACGGACTTCGAGGAGGAGGCAAGAACCTGACATCGGGGCAGATTTGGAATTTGCCAGGTGGAGGGTTCCCGGAGGCCTGACCTTACGGATGCGATGGGTCTCAAGATAGGACTTTGCTTTTGGTAGAATCAGAGAAACGTAAGCATTAAACTTCCACATTTGTACTGATAAATTATTCACTGTTCTTAACACAATCTTAATACTGGCCCTCGAAAGACAGGCCTTGAGTCTGCTCATCAAATGTATGATTCTTTGATTTGTTATTGGTTCATCTCCTTGGTTGAATTTTGTCTTAGGGTAAAGGTGGTACAATGTATTCCAATTTGACACCAAGTATACTCATTTATTTTTAGAGAAATGTTTCCAGCTTTCCATGAGCTATTATGAAAATTAGTAATTTCAGAATACTTAGCTTTGAAGCCTCTCATTTTAAAAGGTGCAAATGAATATAATTAATTGAGCATATTAGCAGTGATTAGAATGAAAACTTTTGTACGTCACACAAAAGTGAATTCACGCGGTTTTTAAATGAATGAATTTGAAGAATTGGAAATATCATTTATAATAGAAAATTTCAGAAAATAAGCAGAAAGCGTGGTTGACACGCTCTGCAGAAAACGGCTACTGACTGGAGCGACAGAGACATCTCGTTGATTTGTGCCAAAGGGGAGATTGATTGAGGTTATTAAGGTCAGCACTTACCTCGAGTGAAAAATAAGTCTCGAGTTTTCCATTGAGCCAAAATGTCAATACATGTTTTGTCACCAAAACACTAAAGCCCCACTGTAGTCACATGCTAATATTTTCTCAGGCCAGTGGTGTTCAGGGACAGCCACTATTTCTCTCCCCGTAGTTTTGAAATAAATAAATAAAATCTATGAAAATATCGGTGAGGAATTTCCAGGGCCAGTTTGAATGCACACTTCTTTGCTCTGCCCCCGTTTATTTCTTCTTAGTTGTCCCCTCTGAGAAGCATCTTCGCGCCACCCCTCGTCTAATGCACCTGAAGTGCGAAGGGCCCCGGGGAAGTGCCCTCCACGAAAGAGCAGAGAAAGGCCTGTGATTTTAAGTTCCTCAGGATGCGGTCACATCTACGTCTTGAATTTCCTCCCTCAGGTGAAAGCTAGTGCTGTAGGTGGGTTGTCATGTGTGCAAAGGGTGTGCATTAGTGTGTGCATGCACATGTGCATATGCGTACAGATGTGCACATGTGTGTTGTGTGTGCAGGAGTATGCATGCACTGTGCATTCACATACGTCCAGTTGCATGCACAGCTATGTACAGCTGTGTGCAAATGTGTTGTGCATGGAGGCTTGTGCACACATGTGTGCGTGTGTTCATGTATGCGTGTGTACATGTGTGTACACCGCCACTGTGTGGGATCACCAACCCCTGACCCTGCGCAGGTGGGTGTGAGAGAAATAAGTGACAGTCGCCCAGCCGGTGGGCTTGTGTGTGGGCGTCGCCCTGTGCACCAAAAGGTTGCCGGTTCGATTCCCAGTCAGGGCACGTGCCCGGGTCGTGGGATCTCTCCCCAGTGGGGGGCGCGCAGGAGGCAGCCCATTGATGCTTCTCTCTCTCTCACTGATGTTTCTCTTTCTCTCTCCCTCTCCCTCATCTCACTCCAAACACCAATGGAAATAGTTTAAAAATAACCATAAATGACGGGTCACGCACACAGGGCCTCCTCTTTCTGAACAGCTGCCCCCGCCTGGCAGACAGCCCCACCTGTCCTGGAGCCGCACACTCCCGTCGGGGCTCAAGGCTCTGTTTCCAGACTTTGCTCTGCGCTCAGGCCCCACTGGGGAGGGACCGTCATGTATGACCTCCTCATATTTTAAAGGATTTTCCGCCCGGACAGGCGGGGAGCAGGCTCAGCCACTGCGGCCTGGAGATGGCAGGTGCTGGGAGCACCGCTCGAGGGAGACTGGGAGGTACATCAGGGTCTCTGGTATTAAGTAGCTTTCAAATGGCTTTTTGTTAATTTTTTAAACAAGGAAAGGACAAACTAGATCTACACACAATCGATCCCCCAGGAAAACGGAAGTTTCACCCAGTTACAGCCGGGCTGATGGAATCACCGGGGATGGCTCTGCACTCGGACCCCAATCCTCACGACGACTTATCTTCAGGGCTCAGGGGTCGCCATGGGCTGAGTATTGTTTATTATTATTTATGTTTTTCAACCCGATTCTAACTTGAGAAAACGAAAGTGAGGTTTCTGCGAGGTTTTAATAAGTATAGTTTTTCTCTGCAAATTGTAAAGGAATTACCTTAAGTTCTGTAAGGAGGTAAAGTAGGGACGATGGCGGAGCAGGTGGGCAGTTCGGTTTCTGGGATAAATCGCCGCGTCTTGCTCCTTCAAGGCAGCTTCTGTCAGTCCTGGAATCGTCTGAGCTGCTCTCCTCCCTCCCCCACCCCCATGTCTTCCCCTCAGGCTGCCTCCCCACCCACCCCACCCACTCTCCAAACGGTTCCTTGCAGGACGTTTAATCCCACAGCAGATGGACACGTGTACATGTTCCAGCCCATCCACCACCTCCCCGCTGCCTCACGGCTCCTCGTGGCTGTGGGGGTGGCCACAGGGATGGTGGCCTGCCTGTCACTGCTCTTCCCCGTCTACTGGGTTTGGTGGGAAAGACCCAGGGTTACTATCCGGGGAGTCTAACGGGGCGAGTGATGTTCTCCGGGAAGGTGAGAGGTAGCTAAGGAGACAGGTGCGGGAGTTAATGCAATAATGGACCATACAGGGCGTCCCCCCAACAAGTGTACACACTGCAGCGGCTGATGGCTCAGTTTTCAACATGAAATGTCTTTTAATAAATGCTGCCTTATAATCACCCACGGTGCATGTCTACATTGGGGGGGGGCACCCTATGTATCACATATGTTTGTCCGGCTGCACCATTCTTGTCTCAAACTTGAGTTCCTTTTCTAACAGATGAAACAATACATACATCCAGCAGGTGACATAACCCAGCACCTGAAATTAAAATACAGTCCAGCACGTTCTCTCTCTCTCTCTCTCTCTCTCTCTCTCTCTCTCTCTCTCTTCTCTCTCTCTCACACACACACACACACACACACACACACACACACACACACTTTGTGAACAAAGGTAGCCAACACATCCACAATTAAAATTATATAATTTATTCTGTCTTCAAGCATATATGTACATGTAAAGTATATATATACACGTGTAAAGTATATATATGTACTTTACATGCATATACTTTTATGTGCATGTATACAAATAAACTAGACATGTAGCTTTATCTGAACTGTGTCACATGCCGTAGCTAAGTGTTGGGAGCCTGCCTCAGGGATTTCTGGAGGGTCCCGCTGGGGCAGCTGAGATATTTTAATCCACTCGGTGTCTGTTAGGTCCGATGGCTTTTTTTGCTGAGACGGCTTTTGTTATCAGCAAGATTAGTTTGTGTCAGTATCACATCTCAAGGACAGTTGGGTCTCCCGTGAACGGCAGTCAGGAAAAAATATGTCCAATAAGCAATGTATCTGCAGGGTCCATGGAGGAGTCCCGCACCCCCTTCTCTCTGTGACACAGCCCGAGACCACACACCTCCCACACCGGAGCCGGGGACACACCCGCGCTGAGCCCAGCCGACGGCGGGCATGCGTCGGGGGATCTGATCTTCAGCGACGTGTGGGCTGTTGTTTCAGAAGCAACGCCGCTGTGCGGAATCCGTACCCGGTCGCTGAAACAGAGGGTCTGAGACCCCGCCAGGCTGGCCTTCCCCTGGACGCCGATTCCTAAGGGCCCGAGGGGCATGAGCGCGGAACGGCCGCAGGAGCCCTGGTCGCGGGTCTGGGAGTCGGTGTGGCAGCGTGGAGCCCGCTCCCGGGCAGGAGAAACGTGGCGATCTGCACATTTTCTGCTCGGCGGGTCCTGCAGGACGGTCGGGTGGTTGGCACCGACGGACGCTGACCCAACAGGACATCGTAAACAAAAGGAGCTGCGAAGCCAAAATTATGTGTTCCAGCTGGCTGGTCCCACTCTCTCCCGCCGTCATTTTTGCTCGAATTTGACAGCTAATCATTGGGACGCATATGTTGCTTGTGCGTCTCGATCTTAGAGCGACGAGGCCGGCGCCAAATTGACAGCAATTGCATTTTAAGTGCCTGTCAGCTCAAGAATCTGCACATGTCCACACGGTTCTGCGGAGATGCTGACCGTATGAGGCTGAAGTGCTTTGGAGCGTGACGGCATTCGTGAACTCAGAGGGACAGCAGGCGCTGATGGAGCCAGAGCCCAAAGCCGGTCCCGTTCTACGGACACGCAGAGGCCTGCCCTGCCGCGCGCTGGCTGAGAGCTGAGACCGGGCACGCGTGTCCCTACCGGCAGGCGTGTGCGGTGAGCACGGTAAGAGCTGCCGCGGGCCGCACTGACCCCAGTGGACAGCGGGCCATCTGGTCCAGGCGGGAATGAGAGGAGATGATTTATTCACGAGGTGGCAGCGGGACGAGCCGGAAGCACCCGTCGGTGCGTTGACTGCAGATAAAAGCAAGAGGAGGTGTTGGTGAAAGCCCGGACGGAGGCGCGAGGGCAGTCATTCGAAAGCGTTGAGTCGTTCCGGGCAGGTGTCTGAAGACAGTGACGGAAGTGAAACCTGAACAAAGTGCAAGCAAATTCAGGAGAGAAAGGGGGGGGGGGGTGTGCCGAGCAATTGTGTGTGGTGAGGCGGAGAGATTTGGAAGGGATTGTAAAGGATGGAAACGGGTAGACAATCCAATGGCAGGAAGCTGTGCAGACAGAGAGGGAGAGGGAGTTATCTGAGGAGTGTTTGATTGAACGTCTACCGCGACCACTCAAACCTACAGTGTTGCTGTACCCACTGTCTAGAGGCAGATGGCAGGTTTTTGAAAAGGAAGGAGAATGCTATTAGTAGTTACACTGTGCGCATAGCACACACGGCATCGTCCTGACCAATGTGGTCCTTCGATTGAGGGCCCACGGAGCTCCGACAGTCCTCCATGAGCAGGAACTGAATCGTGTTTTCCGAAGAGCAGGAAAGGAACAGTCTCCCGCACCATCTAGGCAGTGAGGTCGAGAACCCCACCTCTTGTCTCAATGCAACGATGGAAAGAAGGAGATGGTAAACCCTTTGGTTTCTGTTAAAATCAGCACCTTGTTCCTATCCTGCCACGTCGGTGATAAAGCCACCTTAGAACAAGGCATCTGTGGGTTGCTCTCGGGGGACAAATGAAGGGGAACATGAAGGAACCCCATAGCTCTTTACACCCCTGGAGGAGTGGCAGCAGCGTGTTCAGAAACAAAGTCCGACACAGAACGCTGGGCGGGTGGCAATGAGCATAGCTTTCAACGGATGAGTCATTGAAGCGTGGCAGCAGTGCTGGGTTGGGTATAAGAGAAGGTAAGGTGGTTCCAGTGGGCACTGCTGGCTCCAGCCGGAGCAGGGGGTGGAGGGCACAGTGCGAAGATATCAACGGGAGACAGGAGGATGGACTGTTGGCCACATTCCTAACAGCAGCATAAAAGGAGAAAAAAAGCAAACCAAGGTCGGAAGAGCAAAGTCAAAGGTGCGGAGGTGGGGGAGGCAGGAGGCACGCGGCCAGAGAAGCCCACACTGGGCATTGCCCGGTCCCCCCTGTTCTGCCGCGGTACCCGTGTCCTGGAGGCTGACCTGCCATGTGTGAGGGCAATGAAGCAGAAACATCGGGGACCCTAGAGGGTGGGAACGTCAGAGCGAGAGGCACCAGGTAGGACAGCGACGTCCACAGTGGAGACTGGAAAAGATCACTGAGCTAGGAAAAGCTCCTTTTCTTGATAAAAACACGAATTGGCAAGGACGCGTTTCCATTTTTTATCTCCAAAATGGAAATAGTAATCCTTGCATCCGTTGCACCACTCGAAATGTTCAGGAGAAAGTAATTTATGGGGAAAACTTTATAACGTGACAGAGAAACAGTCTTCTGAGCTAGAAAACAGACGTTCTGCTCTCAGACCCCTCCTTCCCGAAGGCACAGGTTTGTGTGAGCACCTGTTTTCTGGTTGAAACAAAATAAAATAAAAGAGGGAGGTGTCGCTGGTGGAATTCCGAGATGCTGCCGCTGCCTCGTTCAGTGACATTAGACAAGGAAGCGAAGCCGCTGTGACTCAGTTTCCCCAGCTGGAAAATGAGGACGCTGTTCCCTGACTCTCCTGGAGTTGGGAGAGGACCCATGTACATGCCTGACACACGGGGGAATCCAGGTACAGAGGCAATTAGGACGGTTCTTTGAACACACACACACACACACACACACACACACACACACACACACATGGTTTTCAGAGAGGAAGGGAGAGGAAGGGAGAGAAACACCAATGATGAGAGAGAATCATGGACCGGCTGCCTCCTGCACGTCCCCACTGGGGATCGAGCCTGCAAGTTGGGCCTGTGCCCTGACTGGGAATCCAACTGGTGACCTCCTGGTTCCTGGGTTGAAGCTTAGCCACTGAGCCTCACCCGCTGGGCGAGGATGGGTCTTTCCAGATGGCTTGTCCCCCGCACTGTGGAGGGCACCTGAGCTGGCTCACCCGTGCCTCCTGTTCGCCACTTGAGGGGCCAGGTAAGACACTGGGGGTGTCTCAGTGGAGCCCCATTGCCGAGTGGGGGCTGCGATGAGCAGGAGACTCGAGGTTGGTTTGGTGTAAGGGATGCGTGTGCAAACGGACAAGTACAGACACTGGTGACGTGTTTTGCTTAATATGCAAAAGCTTTGCAGACTGTTTGGTGGAAGCAGCAGGCCCAGAATCAGAGGCACCGTCAGTGAGCTCCTCGGCTCAGGGCCTCCTGGCTCCACGCGATGACACGCCATGCGGCAATGTTAATGGGTGGGGGGGGGCTTACATGGAAACGCACCACACACGCCACCGTGGCCTGAGTGAGGGGGGAACAGGCTCAGGATCTAGTACAGACACTGAGCTTCTCATCCGCTGCCTGCGAGCACAGGAGGTCTTCACACAGCGGGAGCCTTTCTGCAGGGAGCTCCCAAGTCAGCGAAACCCAGGGGCTGGTGAACTGGTGAACGCTGCATCAGCAGCTGGAAACAGGCCGCTGACCGTTCTGGGGGACACGGTGCGCAGGGTTCTTTAGAAAACAAAACAAAACAGGGATTTGAAGGACCAGAAGGCACCGGCGAGGATCTGTGTCTGGGAAATGTGTGGATTTCAGCAGTTGCTCTCCCATCCTCCGTGAGGGAAGGTGACAGTGCCTCATCCCAAGCAAGTGAGAATGAGCAGCCTGCACAGCACGCCTCCCGCTCAAGCAGTAAGAGGCAGTGGGCTCTTTATTATTTTTTAAAAAAAATTGATTTCAGAGAGAGAGAGAGAGAGAGAGAGAGAGAGAGAGAGAGAGGAAGGGAGGAAGAGAGGAAGAGAGGAAGGGAGAGGTAGGGAGAGGGACACATCATTGATGAGAGAGAAGCATTGATTGGCTGCCTCCTTCATGCCCCACACTGGGGATTGAGCCCACAACCCAGGTATGTGCTCTGACCTCCTGGTTCATAGGTTGATGCTCAACCACTGAGCCATGCTGGCCGAGCTTATGAATTTATTTAAATTCCTTAATGAAAATCTCCCTTCCTGGTTCACCACGTTGAGAATTAGGTATATTACTTAACCCAACTCTTGAAAGCTCTGCTACTAAAATGGGGTGATGTGTTAGAAATATTTGCATAAATGAGCGCGTACACTAGACTTGTGTAGAGGAACATTTGAACGTCTGCATGTTGAGAAACTGAAATCAGCCTTGGTCTGTGGGAAATTAATAAACCCAGTCATCATTCATCTTCATTAAGGACGTCTCTGGTGAGTATTTGAGATTCAGATCAGATATCGCCTGACCCTCATCATCTTACTAAAAACCGGTGCAAGCACTGAGGTGGAAATAGGTTTTTGTCCAAATAAGTTCTCTCCAGCGGTTTTACATGAAGGGGCAGCAGGTTTTAAACTCTATTTGTTTCTATTACCCCAAAAGTGGTCCTCATCGACCTGTTTTTTTCAGTGTAAACAGAGCAGCACCTCACGCCAAGGAAAGAGTGAAGGAGGAGGAGCAGGCACTGCGATTTGCTGACCCAGGACCGGCCATTTGCAGAGCCCGGAGGTACTTTGTTTCTTGGGTCTCGACGACCTCTCACTGGACACGCGCTGTCAGGCGAGGGTCTCCGTGTCCTTGTCAAGGCGAGTGTTTTCCCTCCCACTTCCGTGCACGGCTGTTCCGTGAAGACCCCTAATCCTTGCAGAATGGGGAGACATGAGGTGGGCGGTTGCAACCACGTCTGCTGGTAGGACTTTCTTCTCGGTTCCGCTTCTGCTGAGGGGCTCGGAGCAAACATCTGAGAAAGGACGAGGCAGTGGGTGTGGTCACTGGGAGGCGAGAACTGGGGTCCCAGGTGGCTTCCCACTGGAGACAGGGCTCCCCTTACCCAGGACTCAGGTTGTAGCAAAGAGCAGAACTGGGGGGCAAATGGGATTCTTAGTGCATGAGCAGGCCGGCAACAATCACCCCAAATTTATGGGAATCCAAGACAATGACGGGAGCCGTAGGAAACTCACAGAGAGTAGATATGCCACACACATTTCTGTGCATTTAAAAACACCGGAGAAGAGATTGATAGATTTCAGCACAGAAGGAGGGCCATGGCCCACAGAACACAAAGACATTCTGATGGAGAGGTCCACGCGAAAGACACTGAACCCAAAAAAGTGAAGCATGAGAGAAGAAATGTCATCCAAATATAACCTAACTGACGAATCGAATTAAGTTTTCAATGTTCAGTAAGGACCAATAATAACAAAGACTATAAATGAATTAAATATGCCCAATGACAGGGATTCTCAGTCTGGATTTAAAATCTAGCTATGTGTCATTTATAAGCAACACAGACGAGTTTAATGGCATAAGAAGACTGGGAAGAAGAGACAAATCCAATCCAGGAAAATGCAAGTGAGAGCACATTTCCTTGTTGTTGTTAATCCTCGCCCGAGGATGTTTTCCATTGATTTTAGGGAGCGTGGAAGAGAGAGGGAGAGACAGAGAGAAGATCGATGTGAGAGAAGCACATCCATTGGTTATCTCCTGCATGAGCCCTGACCAGGGCCTGGGCCCAGGAGGAGCCTGCAATCGACGTACGTTCCCTTGATTGGAATCAAACCTGGGACCCTTTGATCCGCAGGCCAACGCCCTATCCACTGAGCAACACCGTCCAGGGCGAGAGCAAATGTTAAGATGAGCCCCAGGGGGCCGAGGGGGGAGCCTCCCCATCCTGATTGGGAGCACACCTCAGGTCACTTAACGATTTGAAGCCGCATCCCCACGTCTTGTCGGGGGCAATCGCACCTGATTTCGTCTAAGTGTGTGTGTGCCCTGTGACCCCCAACGCCACGCCAGCACAGGGCTCAGCGAGTTGCCTCAAATGCGCTCAGAAGGCAGGTTCCCAGGGAAGTGGCTCTTCCACAAAATACCGACTTCTGCGCATGGGCCACGAAGTTTCTATCGCACTGTACGTGCGCACCTGCACGTGGTATTTTGTGGAAGAGCCACACTCAAGGGGCCAAAGAGCCGCATGTGGCTCACGAGCCGCAGTTTGCCAAACACTGTCCTAGGGTGTTTTACCCACACATCTGTGGGGTGGGAGGGGGTCGTCGCTGGGGGAACGGAGCAACTGAAGGTGATGGGAAGTGGAAAGGCCAGCAGGTCTCAGGATGCCCAGACTGAGTGCACGCAGATATAACTAGACGCTAGCTAGGAGCACAGAGCTTAAAGAAACAACACCCAGGGACGGAAGGAGGACAGTGATGTCACGCCATGTCCATGAACTGAAAGCCCACGAACTCCAGAGCAGAATGAGGGTGGGAAGAGACAGTGGGTTCGACTGGGCTCCTTCATTCGTCTGCAGAGAAAATGCTCACAGACCAGTGCTCTCGTGTTTGTGATGGTGAAAGTGTGGGGTGGAGGCACCCCTACACCTGAGGACAGACAGCTGGGGCGTGAACCTGGCCCCACTTGGGCTGAAGCAGCTGGCTCCTGGCAGGGCAGCTGACCAATGACACCTACGGCAGCAGAACAATAAACAGAAAAACTCCAGATGCCCTGGAGAGGGACTGGGCAGTGACGGCGAACCTTGTGAGCCCCACGTGTCAGCATTTTCAAAAACCCTAACTTGACTCTGGTGCCGTGTCACATATAGAAATTTTTTGCAATCATAGTAAAACAAAGACTTACATTTTTGATATTTATTGTATATATTTAAATGCCATTTAACAAAGAAAAATCAACCAAAAAAATGAGTTCACGTGTCACTTCTGACACGCGTGTCATAGGTTCGCCATCACTGGACTAGGGGCAGGAATTTTTTGTTTGTTTGTTTTTTGTTTTGGTGGCACGTGGGGAGGGTTGGTTCAAAGTTGGAACATTCGACCTACAGTGGAAAGCGGTTTCTGTTGTGCGGCTTTTTCTCTGGGTGGGTCTGTCTTCACAGCATAGCCTGGGACCAACTGGAGAGTCCAGGAGAGGGAGCCAGGGTAAGAAATGACACACTGATGAGGGGAGAAGAGAGGGAGAGAGAGAGAGAGAGAGAGAGAGAGAGAGAGAGAGAGAGAGAGAGAGAGAGAGAGAAATTATTATTGAATTCATAGCATCGCTCTATTACAGAGTAAGGAAGCCACAATAAAATGCTACTGCACCCCTAGTAAGATGACTAAGATGACAAAGGCCGCGTGTGCTGGGATATTTATAAAACCTTCATTCACAAAAGCCAACAACTGAAAATGCCTGAGTGTCTATCTGAAGGTGAATTGATTATTAACAGAATAAGGCTCCCGGGACCCTTTCTTTATCCACAGAATGAAAAGGAGCTACTGATACCTGCAAACATCTGGATGAATCTCTTAATCATTGTGCTCAACTGAAGCAATGCCACAGGGAACAGCTGTGTGTGTGAGTGCGTTTCTAAAAGGTTCTAGAACAGGGGTGGGCAAACTTTTTGACTCGAGGGCCACAATGGGTTCTTAAACTGGACCGGAGGCCGGAACAAAAGCATGGATGGAGTGTTTGTGTGAACTAATATAAATTCAAAGTAAACATCATTACATAAAAGGGTACGGTCCTATTTTTTTTTTTAGTTTTATTCATTTCAAATGGGCCGGATATGGCCCACGGGCCGTAGTTTGCCCACGGCTGTTCTAGAAGGTGAGAGGTAACCTGAACTGAAACAAGCAAATCATTCGTTGTTGGAGGCACGAGGGTGGGGCACACGTTGACCTGGGAGGGAGACTGTGGGTGGTGTTGGGGGTTTCTGATTTGTATTGTGGTTTCATGGACACGCTTATCTCTCAGAGCGATCGGCTTGTGCACTCAAACAGCTGCGTCAGCACATCCATGGCACCCAGCGAAGAGGACTTTAAAAGGGACCCAAAACAGGATTACTTCCATCAGATTCTAAAAACACATAATCCTGTTATTTGCAGATTTTTAATATTTCCTACAACTTTTGGGATACTACACTATGTTAGTATAGTTTTGGTAATATTATTATACTTAAAATCTTTTTTTCTTGAGCTATTAATGTTATTGTAATATTATTATATTTAAAATTGTTTTTCTTGAAATATGAATGCTCATTGCATATAAATGGCTAATTACTTTGTATCTATAATCTGGTAATAGATTTATTTTGTATATTGAAAAATAAAATAAAAAAGACAAGACTATGAAAACCATTAAAAATTTGTAATCATTAAAAAAAAAGGCATCTAAAAGTATGTTCAACAGCCTGGACAGGATATACAGTTACAGCGAAATTCGCTTGACCCTTCTCTCAGAAGTGGATAATGTATGCCAAAAAGAGCACGTACAGGAAACTTGAATTATCACTCTAACGAGATCTGAGCATCTCTGTGTGCATTTGTGTACCAGATCTAGTGGGTCGCCAAGCAGTCTCACTCCATTTGAAAGCATCAGCAAAACAAACTTGTTTTTAGTCATGAAGCAATAGAATGAGAAATACATGATTCAAAATAGCACAAACCACCTAAGTTTTGAAACTTGAATAAAGTGGTTCTAATTAAATTCTGGATTTAAAAATGTTTTAAAAATAATATGTTTTTCAGAATTTAATGATCATGGAGATCCTAAGTATCAAAATGAGCAGGATTCTGTTTGTGTGATGTGAAAGGATGTTAAAGGATTGAAACCAAGGGGGAGAAAAAAGAGCAAATATTAACCACCGAAGAGTGTTAAGTTAGGGAAACAACACCTAACCAAGGCCAGTTGGACAGCAATAATGATTATGATAAATCAATGAGGCAGGAAACAAAGAGATGATAGTCAAGATCAATAATACCACAAGGCCATTTGCTTAAAAAATGATAAAATATGTAAATGTAAAAATCTGGGAAAACTGAAAAGGAAAAGAGAAAAGTCTATATGCCTGCAAAGTAGACACATGCTCTAAGAGAGTAAAGATGTAAAATAATAACCAAGAACAGATTTCAACTTTTTCACTCTAATTAAAAAAGATGGATGCTTTTGTATAAAATCATGACAGACACATAGAATTTGATTAAACTAATATCTACCGAAATTATGGAATGGTAATAAATTAACTTCGGACTCCTCCACTCTCAGCTATAACAAAACTAATCAGGCTCAGATGGTGCGATAGAAACATTGCACCAAAACCCCAAGAACAGTGTTTATGGGCGACAAATGATTCGGGTGACCCTAAGAGAGTAAACTTCATAGAGATATTGTGTAATAATGTAGCATAAAATGTATGGGTTTTTAAGTACTTTAAAATTTAAAATACAGCTTGACCGTTAATATTTTGAAGGTAAAATTTGTATTGTTTTTTCAATAGATACAGAAAATGAAGTTTAGAAACCCATCAGGAATCCACTTAGATGTATGTTTCATCTGCGGCGGGAAAATTACAGACCTTTCCTGCCTAAAGCTCAGGGGGCCGTGAGGGTCACATGAAGAATGCAGGTGCCAGGACTCGGGAAGCCGCCAGGTGGGGCCGATGGGATGGTGCCTTATTATCAGAGCCCGGTGGTTACATTTCCTTCAAAACATATCAAGTGTTTATTACCCACAGTCCTCTGTGCAGTTCCAGTTTCCTGCTTAAAAGCCAGCGGGTTAGGCCTCTTCAAAGCTAAGATAATTACACTCACAAGTGCAAGCCCTTCTCCCTGATGGTCACTTCCTCATACTGGGCCCCTTTTCCCATCACTCACCGGAAGCCTCTCCTGGCTTTGAGAATCGCTTTTAAAAGCCATGAAAAGCTCCTGCACAAATCAGGCAGCCCTGTGGCTCTGACAGCACAACTGTCCCAGGCATCAGATAAACGCATTAAGGCTATCCCGGTGGCCACACAGACACCCCCCCACAGAGCAGGCTCCGCTTTCGCTCAGCGCCCCCAACAGGGAGGGCCCCTGCGAGCCGGCCCCCAGATGTGGGAGCCCCCGCCCCACGCTGAGGACCGGGAGGGTTTCATGAGCACAGGAAGCCCAGGGTCCGGGCTGTGCGAACAGCCCTCCAGGGAATGCGGGGATGGTGGTTGGGGACGGATCAAATGGTGTCTTCACTCTGGCTTCCAGATTTTAATTTTAAGAAAACAATCACCTTTTGAGTTTTACTTTTTATTTTAAGATAGTTCTCAGTATTCTTTTCCTCCCCAAATATATGTTTTTATTGATTTCAGAGGGTGAGGGAGAGAGCGAGAGAAACGTCAATGTTGAGAATCATTGATTAGCTGCCTCCTGCCCGCCCCCTCCTGGGGGCTGAGTCTGCAATCTGGGCATGTGCCCTGAGCAGGAATCAACCAGGGGCCTCTGGGTGCATCGGACAGTGGTCAACACCGAGCCCCCTGGCCAGGCTTTGGCGAGTGACTTTAAAGCCGTGTCCCAGGAATGGGCGCAGCGGACACGCTCACTGTGAGGTGATAACTGAATGAATGCAACCTGTTTCCGTGATGCAGAGTGTGGACACACCTGCTTGGCTTTCCCTTCCTCAGGCTCACAGAGACGTCTCCAATCTGAAACATGCATTTCCTGGGGAAGCGCTGAGTGTGCGTCAGCCCTGGGAGGGCAGAGGGAGGAGAGGAGCCTGCTTTCCCTGACCTGTCCCAACACCCATCGGCCTGTGCAGCATTTGGAAACCACAGTGGTGTGTGGGGACATGAAAAGGTTCTGCAGTTCCGACTGGAGACCCACCTCCCTGCCTCCCACAATGGATCTGAGTTCCAACCCAGCTCAGAACCGGGCCAGGAGCCCACCAGGAGCCACTGTTCCTGGGATCTTCCCATTGGACTGTGCCACGTGGAAGAACAGGCAGCGGGCACACACTCGGTGCAGGGAGCAGCTAAGGCAGCGGGCACACAATGGGTGCGCCATCTGAATGACCAGGGAGGGATGTCAGCACCAGGGACAGTGTCCCCGCCCTGGCAACAGGCGTCTCCTGGCCTGGAAATGCTGGTTCCACAAAGGCCCAAACAAGAAGGGCCTCCGATCAAGGGAGAGCAAAGGAGAGGAGGGCGTGCAGGAAGCTGAAGGGATTAGCTCCCCCTCCCGCCCACACACACATGTCACATGGACAGGACAGTGGGGTGGTGCTAGCCAGCGGGAAGACGTGGGAGAGGTGGAGGTGGGCAGGGGGTCAGGGATGGAAAGAGATTTGCCTGGGTGGTGGGCGCACGGCGCAGGGTGCTGATGAGGCTGGTTGAGTTGGGCACTTGGAGCCTGTATGGTTCTGTGAACCAATGCCACCCCAATAAATCCAATGGAAAAGATGCTTGGGAGATTCATTTACTTAGTTATTTAGTTATTTATTTCTTATTTTTCGTTGGTCAGTTCTTATAAGTAAGACTTTAAAAAAATATTGTTGAAAGCATTACATATATTCTCCCTCCCCCATTGACCTCTCCTGCCCACCCCTCTGACTATTCTACAGGAGTGTATTTTAAATATGTTTTTATTGATTTCAGAGAGGAAGGGGAGAAGGAGAGCGAGATTGAAACAACAGCGATGAGAGAGAATCATGGATTGGCTGCCTCCTGCACGCCCCCTACTGGGGATGGAGCCCACAGCCCGGGCATGTGCCCTGACCAAGACTCGAACCCTGACCTCCTGGTTCATAGGTCTATGCTCAACTACTGAGCCACACCGCCTGGGGGATGCTTGTGAGAGTTAGATCCTAGGAAATTCTTTGTGAAGATCTGTTTTGCAAGACACCATCACCTCTCCTCAGTTGACCTTCAATGTCCCTTCTTCTTGGATGTGGGCTCTGGGACTCCACGGTGCAGCAGACACACAGGGTGTCCCCCAAAAGGTACACACGCTGGAATACTTCTTCATTCTGTGGGCTAAAGCGGAAAAGAAAGAAACATCCATTGAACTGTCAGCTGCTGAAGTGTGTCTACATTTTTGGAGGGACACCCTGCAGTTAAAACTGTAGGAAGTCACTTCTGACTTGTATTTCACCCCCAATGGGGTCATGGGCCTTCCGGTGTTTCCAGGACTGTCCTGGGGTTAGTGCTAACAACCCCAGGTCTGGGGCAATGTCCTTCTGGGATGTAAAATGTCCCGGGTTGGGGGAATGATGACCAAACCCGTACGAAGGCCCTAAAACGAGGTGCTGGAAGGCACACTTTGCTAGGTGTGGGGTGAGGTCTTCCCTGGGCCCTGTGGCCGCGTGTCGGGACCACAGATGCTGATGGGCACAGTGGACTCCTTGCCGCGTGGGGCACACCCCGTGGCCCTACAAGTGAAGCGAAGGACGTGCCCTGGTCGCGGGGATGGGGGCTCTCCTTGTCTGTGCTGAGCCACGGGCTTTGCGTCGACGTCACGCCGGTTTAACGTCAACACTGGGCACTATTTTATGAGAGTTCAGATGCGGACAGTAACCATGAGCACAGCAACACCCCCTGCGTGACCCAGACATCGGGGAAAAGAAGAAGTCGAGACCCCTGTGTTATTCTCATGGTGGACGGAGGCCACGGGGCCTGACCAGGGAGGTCAATGACCCAGAGGAACTCACTTGCCGGGTGGGCGCAGGAGGGATTGGGGGCTGGGCATGGAGGGGAAGCGAAGATGGGGACTCACAATACAAGGAGACCCGCCAGGACTTCAAAATTAACCAAACCTGGCCCTGTGCCTTGGTGGTTGAGCATCCACCCATGAACCAGGAGGTCACGGGTTTGATTCCTGGTCAGGCCACAGGCCCGGGTTGCAGGCTCGATTCCCAGTGTGGGGCGTGCAGGAGGCAGCCGATCCATAATTCTCTCTCATCATTGATGTTCCCATTTCTCTCTCCGTCTCCTTTCCTCTCTCTCTAAAAATCAATAGAAATATATTTAAAAACAAAGACTCACCGGCCATAGGAATCCGATAGTCACAGTGTAGCAAAACTCGAGAGTGCTTTCCTCCTGTTTATCAGCACACTGAGGTCGACGGTGGAGAAATGGTAGAAACCAGGGATTTACGTGCTCTGTCTCCAAACATTAAGTGATCGCCGAGGAGACCTTCGGGGCTCAGGGAAGCGGTGGACGGGCTGCCCTTGAATTACCAGTTCAGGGTGATATCTGTGTTGCAGCAGAAACTCCCAGGGCAGAGCACACCCCTCACCTGGGGGAATGAGATCACGCCCCTGAGGCCCCACGGGGCCTGGTACTTAGAGACCAGGGCCCCTAACGCTGACCACCTGCTCTCCCCGGAGGGCGGGCCCTCTCGCCTGGAAGGGATGCTCTTACAGAAACCAGGGGCCCATTAAGCCTTCACGGCTTTGCAGTGCGCGGCTCCTAACAAGCCTGTGCGGTGTGGCTGTGTGCACCGTGTGAGCTGGGCGCCCGATCCCACAGGCCCCTTCCTGGGCTCGGGGACTCGCACCTCCTCTGCCTGCGACCTTGCTTCTGTCGGTGAGTTTCTTTTGTTGCTTCTTCTTCTCCTCCTCCTCCTTCTTCTTTCTTTTTTTGCTGCAAAAAGCGTTATTTCCATTTGGCCCCATGCATGGGAGAGGGCTCCAGGGGGTTAAAGAATGGCTCGTAGTTTCGGGGAGAGGCTCAGGCAAAGTCAGACACCAGGGGGTGCAAGGGGCCCCGCAAAGGCCTCGGGCTCCACAGGCTCCTGGTCGTGCTTGAGGGGGAGCCTTTCTAAGAGACACTCGCCCCCCAGCCTGGGGCCGGCAGCCTGCGGAGGGGAGGCAGGTGCTGCCCATCTCCTGGATGAGTCTCACCTGCTCGTCCGGGAAGCGGTTCTGCAGGAGTCACAGGATGAGCGTCTGCGGAGCCAGAACCTGGGGGTCAGCTCCGAGGGGCCCGGCTCAGGCTCTCTCCCAGCCAGGGCGGCCTCCATGGCGGCCTGAGGGTCACCCCTCACCTGGGGAGGCCTCAGCACGTCCTGGAGAGAGTGCGGCCACCGCGCTGGTTTCACAGCTTTAAGTCGCTCAGCGCCCTCGGCTTCTTCTCTGCCAGCTCAAGCGGAAGTGCCCCCCACCCCCCACCCGAGCCACGTCATCCCGGTGGGAACAGAAGCCCCGAGAGAGGTGGGTGTGGAGGCCGCGAGGCCGGGCCGGGCGGTGACGCAGCCCCGCCTGCGGAAGAACTCTGTCGGGGTTGGGAACTCACGGGTGTTGGGCCCTGAGGAGTTAAGGTAGGAAACCCATGTGTTGGCTGGTCTGGGGGGTGGGTCTGAGGGTGGTGACTGGATAAGGCGCTGGAGGGCGGTCGGGGCTGGAGAAGGGGCGTCCCTGGGTCCGTTCCGTCCACACCCGCTGAAGCAGGAGGCAGACCAGGGGCCGCCGAGGCACTGCCGTCCGCAGCTTGTTGACGTGGTTCTGAAATGGTCAGCGTCTCTCTGCGGCCTCTCAGCTCCGGGAACTGTTCCCAACAGTCAGAACTCAAACCATTTCACAAGAGAAGGGCAGCCAACGGAACAGGACGCTCTAAACCTGCCGCTCTCAACCTGGGGGTCGCGACCCTTTGGCGGTCGAACGACCCTTTCACAGGTCGCCTAAGGCCACCCTGCATATCAGACATTTACATGACGACTCATCACAGTAGCAACGTGACAGTGATGAAGTAGCAATGGAAACAATTTTATGGTTGGGTCACAACATGAGGAACTGTATTTAAAGGGCCAGAAGGTTGAGAACCACTGCAAACGCTTTTATTAAAACTGAAATGCTTGGAAACCCACTTCAGTCTCACCAACCCAGGTCACATCTGTGTTTTAAAAGCATTTTCCCGGAGAAAGAGGGGGTTTGCTGTCGACGACGACGCCCAGTGAGCTTTGGGGGCCGTCTGGACGCGGACGGTGGCTGTGGTGCGTGTAGGCGCCACGGCTGCTCTCCCTGAACAGTCCTGCAGCGGAGACGTGAGCTCGGGGCGTTTCTGGGGAGGAGGATGCTCGCTCTTCCCTCAGCACACTGCGCACCAGTGGTTTCATTGCCAGCTTTACCCAGCGGCCAGATAAGTTTCTATTGAACGAGTACAAAAAACATTTTACATAAATGTTAAAGGCAGGCTTTAAAGCTAAATACCCATTGCATTTCGAAGTTATTTATTACGTGTTCTTACAAGCGAATGTCTTTCTAAAGCATGGTCTTTGTAAAACACTGTGTGATATGGGCGGGAATTCTCACGATCCGTCCGCAGTTTAACAGGCTGGGCTCTGGCTGGTCAATTCCTAAGTTCTTGGTGCTCAGACACTCATTTTTAAAAATATGTTTTTATTGGTGTCAGAGAGGAAGGGAGAGGGGGAGAGAGAGAGAGAGAGAGAGAGAGAGAGAGAGAGAGAGAAACATCCATGATGAGAGAGAATCATGGGTCGGCTGCCTCCTGCACGCCCCCTATGGGGATGGAGCCTGCAATTTGGGCATGTGCCCTTGACTGGGAATCGAGCCATGACTTCCTGGTTCATAGGTCGGTGCTCAACCACTGAGCCACACTGGCCGGGATCAGACGCTCTTATGAGCATTTTGCTAGATGTCACCTGGGCGGACTGACCCAGGAGTCGGTTAAGGGCCTGGCACAGAACAGCACTGGCTGTCCCACTGCGTGTGACGTTGGACTGGTTCTGGTTCTGGCTGCATCCAAGGACGGGGTGGCCCGCAGTCACCCAGCGGGAGACCAGGTCAACCTGCTGAGGGTCCCGGGCCAGCGAGACACGTGTCATTGTCCCTTGGTCGTTAAATGCTTACATACCTTCTCAGTGACTCCAGTCGTACCTATATTCTCGTTTAGAAAGGCACGCTTATGGAAAGATCATGCAAAAATACAGCCGGCAAATGTCTAATGGGGAGTTTGGAGAGTTAAACCACGCGTGTGTATCCGAGGACAGAAAGAAGACGATAAACTATGCTATGCTTTCCGCATGTTATTAGCTTAGCCTTGCTATTGTGCTCCGAATAGCAGCCTCGATGCACACAGAAAGCCACTCCTGAGAACGAGGCATGGTTTCAAGTGAAATTCCTTTAAGTTCATTTGATAACTGGGTGTGTCACTTATCACTGTTGCGATTCTCTGGTCTGTTGTGATATGACCGGGTAATTATTCAAGCCTGGACTCAGGTGTGTGAAGTGTCACGTTGGTTGCGACTCGAAAGGACGGTTCGGCTCTGGGATCCCCTGTGGGCGCCTGGGCGACCCTCACTCGGTGGACCCGCCTCCACTGCCCGCCTGGTGGCCCCGGATCACCCCTCAGAGCCAGTGCTCCGGGCCCCGAGGGCCGCCGGGCCCTCCCAGGCTCTGAACGGGAGCTCTGAGTTCTCTGTCCAGACTCATCGCCAGGCGGCCCCCGGCTCTCCTGCCTCTGCCCCCTCTCCCCTCGACGGCGTGGGCTCGGTTGCTTCTGGCTCATGGGGCGTTCCTCCGGGATCCCTCCGTCCGGGGCTGCCCAGCCCGGCTTCTGCTGAGCAGCGTGTACGACCCCCAGGGCTTCTCCTCCGCCCTGTTTGTCCTGCTGTGTGATGAGCCTCAGGGTCCCCCTCATGCTCACGTGGCTCGTCACGGATGCAGGCGTGTTTGCCTCTGCACCGTGTGGCGTACGTAGACATTTCACATGAAGGGTTTCCTTGCTGGGTGCCTGGAAGTGAGCCAGGCGGGTAGCGAGGGGAGGTGACATTGCGGCCTGATGGAGTCGGAAAGGTTTCATTCTCTGTGGTCAATACTGATTGGAATGAGGTGAACGGGGGTGAGACCTTCAGGGTTCGGGTGGACACTGCTGGGTGGAGCCCCCAAGTCTGTGGTCAGCCCGCGGACCTGGGCCG
Source organism: Myotis myotis (assembly GCF_014108235.1). NCBI lineage: Eukaryota > Metazoa > Chordata > Mammalia > Chiroptera > Vespertilionidae > Myotis > Myotis myotis. The sequence continues at coordinate 1,322,196 of NW_023416345.1, read as the reverse complement.
TCCCCCTGGTGGGCGTTGGGGTGAAGCGGGGTGCCCTGTGCCCCCAGTGCCCACGCAGGCCTGTTTAGGAAGGAAGAAGGTGGCAGAAGGACACAGGAGAGGGAGCTCACTTCACATGGCTGAGTTTTGGGGTCACACGAGCGCGCAGTAGGAATTTCAGAATCCCAGTTCTGGGGCCTCCGCTGAGGGGAGTAAACCCAAGTCACTGGGCACACTGTTCATTTGGGATTTGGAAACACTGGCTCCTCACTTTACTCTAAAAGCGTAAACAATTGGATTTAAAATGATGGGGTGTGTCCTGTCTGGTGGCGCTTTTGGTTGGAGCATCATCCCGCCACCAAGAGGTGGTGGGTTCGATTCCTGGCCAGGGCACGTATCGAAGTTGCGTGTTTGATCCCTGGCCAGGATGTGCACAGGAGACAACTGACCAGGGTTTCTCTCTCACATCAATGTTTCTCTCCCTCCCCCCCCTCTCAAATCAATAAAAACACAATCCTTGATGAGGATTAAAAAAAAAAGATGTGATGTTGAGAGTTCAGAAATAGTGCGGCCTTGGGGATGGTCACTGGGATGAATCTGGGCGATAAAACATTGGCTATATTCTGTTTTTAATTTTTAGAAGTCTTTATTGTAACGGTGGTAGCGTCACCTCCATGAAGAGGGGGGAGGAAGTGACACGTTTTGTTATTGCTCATCTCCTGATGAGAGAAGAGAAAGTCTCTCAGCCACCTTCCACCAACCGCCCTAAAGGTGTGGACATAAACCACATTTGGTGCGTTTTTTGAGAGACATCTAATACATGTACTAACCAATTTACATGAATGTAACTAAGTATATTTACATACATTTTATATGTTCATCATAAGTTCACTGCATGCATATGAACTGTCATCTACACACATACATTTGCACATAATAAATGTGTACATATGAATTTACATATAATGAATTTATTATTTAGTCGGTTTTAATAAGCAGAATCAATTAGGAGCATTCATTTAATTAGCATCAGGTATGTATCACATGACTTTTTAATGTAATTATGCATAATCTATATCATATGCGACATGCATATACAATATGCACATACTTCTCTCCTGGTTAAAAAGTGGTAACGGCCTGTAGCCTGCTCCCGGGTCCCCGTGTTCAATGAGCAGTTCTTGGAGGTCACCCATCCATGGACTGTCCTGCTTGCTCTCCTGTGAGGCCGTCGCGTCTCAGCCAGGTTGTCCTCTTTCAGTTCCCAGTGTCCTGCTATTGTCAACAACGCTGCAAGGAATAAGCGTGCGTGTGCGTGCGTGTGCATGTGTGTGCGCATGTGTGTAACTTGTAATAACGGCTTTATGCCGGGGCACGGTTGACTCTCTGTGGCTTTCTCTTTGCTCGTCTATGAAGTCGGGGTAACAGTACCCCCTGTGCATGCTGGCTGTGCAGCGGACACAGCGTGAGCTGTCTATAAATTAGACCGGAACGCGCCTGATAAGCAGCCATTAATGTGCACGTGGAGAATCCTGCAGCACATGGGTTTGATGTCTTCCCAGCAGGGCAAACCCAGGCATTTGCTTGTTGGAAGAATGAAGCGGAATTTGAGGCTTTCATAGAGCGTGAGGCTGCTGTGGGCCCACCTGGGTAGGAGTCCGACCAGCTGCAGTCCGAAGGGGAGAATCCCCAGGTGAATGTGGGATGTGTGAGGCTGTGCATCTGGGGGACCGCCTTGGCTCTCATCACTGTATTCACTCGCAGGCTGACCTCAATCTGGACTGTTTCCATCATGTTCTTGAGTGAATTAAAGGTTGCTTTACTTCATATCTGATGCTCAGTGTGAAGGTGAATGATGTTTCCACCACTGCTCCTTGCTTTCTGGAAAGAAAGGCAGCTGAAATAGGAAGCACTAAATGGGAATTTTAGGATTAGAAATACAGTACGCAGACTGGTTTGTGCTTATTCACGGGATCATAGACATTACAAGGTCTATTAACGCTCTGGTTCCTTCTTTTCAGTCCTATGCGATTGAGACCACAGGGTTAGTATTAATGTGCAAAAACAACTTACCGAGAAAATGCAGCTTGGAACGTTCACTAATCTGAGCCTGTGCTTTCCAGGCTGTCCTTAATGTCCTCCGAAAGAGGAACAAAGGTCTCCAACTCTATTTAGCTTCAAAACGTTTTAATCAACTTCCCCCAAAGAAAACTACCCAGTCATCCTGTTCTTACTCCTCACTCTCCCCGACCCCCAGCTCCTGGCAGCCACCAACCTGTGTTCTCTCTCTCTCTGATTTTAACTCCCTGGACATTGAACATCAAGGGAATCACCTTCTGACGCCTGACTTCTGTCACTTCGCATAAAGCTTTGCTAAGTCCATCCCAGCTGTGGCCTGAATCAATGCTGCATCCATGTCTATGGCTCCCTAACATCCCCCTGTGTGCATGGACCAACATGTGTTTATCCAGCCATCCCCGATGGACTCTTGGGGCCATTGTAAAGAGGCCACTATGAACATTCGTGCATAATTTGCTTGAACCCCTGTTTTCAGTTCTTCCGCGGAGTCGTGTGGTGGTTCTATGTGTAACTGGCTGAGGAGCCATCACGTGGCTGACCATGGTACATTTCTAGGGTGCAATGACTACTTTCCCAATTACCCTCCATCCTCAGCCAGCCCTTACCGAGGCGGGGGGGGGGGGAATGGGTGCATCAGGGGCTGGGGTGTTTACTGCACATTGTGCATCCCACATGCGAGGAACTTCTCAATGTGAATGAAAATGAAGAATGCGTTGACCCTTTGACCCCGTGGTCTTTCTTGTAGGAACTGATTCTGTAGAAATCCCTTTACGAATTGAAAAAGTGACAAACAAATTTAATTCTTGTATTTGGTGTTCAAAAATAAAGAATTGGAAACAATACAAATTATGATATATTTACAACTTATACAAAGAAATACATTTCCCATAACATAAATATAATGCAGCTTTTATATCAGGCTTTATATTTCATTTCAGTTTTATAATTTTACTGATTTTACATCTGTCTTATCAGTTGAGAACTGAGGGACATGGGTTTAAATTTCTTGCTAAACTAATAGTTTGTGTGTCTTGGGGTTAGAAATACAATGGATTTTTTAAAAGAATTAAGTGGCCTTGACAATTTATCTTATTAGTTTAATTACTCATGGAATACTCTGGAGTTCTTATATAGTAATTAGAGGCCCAGTGCACAAAATTCATGCACTTGTGGGGGAGCCTTAGGTTGGGGAATGTCCAACTGCCAGCTTAGGCCCGCTACCCACGGAGGCAGGAGAGGCACCCACCTCTGCCATTGCACTCACCAGCCATGAGCCCGGCACCGACCACCAGGGGGCAGCTCCTATGTTGAGTGTCTGCCCTCTGGTGGTCAGTGCGCATCACTGGGACTGGTTGTTCCGCCATTAGATTGATTTGCATATTAGCCTTTTATTATATAGGATATGCAAATAATGCATTCTATCTTCTGTGATAATTAGATGTATATGTCAGCTGGGCTAGGCTCTCATACCCAGTTGTTTGGGCAACCAAAAGTCCAGATGTGGCTGTAAAGGTATCTTTAATATGTTTTTACTTATTTTAGAGAGAGAGGAAGGGAGAAGGATAGAAACATTGGAATTTCCTAATCATAATGCAGTTGACTTAGTGAATCATTTACGTTCTAAACGATCTGACCTTATGTTATATTCTGTAGTTTGTATTCCATTGAAATCACCCGGATGTCTAGTTCCTTATCTTAAAGAAAGTGTCTTCAGACATTTTGTAAAGTAACTAGTGGAGAAATTCTTTGCAAGTTTGAAGTGGCTTTGCAAATACATTTATAATTCATATGTATGACAAAAACTGTTCAGTGGTCTACTCTTAATTTGATACTATAATCATCATTTTTGTTGGGGTCATCATCATCCTCCTCCTCCTCATCATCATCGTGTAATGAGGCCCCATCTTTCATCGGTATCCGCATCCTGAAGGCCATTTTCAGTCCCTTATTGCAGGATCACTTCTATTTTTAAAAAAATACATTTTTATTGATTTCAGAGAGGAAGAGAGAGAGAGAGAGAGAGAGAGAGAGAGAGAGAGAAACATCCATGATGAGAGAGAATCATGGATCGCTGCCTCCTGCACACCCCACACTGGGGATGGAGACCTCAAAACAGGCATGTGCCCTTGACTAGACTTGAACCCTGACCTCTGGTTCATAGTTCGATGCTCAACCTCTGAGCCACACAGGCCAGGTGTATCTGTTGCTTTTTAAGCAATGTAGACGGAAGCAACGTGTACGCTGGAACTGTGGGGATGGATGCTCGGTCACCGTCAAAGGTGCTGAGTCTTCAGGGAGGAGCCCAGCGGGAAGGACCAGGAGAGGAGCATGGCGGGGAGGACAGTGCGCCCGTCAGAGATGGAGAGACTTGCTGCCGGGCACGGTCACCAGGGGCCGCTCGCAGATGTCCAGGAGCAACTCGCTCTGCCTTCTGAACGTCAGGGTCTCTTCAGAGCCCTAAGCGCACAATTAGTTTTAGGCGACTGACCGTTACGACCAGCCTAGAGCGTTTCCCCTGCATCAAGCATTTAATAGGAAGATTTCACGGGACGGTTTCACTGCTGAGTCCCCGGAGCAGAGAACGGGGACCGGGAAGCATCGAGGACTGTGGAGCAGGAGGTGGTGTAGACTCGCTGGTAAAATACTTGTAGAACCAGGAGGAGGGCTGGGGCTCACACGGAGGGGTCGGTGAGTTAGCATCCTCGCATCTCCTCTTCTCTCACAGATACGCTGTGGCACTACCTATCTTTCTCCTCTGTTTTAAAAATTAGATTTTTGCTCTGGCTGGTGTTTCTCAGTGGATAGAGCATCAGCCCGAGGACTGAAGGGTCCCAGGTTCCATTCCAGGCAAGGGCACATGCCTGGGTTGGGGGCTCAATCCTCAGTGGGGTGCATGCAGGAGGCAGCCGATCCATGATTCTCTCATCACTGATGTTTCTAACTCTCTCTCTCCCTCTCCCTTCCTCTCTGAAATCAATAAAAATACTTTAAAAAATAGATTTATTGGGGGAGACATTGGTTAATAGGATCACATAGGATTCAAGTGCACACTTCACTGATACGTCGTCTGCATTTGGCACTGTGTGTCCGCCACCCAAAGGCAAGTCTCCTTCTGTCACAACACATGTGACCCCCTGTACTCTTCACTCTGGTGCCCCTGCCTTCCCTCTCGTGACCGCCATGCTGCTGTCTGTGCCTGTGAGTTATTGTTTCTTGTTTGTGCACTTGTTGCTTTCAGTTTTATATCCCACACTAGTGGCCCAGTGCACGAAATTTGTGCATGGGGGGGGTGTCCCTCAGCCCCGCTTGCACCCTCTCCAATCTGGGATCCCTCGGGGGATGTCCCTCTCACAATCCGGGACTGCTGGCTCCTAACTGCTCACCTGCCTGCCTACCTGATTGCCCCTAACCACTCTGCCTGCTGGCCTGCTCACCCTCAACTCCCCTCCTCCCCGCCCCCCGCCAGCCTGATCACCCCCAACTGCCCTCCCCTCTTGGCCCCTAACTGCCTCTACCTCGGCCCCACCACCATGGCTTTGTCCAGAAGAATGTCCAGAAGGTCTCCTGGAAGGTCTCCCAGTCTAATTAGCATATTAGCATATTACCCTTTTATTAGTATAGATCGGAGTGAAATCATGTGGTTCTCAAGACTTTCTGTCTGACTCACCACAGAGAGGTGAGAGGATAGTCAGGGATGATGGAATGTCCTGCATCTCAGTGTGTGTGACGGGGTGACTGTGTGTTGTTAAAAGCTCAGTGTGTGTGACGGGCCCGTGGTGACTGTGTGTTGTGCAAAGCTAAGCGGAGGCATGCTGAGATTTCCTTGAGCAAACACTGGTTTGATCGGGGCAGCCCCGCAGATAAGAAAGAAAGAGCTCCAAGAAGCTGTACACATGGGAGAACTTGATAGGCAAAAGGGAGCAGATTAAGGCATTTACTCCAGGCAAGAGACGCCAGCGGTTATTTCAAGGCTGGTTTCCTTCAGGAGCCGGTGGCGGTCCCTCGGGCAGTGGCCTTCCCGGCGCTGACCAGGGGGGTCAGCTTCGCAGCTGGGAGAGCAGGACTATGATTAAGTTGCAGTTTGGGGACATGGGGCTTACATAAGCGACTCCATTTTGGGCCTGTGGTCTTGGTTTCAACAATTGTCAAAACTCATTGAAATGAACCCTGGAGAGCAGCATTTTATTGACTATAGAGTATACCACAAGGACATGTTTTAAAAATACAAAACTTCAGAACGAAAGCCGCAGGTTGTTTTCATATCCTCGTTACCATCGAAGCTTCCCAATGTAGTAATTGTCCACCTCGATACGCGTGACGATGGAATCATCTGTTTAAGGGTTTCTGCTTCCCGTTCAGGTCAGTGCGTGGAGGCGGAATATTTTTAAGCTCTTTGATCAATTAGAGCCACGAATGTCAAGTGTAAAGATGTTAAAAAAAAGAGAAAAACTTGTTTCCATTATTAAAAACGGCAGCACACAGCGACATTCAGATTTTAACGGCACACACTTTACTTCGCCATCATTCTTTTGCCTCCGGACCAAGCAACCCCGCGTGGATGGAGCGCAGTCATTGCTAATGAGTTGGCGCTTCATTCGCGCTGACAAGGACGGATGCGGGCTGAGCTGTGAACCGAGCGGTAATGATGGCTCGCCAATTACCGCCCGGTCTGTCAGCGCGGCAGCGGCGGCCTGCCTGCTTGGGATACGCATCATACCTGCTCATTAAACTTCTTCCTCTTCTTCTTCTTCACTTTTTCTCTTTCCCAGCAGACTTCACTTCACTTCTCGCCAGCCTGCACGGAGGCAAAACCTATCCCTTCTCTAGAGATTGGATTTGTCTTCCGTGAAATCAGAGCCTCGGCCCGTGTCAGTGAGCATGGCAGGCCCGTCCCCAGGTGAAGTGAGGGGCTGGGACAGTCCCCTCACCACGGAGCCCGGGGTGGGTGGGGGGGACGAAGCAAATACAGGGTCCAGTGAAGGGCCCAGGACAGGGCTAGTGCAAGGCGGGGGGCGAGCTGCCTGGAGCCCACACCTGACATCGCTCACACCATCTGGCCGCAGACAAACACTAGCAAACACAACGGGCTCCGTCGTTTGGCTTCCGGCTCCTGAGGTCACATCGCAGCTCAGATCTGTCTGCTTTTCTTGACAAAGAACAGCAAGTCCAGCGGATCTAACAGGAATCTCAGACCAGACGGAGGCGAGCAGTACCCGTCCAGGGAAAGGAAGACAGGCTACAGGGCAGATAAAATCGTGCTGTTTCAGCCTCCTCCACGCGCCTGTGGGCCATTTGGTTCCTTCAGCAAACACGTAGTCACACCTGCAGAGGCCAGAGCGCGCTGGGAGCTCGGTGAGGGGAGGGCCAGGTAGGGAGGACCTCCACGGGGAACTACATACAGCACCCCCGTCGGAACAGCAGGGAGAGCGAGAGCCTTACCTCCCAGGAGTCCGTGAAGCTCACAGAGGAGGTGGGCTGACTGGGAGGGAAATGTGCTCACGACGTCCCCGCAGGAAGGCCCTGCCCAGACTTTGTGTGACTCACAAGCTCACAGGAGCATAAGCACACGTCGTGCGTTGGGGAATGTCAGTGAGTTCCTGTGGGCACGGAACATCCCGGAACGCTGAGGGGCCTTGAGATGAGGCTGGAGAGGCCATCAGTCCATTTGAATAGGTCCTGAGAGACTGACGTTTTGTTTGTGTTTCATCGGATTCCATAACTAGCATCTAAGCGTGTGCCCATACTCCCCGCCTCAGAACAGATTCGCGTAGGAAAGACTCGCCATTGCTGTCGTCTTCTACGTTAACCTTTTGCTAAACCACGGGCGTTCATCTCTCCTTTAAGATGGTTTCCCTCCCTCTCGTTTAGTCCCGCCGGGACCCTCTCACCCGGGACATCGCACTCCATACCCTGTCTGGCCTGTTCTGTGAGAGCTGCCACCACCCCCAGCTTTTACCTTCTGTTTCTTCTCCTTCCCTGGAACTTACCGTCCTGGTGTCTTATGCCCATCAGACTGTGCTCTGTAAACCAGTCTTGCCATGACTTTAATTATTCAATATGGAAGTCTTCAATACCTTCACACGTCCTGTCCTGCTATTGGTATCTTTTATTTCCAGGATTGCAGGCGTCTTTGGTGACCAGAATTCTGATGCGTAAATGGTAGAAACTGTAGGCGTCCCTGGGTAGATGATGAAGGAGAGATTTTTCATCTCATCTCACATTGCCATTCAACGCTCGCGGCTCAAACAGCTGTCTCTCTGTCTGTAGAAGGCGGCCCAGCTTGTTGACCAAGGAAGGTCACTTGTAATTCTGGTATAATTTGGAATTATTTTTAGAGGCCTATCTATTTTTGGGCTAGTGGTAGATTTCCATAAAATTAATCTTCCGTATGAAGTGGGGAGTGTGTTCTGTGCCATTCGTCATTACAGCCAGGCGCCCTGGGCAGGGTGAGCGTGGTGATGAATGCCTGTGGGGTAACCCGTGTCCTGGGCTTTGCTACCTACTTCATGTAGTAGAGACACATCCTTCACCACCAATGAGCGCGTTGCCTGCTGTATTTTATTTCTTAATTACATTTCAGCTTTTGCGAGCTTCGATTGTAACTCAAAAGAGAAATTTGAAATTAGAAACTTTCAGAGCGTATAAAAACCACTTGATTTGTATACAGAACCCATCTGGCCATCTTCTGAAGCAATAAAACACGCCTGGAACTCAAGAGACCGAAGTACATATCTCTAGATTGCTCTGTTCCCTGAAGATATTAGTATTCCCAATGCAAAGGTTTTTACTTATAATGAAGCTGCACTTTTTCTATGCGTGGGAACTGGAGTCCAATAGCGTGAATAATAACCTTAACAAAAAGCAGCTTTCAACTCCAGCCGCTGTACTGTAAGTCACCATTATTAACCTTGGAATTAATTTTCCTTGCAAACCTATTGAGATGTGCATCACTTCAAATGTTAATTTTGGTTAACGGTGTAAGTGAGGACTGCCTTTGGGGTATAGCTAAAGCTTGGTGGATGGAGCTCAGTTACCTTAATTAAAAATATGCAATTAACTCAAACCCAGTTGACTATGAGTCCAGACAACATTAAATTTCTGATTAATAATTACTAAGTAAATAAATAATAAATGGAGGATGATTGATTTTTCCCCTGGAAACCTGAAGTCAGATAAATTACTCTTTGCATTTTCTTTTCAAGTAATTAGTTCATTAAGAAAACACCAAATTTACAAAGAAACTCACTTTAGAATCAGAAGACAAACTTGGAAATACAAGGAGAAAACATAGATTCCGCTGTCAAATTGGAATGGGACTTTTAAAAGTGAATTTGTACTCTATCCCTGAAAGGTTAAAACATGAGCAACTAGTGGATATATCAAAGAAATAATTGCTAATAAACATAAATAATATTAATTGATAAGAGAAACACTGTTTAATGCATGTTAATACACAGTCAGAAATGTGTAATCATGGCATGTGGTCCGGGGGGAGGGAGTCCGCGTGGAGAACGGGGTGTCTGAGGGACTAGTCTGCAGGGTCAGTGCCTAAGACAAGGGGGGCATTCGGATAGAGATTGGGTCTAGGACTTCCATGGGGAGCTCCACTGGGCCCCTGGCTAAGTGTGAAGCTTAAAACCTTCGACTGAAATCCAAGCTGGGCAGGCAAAAGAATTTCTAGGAAAGAAAAATTGCCAAGTAGCTGTGAGACAGCAACTCCCAGAGCTCACACCTGGTCAGACATTTTCAAATTCTGAAAAGTCTGAGTAGAGAGACCTCTTGATACCAGAGACATTGAGGAGCGCCCCCCTGTGGATGTGCCATAAAGTGTGGTCCAGCGAAGCTCGGAGTGATGCTACTCTAGCTGCATTAAAAAGAGCATAAAAACAAGGTTTCGTGGGATGGAACGTATCTGCAAGTAACTCCAATTCCTGGTAGAACAATGTACAGTATTAAAAAATACAGCAAAACCCGAGTTTCAAAACGTTAAAAACTGTCAAGCATCTAACAAAAATTAATGGGCACCTGAAGAAGGAGGGAATGGAGACACATAACCTGGGGAAAAATCAGTCATTAAAAATGGAACCAGAAATAGAAGAAGATGGATAGACATAATTATGTTCCACATACTCAAGAATGTGCAGAAAAATATGAACATAAATAAGAGTTAAATATATATATATGGAATTTCAGGCATTGAACACTATAATATATGAAATGAAGGTATCATTGAATGATATTAGCAGCAGAATTGATAGGACAATAAGTGGAAATTAGTGACCTTGAAGACAATAAAACAGAAACTGTTTAAAATGAGACACATCAAGAAAAGGAACTAAAAATGCAGTAAGAGGAAGAAAAAAAAAGAAAGAGAGAATTTCAGGGAGCTATGGGAAATATCAAGTATTGCAACTTCCATGTAAGCAGAGTCACAGAGCAGGAAACTAGGAATAAGATGGAAGAAATAATTGTCAAATTTTCCAAACATGATTGAAACAATAGCTCACAGGTCCTAGCTTCTCAATGACACATAAGTAGAGGGAACACACAGACACACATGGTTATCCTTGAATTCTATGCCTGGTTAAAATATCCTTCAAACATTATGTGACATAAACACATTTAAGATGTGTAATATTTATGATCATTTTTCATCGATACACTTGCCCTATAAGAAATGCTAATAAAGTTCATTAGGAAAAATTAAAATTATACCAGATGGAAACTTGACTCTAAATCAAAGATTGAAAGTTTCTGAATATAGCAAACATGTGATATTCATATAATTTTAAAATTTCTTCTAAAAATAATACTTAAAGCAAAATAATAATGTTTTCTACATGGTCTCTAGAATACACAGAAGTACAAGTATTCCAACAGTTACAAAAGCTGAGCTTGGAAAATATATGTATACTTTGTAAGCTTCTGATGTTTTACATAGAAAGGTATAACATTTAAGGGCAGGCTAAGTTAACATGATGCATATTATAAATCCTAGAACAATCACTACAAAACTAAACAAGAAAGAGTAGTCAGTAAGACATTAGTATAAAGAAAAAGGAGTCACACGACTTATCAAATCCAAGCAAAGCAGAAATCAAGAATATATTAATATGGCATATTTAAGCCAACCTTATCAATAATAGCATAAAATCTCTATATAAAATCCTAATATGCAAATTATCCTCACGGGAGTTCGACCTGGAGACCGATTGCTCACTATGAAATGTGCTGACCACCAGGGGGCGGTGCAGAACGAAGGAAGGCCCCGGCGGGCAGCCGGAGGCCCTGATTAGCCCTGATCGCCAGCCAGGCCTAGGGACCCTACCCATGCATGAATTTCTTGCACCGGGCCTCTAGTGTAAATATAAACACTTCTGTTTCAAGATAGTTAGATTATAAAGGGAACCCTTGCCCTAGCCAGTTTGGCTCAGTGGATAGATCATCGGCCTGTGAACCGAAGGGTCCTGGGTTTGATTCTGGTCAAGGGCATGTACCTCGGTTGCAGGCTCCTCCCCAGCCCAGGCCCTAGTCAGGGCTTGTGCAGGAGACAACCAATCAATGTGTTTCTCTCACATTGATGTTTCTCTCTGTCTTTCCCTTTCTCTTCCACTCTCTCTAAAAATCAATGAAAAAATATCCTTGGGTGAGGATTAACAAAAAAAAAAGGGAACGCTAACTATATACTTGCTCAAAGAAACCTACTTACATTTAAAACTAGTAGATTCATGCACATTGAAAGGAAATTAATTAGAAGAAAGATTCATGCGGTAATTATATTACTGCAAAAAATTACATTTCAAAATAGCATATATAATATAGTATTATAATATATATAGTATATAGTATTAAATATAGTATATAGTATTAAAATACAAAATATTTTAATATCACTATTTTCCCTTTCTCTATAATAGGAGTGTCAGAGATGAAAGAAAATTAGTAAAATGTATATGAAAATAATATATCAATTGATTAATAAACAATGACAACATGACGTAAAAACAAAGACATGGTATAAAAACAACATTGATAAAATCTGTGACTGATAAATGGATTAAACTTATTCTAATATCTCCCTGTATACCACAGAAAGAGTGAAAACACTTTCAGAGTGCTTGACTAATTTCCCTTGTGATGAAGTATTTACAACTTTAACGTCACATGCTCTTTGGACTCAAGAGAAAGCAACATATAACTGACCATGTGAGGAAATGGGTTCAGGTAGGAATATTCCTTCTCCGTCTAGAGTTTGTCCTTGTGATTTATTAATAGTCATCGCAGATGCTGGCATCACGGGAAACTGTCGTAGAATTCATTTCAATGGGAGGCCAGTGTCAGACGGGGACAAATCAATTCTTGGAATCAGAACAACCTCTCCTTCTGCAGATCCTGTTAATATTTCAGCTTCTGTTATGTTAGGTCGCAATCTGTTGTGTCAATAGTTGGCCTTCAGACATATTCTGTCGACGATACCACTTTCTTTCAGCTTCAGAGGTACGTGTGCCAATAGTTGGTCTTCAGATACATTCTGGCATCGCATGCGATTGGTGCCAGCGAGAGCTATATATGTATCGTGCATGCGTGAGTCAACGTTTACTTTTAAATTGCCAGTGTGTGTCATATGTGCTGGTCGGTCGGTCGGATGGTCAAATGGACGATCAGTTAGCCTTTTATATATATATATAGATACAACTAGGTTGCCCATCTGGCATGGCTCAGTGGTTGAGCATCGACCTATATATCAGATGTCAAGGTTCAATTCCTGGTCAGGGCACATGCCCAGTTGTGGGCTGGATCCCCCATGGGGGGTGTGCAGGAGGCAGCCAATCCATGATTCTCTCTCATCCTTGATGTTTCTATCTCTCTCTTCGTCTTCCTTCCTCTCTGAAATCAATATAAATATATTTTAAAAATAAATAAAAATAAAACACAGGTAGGTAAGTCATTACAGGATGAAAAAGATTTGCCAATGCAGCTAGTCATCATGAGAAAACTCAGGGGCCGATGTCAACATCAAACAGAATCATCAGAACTGGGAATGTATTTTGGTTTTGCAAAGCACGTTCCATGATCATAGGGCCAGCAATTCATCAGAAAGTCATAGCACCTATAACCACCTCCCCCAAAAGGAGGAAAATAATTATTCTGATTGAAAGAAGCCAGATGAAATAAGTGACACACTGCATGATTTCATGAATATGAAAATCTAGGAAATGCAAAGTAACCACTCGTGGCAGGAATCTGGTTGCCTGAGGATGAGGTGAGTGTTGAGATGGATCACCCAGGGCATAAGGAAATTTGGGGGAAGATGGATGTTATTTTAAGTATGATGATGGCTTCCCAAGTAAATAATATGTCCAAACCCATAATATTGGGCATTTTAAATGTATGTAGTTTACTTATTGTTAATTACATCTATAGTGACATACCATTACACACCCATTTCAATGGCTAAATTACAAATACGGACAATACCACATACAAAGATTTGAGCAATGAGAAATTTTATAGATTGCTGGTGCCTAATGATGTGGGCACTTTGTATAGAAGATTGACAATCTATAATAATAAAAGCATAATATGCTAATGAGACCAGACGTCCTTCTGGATGACCTTCCGGACGAAGCCAGGCCTGTGAGGAAAGCCCGGGTCCTGGGTGCCAGAGGGAAGCCAGTGCCGGCAGCCAGGGGAAGGAAGGCCTATTCTTGCAGGAATTTCGTGTCTCCGGCCTCTAGTGTCTTATAAAAAGACACACGTTTACTGTATAATTCAGCAGTTCTGCTTCTGGGTATGGTGGTAGCTATGAAAATTGCCTCTCAAATCTCCTACAGTGTCGAGTATGACTGCCTGGTGGCCACAGCTGCTCAGAAGTCCAGCCCTGTGTGTGTGTGGACACCACGTGTCCTACCAGTTGGTTCTAGGCAGTGGGAGTGAGACGCACCTGCATGCTCATTCCCAGGGTTGCGGGCCCCGGGCAGAGACAGCCGCCTCCCTGGGGGACTGGCTCACTGACTTCTTGTCGCCTGCCCACCAGACTCTCTGCTCTCCTCCCCTCTCTCTCGCACAGAGATGGGCCCTGCTCTGTGGCTGGCTGGCCTACATTCTCTCTGAAACGTAACAAACGTCCCTTCGTGTTTCCTCTTGGTTTCTCGGCTCAAGGCCTCACCTTCTTGCTCCCATGGGTGACCATGGCTTCCAGCGAAGTGAGTCAGCCTCTCGAGGGGATTCACCAAGTGAAAGTCTGAGGCGAAAAGGGTTCCTTATCTTTGGCAGAGAATGGGGGGCCCTGTGAGGTGGCCTCCCTTGGTCCAGGTTAAAGGTTAAGTCTAAGCTACAAGGGGAAACCCTGGCCTCAGGGGGTGAAGTCGGGACACCGAGAAGCCGACAGGAGATGCTGGTGCGGACCCAGTGTCCTGAGGCCCTAAGTCCGTGGCAGCCACCCGTGCCCGGACCTGCCGAGGGTGTGATGCGCAAACGTCATTGGCAAGGCGGCCTGTGGGCAGGAGCGCTCTCCGCCTGCTCCCCGAGGAGAACGCAGCCGGGGCTCAAGCATCCTGCCCGCCGCAGACTGGGAGGGGGGACACGCACCTGCCCAGTGTCTGAGTCTCAGAGCTCGTGGCGTCCAGCCCAGAGCGGCCACTGGCGGGCAGGGCTCATCAGCAGGCCCACGGGCCCGTCCTCGGGGAATGGGTGGAGGTCAGGCGTGGCCACCCCACAGGCATCTTAGAAATGGGCTCTGCGGGCCTCTCCTCGCCTCTCCTCTTCCCCATCACATTTCCCCTAAAGTGGCGTCACTCTTGGGTAATTTGTTTTGTCAACTCCACTTCCCTTTTCCAGAGGGTGTGCCCTTCCTCACAGCCTTTCTCCTCTTCCCTGCATGTGTAAGAATGGTATAACCCCCCTCCCCAAATGTGTGTCCATTGGAAATAGACATTTGCCAAGATAGATATTATAGAGTCTCCCATTCACCTCCCTCCACTGTACACTTACAGCCAGGTCACCTCTTTGTGTACGCGGAGTGGATTGTCCCCAGGTGCAGGACCAGTCCCCAGGTGCAGGACCAGTCCCCAGGTGCAGGACCAGTCCCCTGGACTAAGTGAGAAGGAGGAGGGGAAGGAGGGGGGGAGGAGGAAGGGGAGAAGGAAGAGGAGGAGGAGGAGGAGGAGGAGGAGGAGGAGGAGGAGGAGGAGGAGGAGGAGCTGGGCATCCCAGTGCTTAGCCTGCAGGGGGCACGGTGCCAGGCGGGGGTGCCCTGAGGGACAGTCTTCCTGGAAGAATCCCAGCAGTGGACTCCACTCAGCAGAAACAGGTCTCACTTGACCATTTGGAAAGAAGTGACTCTTTAGGAAAGTACGTGTTTACGTGACAGGGTTGCTTTATGGACGGAGAGAGAAAGGTGACTGCCATGCATGTGGAGAATGTGCATCAGTTCCCAAATAGGCTCAGTGCTGCGCTGGACCCTGGAACGCCACAGTCTTCCTGCCCTCCGCATCAGGGTGGCACCCTCAGGGGTTTCAGGGCAGACACTGCCCTGCACAGGGGATTGGGCCTAAACTGGCAGTCGGACACCCCCTGAGGGGTCCCAGATTAGAGAGGGTGCAGGCCGGGCTGAGGGACACCACACTCCCATGCACAAATTTTGTGCACTGGGCCACTAGTATATATAAAAGGCTAATATGCAAAGTGTCCCCTCGGGAGTTTGACCAGAGACCAGGAGTTCAATTGCTCGCTATGATGTGCGCTGACCACCAGGGGGTGGCGCAGAATGAAGGAAGGCCCTGGCCAGTAGCCGGAAAGCTCCAATTGGCCCTGGTCGCCGGCCAGACCTACCCTTGCACAAATTTCGTGCACCAGGCCTCTAGTGAGTGAATAATATATAAACACACGGATGGATTTTAATAGGATAATGCGAACATTTCTGGTTCTTTCTTGGCAGTTTCCATTGGCACCTGTTTGGGGGAAATCAATGAGCCATCAAGCAAACAAATACTAAAGCTCACCTAATCCACATTTAATAAGAATGTTCTGAGCAAACAGATTATCATAGATTAATTCTGCAACAGTCTGTATACTTTAATGTCATATGATATTGAATAAAATTAACACGTTCACTGTAATAGAAGAAACATACCTAAGTCTCTTCTGTTAGTGGATGTAGGAAAATGCATGGATTTCATGTTTTAGCTGCGTCCTAAGGCTGTCCGCTCACATGTGACCATGGCAACATACTTCTGAAACCCAGCCTTGTTTCTTTTTTTTTTAAAAAAAGTATATTTGTATTGATTTCAGAGAGGAAGGAAGAGGGAGAGAGAGACAGAAACATCCATGGTGAGAGAGAATCATGGATCGGCTGCCTCCTGCAAGTCCCCCCACCAGGAATCGAGCCCACAACCTGAGCATGTACCCTTGAACCGGAATCGAACCTGGGGCCTTCAGTTCACAGGCCGACGCTCTATCCACTGAGCCAAACCGTCGAGGGCGAAACCCAGCCTCTGTTCTAACTCCGTGGTGTCTGCACCCCCAAAGCAGCACGACAGTGAAGGTTAATTTTTCCTGGGAGAAAAGGATTGCACCTTCACGCTGGTGCTATTCTTGGCCATTGGCCATCGGAAGTCCTCCTCTGTTATTAAACGCTTGACTTTAAAGCATCTGATGAATCCGACTGGCAAAGGGCATCTGCAGCCACAGATGTTCTGCATACAAGGCTCCCTGAGGACCACGGCTCTGGTCTCCACACTGACGTTCCCCGACCAGCCTGGCATAGGCACCACACCTCTTCTTTATTTGTTAATAACAGGACGATTAACTTACTCCAGAAGGATTTTAAAAACTCAACGAATTTGTTGGCGAGTAAGAAGTAAGAGTTGTGCCTTTGTTCAAAGTACCTCATTTAATTTTCGAATAAACTGGAGTGTCTGAGGCAATTCAATCCATAAAACTAAGTGAATAAGATCAGCATGTGCAGTAAATATTTTGGGAGAAACAAGCAAAATCGAAACCTCACCCTGTTTCATATGAATGATGCTTTTATTAGTATTAATATATTAGACCTAACATTCTTGGGGATTTGATATGAGCTCCGTCGAAAAGCATCCCTAAGAGACATGGGACATGGAGAACGATGGATGCCTGCCGCTCTGAAGCTAGAGCCGAGATTGAAATGCCAGTGTTTGAATTTCATTAAAAAGTAAAATACTAGTTTTTCTTTTTATGTTCTAACTGTATGTCTTCTACAGCTAACATCCCCCATTCATTTGAGAAAGAAACAACTGTTATGAATATCACAAACACATTTTCCCAGGGCGTGGTGTTTATGAGATGTGTGGTTTACACTGGCACATACGCTATTCAATATTGATTTCCATTGTTACTCTTTCTTGGCACTTGAGTATAACTTTCAGAGATATTGGCCAGTTCGAAGTAAGGAAATCTGTCCTTGACTTCAATACATTCTTTTTAAAAAGCAATTTAAGACGCTTATGACTCGCGTAACTCAGAGCCAATAGAAAGTTTGGATTTTCAGACCCTGGGAAGACGTTCCCACCATTCACAATGTGTTAGGAGATGGCCTTTTACTCTGAACCCCACTTGTGCTCGACGATATCCTGACTTCATTTGAGAGGGCACTTCTCTCAGGCTGATCTGGGTCGGGCACATCCATTTAGGGACGATGTCCATCCTTAGAAATAGCCTGGAGTCATTTTTTCCTACCCCCATGGGTGAATTTTGCACTACATTTCAGGACGCCTAAATGTGAGCATCTTCTTGTTCTTTAAAAAATTGTAAAAATATTTTATTTTTCACATTAAACATTTTTACATTTAAGATCATTAGAAAAAGATAATTATTTGGTTATGCTGTTTGAAGTGTCTAGCTTTTCTTATAGTTAGTAAAGCTTTCCCCATTTTATATTAAATGAAAACGATGAATAAGGGAAGTAGAGGAAATACATGATAAGAGAATGAAACCCCATCTGCATCCTCCTGTGGGCACACGGCCACGGTGAACACGCTAGTCCCTTCATTTCGCTGTTTGGAAATGAATCTCTATTTACGACGTGCTGACCTGTGTGTATCGATCTGGGTAATTGGAAAAGGGGACAATATCGCTCAGTGTTTTCCCTGGTGTAGCCCGGGCGGCGCTCAGGGCGGGAGGCTGTGCTGTCCCAGCCAGCGTGGCATCCACGCTGCCGGGGCCTGTGGCCGTCCTCCTGGCCGTCGTTAACTTCTTCCTCCTGCTCTTTCTTTCTCTGCTTCTTCCTCTTTTGTCTTAGTCGAGTCCCCGGTCAACACAGAGGCTCAGCTGCAAAAAGAAATGAGAGATTTTCAAGTGAATTTAATGCTCCCTTTGTAGGCGCCGGTCAAACTCTGAGGCAGAGTGTGACACAAGGACAGGCTGACTTCTTTAAAAGGTAGAATGACATTTATCCAAATTAGTCATCTCTTCAATTAGTTGGGGAAGGTGTGCTACTCGTTGCAAAGAGTATTCCAGAAGAAAACAGACAGACAGAGTCACCACCCACAGGACGGAGGCAGGGGGTGCAGAGCCAAGCAGACCCAGCATTTCCCTGCCGGGAGGGTCCCCCACGGCCACAGGGAGACGGGCTGGTGTTGAGTGGGCCCCATCGAATGAAGAACTGCTCTTAACTCCAGGCGTCTTTCCTCCACATCGGAGGCGTGGGCCAGGTGCCCGACTCCACACGCAGGGCCGGTGAGCTCTGGATCTGCCCGAAGCGTGAGGAAAACATGTTCTGTTCATGTCGTGCTAGAAAGTTCTCTGGGTGAGAGTTCACATCTTCCCTCAGGTTCTTGCATGGCCCCAAGGCCGAGGAGGGTCAGGGGCCCCCATCTGTCTGACTGGCAAACCCCTTGACGTGGCTGCAGCTGAACCCACGGTGGGCAGCTTCCCCGGCCTTTGCGGTAACTGACCGTCTCCCTCCTGCCAGCTGTCGCCACGGCCTCGCGGCTGCGGGCCTGCTGGGAGCCGGGGCCTGAGGCCGGCACGTATGTCCACCCCAGGACGTGAGAGGAGTAAGTGTAGAGTGAGAGAGTGTGGGCCTCTCGGGACGGGAGTCTGTGGACTTCAGTACGTTTAACTTTAAATGTAACTAGTTTAGCGGGGGTCCTAAGTATTGTAAACGTGCTCCCAGAATCCGCACTGCAATCTGTTCACTCCCCAGACCTTTGATTCATTTTTGAAATGATTTAATGTTCATGTAAAAATATAAAACTCTGAAAGAATCTTTGTGTTTTCTATGAATAGAAAATATATTACAATATACCCGGCCGGCGTGGCTCAGTGGTTGAGCGTTGACCTATGAGCCAGGAGGTCACGGTTTGATTCCCGGGCGGGGCACAGGCCCCGGGTTGCGGGCTCCATCCCCAGTGTGGGGCGTGCAGGAGCAGCTGAACAATGATTCCCTCTCATCATTGATGTTCCTGTCCCTCTCTCCCTCTCCCTTCCTCTCTGAAACAAATAAAAATATATTAAAAATATATTAAAATATTCGGTTATGGATAGGAAGCTCCTACCCTCCTCCCGACAGTAACCATCACTGAAGCGGGAAACGAGAGGGACCCTCACATTTACCTGCGGACTTTCTTCTTTTAAACCTTCATTGTGGAAAGCATCACAGATGTCCCCTCCCCACACCCGCCCTTTGACCCCTTCTAGCCAGAACAAAGTAAACCGACGGACTTTTTTTTTTTCTCTCTTAAAAGCAAAAAAGAAAAAAAAAAGGGCAAACCAAAGATGCCAGGAAACTATCAATTCTGAGGGAGAGTAGATATTTCTTCGAGAGCGATTCCAGTGATTATAAACTTCTAAATGTCTCCTTTTCATGAACATGTGAGTGCTCTGAGATTTAAGACACAAATACAAACAAAACCTCATAACGAAAACCCCGATGTCTTCCCGTGCTCCCCGCCCTCAGGGAGGAAGGCAGGCCCTCTCCACCGAGAGCTGATAGGTGCGTGCCCACCGCCGTCCAGAACTCGGCGATGTTGCCAGGATCTTTGTTGAGTGATGTCTCTGTTAACAGGCACAAGTCCCTTTCGTACCTGCGGTGAATGACACCTTGTCTTCCATTCTTTTTCCTTTCTTTTTTTTAAAATATATTTTTTATTGATTTTTTTACAGAGAGGAAGGGAGAGAGATAGAGAGTTAGAAACATCAATGAGAGAGAAACATCGATCAGCTGCCTCCTGCACATCTCCTACTGGGGATGTGCCCGCAACCCAGGTACATGCCCTTGACCGGAATCGAACCTGGGACCTCTCAGTCCGCAGGCCGACGCTCTATCCACTGAGCCAAACCGGTTTTGGCCTTTTTCCTTTCTTAATGGATCCTTAGTAGGACAATAGAGTTAATTTTGAAAAAGTTCAATTTATTTTTTTTCTTTGTGTTTGAGAGTTTGGTATTTTTATCTAGGAATTTGCTGGATTTAATTTTAACTGGTTCCTGTGACATCATTTATGTAAATCAATCCATATTCATTAAAAAATTAATTTCCTATTCCACATAGGAGATCTCATTGGACTTTTCTCTATGAAATAACAACGATGAGATCCATAACAGTGTTCCCGTGAGGAAACGCTTCACCTCGGTGTAAATTATGGAGAATTGCTCAATGGACAGGTAGACTGTGAGGCATGATTGCATGTAAAGCGTATTTCCCAGGCACTTCCATGTTTGCATAAGTGCCATTTAGGCAGCAGGACTCAATATATAGCAATAGTGGACTGTTTCTTATTTTGTTTTCCATTCAGAACACAAGTTTTTCCTCAAACCTATTTTTCCATGTAAGACACTTTCAACATCTCCCCATCCTGAATACATATTAAAAGCAATTGAAACCCTATCCTTTATATTCTATTGAGGGAATTTCCTCCTGAATTTTATTTTCCTAAGAGCAATGACCTCCTATTTTTACAATTATTCATCTAATGATCTTTATCTTGGTCCTGCGATATCATTCCTGAATTTTGCCTGAGAAATACTATTTAATCAGGTTGAAATAAAGTTGTGAATGCCATTTACAGGCAATGGTCACCTGGAAAGTTGGTACGTGTCTTGCAAGATCTGACAGATTGTGTGTTGCTGTTAAATGAGAATTGGATTCGCAGCCAACATTCCATATTGGGGCTACTTCCTCTGTCACTCCCCAGCCATGTGACTTGGGTCCTCAGCTGTCGGAGTGAAGATGAAAATAACTTTATCACGTGATTCCGTAGAGATTGCCCCAAATACCGCCTGGTAGGTGAGGGCTTAAAATACACGTGTTTAATGGGGATTGCCAACCCAGTGCCCAAGGGTGTCCATCACATCGTCCATACAGTTTCAGTCAAAGCCTGAGAGGGTTCTAACGTTATAGTTGCTGTGGCTACAGCAGCTCTAGAGGCCAAACCTGAATATAGGGCAGGAGACGGAACTAGGAAAGATGCTCTTTGAGTCTTTAAATCATGCCCTTTACGGGGAAGATCATTTAGAAATCAAACTGCATCTGTGCTCGCTGTCGACTGTGAGTCTGTATGGAAACTGTTTACTTACATGCATATGTAGTGTTAATTCCAGAAGCTGAATTACTGACAAACCACAGCTACACATCAAATTACTCCCCACCTGTATATACAACATACAAAGTAACTCTGCTAGGAGCCAGTGAAGGACACTTGTGCCTTCTATTTTCATAGGAAAACCTGGCCTTTACTCATCCAATCAGGTGTGACTTCTGCTGTGAGGGAAGAGCCAGAAATCATGGTCCCTGAGGTTACGTGCATCTGGTATACCTGACTGTCCGTGTGTGTGCCCCTGTCAATTCTTTCACAAGTGTCTCCTGAGCGAGCGAGGAAATGGTCCCAGGGCCTCAATAATTTTATTGATTTCAGAGAGGAAGGGCGAGAGATAGAAACATCAATGATGAAAAAGAATTATTGATTGGCTGCCTCCTGCACGCTCCCCACTGGAGATCGAGCCTGCAACCTGGGCATGTGCCCTGACTGGGAATTGAACCCTGACCTCCTGATTCATAGGTCAGCGCTCAACCACTGAGCCAAGCAAGGTTGAGCCAAATTGTCATCTTCATTCCCATCAGCATCCTAATCCAATTCAGCGTTTGGTCTCATCACTCATTCCATCTGCCCTGCAGGCTGGCAGTAAGCAGGGCAGCCATTACTCTTCTATTTCACAGACACATGGTGGCACAGAGCTTCTGGTCCCTTCTCCTTTAATGTGCAGGTAGAAATTTCATATGCCTAGTGTCTTTTTACCTTCAATCCAATACTTGGTTTTAAGCAAAAGCAATCTTTAGGGCTAAAAGGAGTGACAGTGTCCAGATTAGCAAACAATATTTCATGAGGACACACCATACGACGTGATGGCTCCGCGGCCTGGCTAGGAAGTTGGGAAGGACAGGGGTCACCAGGAGCCCGGAGGGAGGAAGGGGAGCCCCGCCAGCCGTGGCTCGCTCCACTGCTTCCTGGTGCAGTGCGGGTGTACGAAATGGACGTCCAGCTTGCCGGGGTGGTTAATTTTGTAGAAAAAAAGTTATTTGCTGAAATACTTTTTGAACAAGGTCATAAATAAATAACTCCACCAGGTGAATGATCATTTCTAACGTAGACACACCACAGGTCTGTTGGGAATGTCCACTGTCCTTTTGGGAGAATGTTCGCCGTGGAGAATGGATCTCTGCTGACCATGTAACCCAGGGACTTTTGTCTCTTGTTGGACCATGTGTCCCCCACACTGACAACCATGACCGTCACATGCAGGGTCATCAGGAAACATTTGTTGATGGAAGATTTTTGCTCTGCCCTTAGCTGTTGGATTTTCATGGCTTTTCTCTTAGTGTGTGTCCAAGGCGAAGACCGCACCCTGGTGTGACGTTCACACTCACACATCACCTGTGTTACATATCGATGATCTGCGAGTTGTTTATGAAGACTCACATTCAATTACAAAATCAAACCAAGCTCACCCGGGGGTAAACACGAGGAAGCCGAAATGTCAGGAGGGGCCCTGTCCCTACCACCGTGGCAAAGGGTCAGAATCCACCAGACTCCGGCCGGTGAGAATCCGGAGGCTCAGCAGAGCTTGAAATCTCAAACAATTGCTTTTCTGGCATGTGGCCATCTTTGCCATTTCACATTACTTCTTTCTGAATCACCTGAAAGTAAGAACACAGAATTGCCATATCTTTGTTGCATCTAAGTTAAGATGAATTTAACAATATTTTCATATTTAAATAGAGCCCGTATTTAAACTTTTCAAGGTGTTCCAAAGAGGTTGTTTCATAAACTTGTGTAATTCATGATCCAATCAAATTCCGTGAGTTTTAGCAGATGCATTGCTAATGTTGTGCCCAGATTTCATGATTCCCAAGAACCCACAGGGAGCCAGCGAGTCCGATGCAAAAGCAAAGAGTCATTCATTTCAAACCTAGGTTTGGCTCCCCTGCCACACTCACCGATGCAACGGTAAGCTCCAGTGGCCGAGAGAGAGAAAACTCTGTGTGGAGAGAGGTTTTATAGGGGTTTGGGATAAGGGGAGGAGAAAGGACTGTGGGCCCTGCTGATTGGCCAGGCGCGAGTACACAGGATGTGGTCATAGTGATGGCGTGCACTTCCCTTGACTATCTTCCGGGAAGAAGCTTGCTGAGCACATGGCCAAGTTAAGATGAAGGGCATAGCCCTTACCCTGGGCAAGGTGGAGGGCGTAGCTCTTACCCTGGGGTAAGGTGGAGGGCGTAGCCCTTACCCTGGGGCAAGGTGGAGGGCGTACTCCTCGCCCTTTCACTATCGGGCTCACTCCCCCGTTAAATTAGGAGACGTACCCCTGTTGCCAGAAGCACTCCCGAAGACAGCAGTAGGTTTCTGTCTCTCAAGTGTATTGATCTCTTGACTTCCTTCAGCCTCTTTCTGCCTTTGGGGTTATTTTTAGTCGTCCAGGATTTCCTTTACAGCGTGGGCACCCGTTGGCAGTTGATGGACAGGTTTGGGGCAAGCATTCCGGGGAAGAACACTGTGTAGTTGATCGTGGGGACTTCCTTTTGGGTAATCAGGGCACTGGATGCCATATTGCCCCAGGACTGGTGATGCTGAGATGATCCCGGGGTTCAGGTGGGCCAGACATGACTTTCAGATCTTCCCCCTTGAAGGATGCTGTGATGGACTGAATGCTGTGTCCCCTCCTCCCACCCCCACATATTCCTCTGTGGGAGCCCTAACCCCCAGGGTGGCTGTACTTGCAGGTGGAACATTGTCTGAGGAGCTAATTAAGGGTGAATGAGGTCTCAAGGGTGGGGCCCTGGCCCCATAGGGTGAGTGTCCTGCAGAGCAGGAGCCAGAGAGCTCTCTCTTTGTCTCTGTCTCTCTCTGTCTCTGTCCCTATCTCTCTGTCTTTCTCTACCTTTGCCTGTCTCCCTGCCATTTGAGGACATAGCAGACAGGGTCTATCTGGACAATAGGAAGAGTCCTCATCAGAGCCTCACCCCGCGGATACCCCTACCTGGGGCTTCTGACCTCAGGAGCTGTGAGAATAAGTTTCCGTTGTCTGAGCCCCCTGTCTGCGGACCAAGCCCAGCTCTCTCCTCCTCTGTCATTCCTCTGTGCAGCCCTTCTCCGGAGACGCAAAGATTCTTTCCCAATTGCTCACGCGGCGGTTCTGGCTACGGCAATTCTCCTCTGATTATATATTCCTGGGGAAGTTGAAAATAATAATGTTTCTGATACTATCAACTTTCTTCATTTAGTGATCCTCTTTTGCAGATTAGAGAGAGCTTCTCTCTGCTTTCTCTCCCCTTCTCATCTCTTGCCTTTAGTTCCCCTTCCTCTCTCTCCCTTTCTCCATCAGTATCACCCTGGGCTCATGGACTCACTTTCCTCCTGTGAATTCTACCCCTTTAACAACAGGATTGTTTTGTTGCTGAAATCGGCCCACATGTCGGTAGAAGAAACCTCTTCACGCCAGTGCCTGTGAGCTTAGTTCTCATCCAAAACAGGGAGGAGAGATGCCAGCAGCCCTGCGGGGTGAGCCAGGATAAGAAAACACGCCTGTAAACATGGCTCTTTATATGCAGTTTTATCCTATGTTTACTACACAGCACTGCGACGGATGTGTGACATTCTCACCATGGGAATTCACTCTGGCAAACGCCTCAATAGCTCCACAGGGCTGACCCCAGGGCCAGCGCCTGAGGGCAGGGAAGGGAAGCCACTGGCCTGAGGCCTGTGCACCAGGTGCCACAGCCACGCCTACAGGGCGTCCCAGGCGCCTGCGGCTCTGACTTCTCATTGCATCCAAATCTGCGCATTTCTCAGCACTCAGCCCCGTCCACATGACCGCGAGCCCCTCTCCAAGCTCATTGCATTCGAAGTTGGTCCGTTCAGATCTATTGGTCATGCCATGTGGAGGCAAGCTCACAAAAAATACACACGGTTAGCGACGGCAGCACTGCTCACGTGGTTTCCACTTTAATGACCACAGGAAGCCATGGCACGTGGTCACTGTTCACAACGCCCTGGCTGGGTCGCCCAATGCCCTGATGCCCTGACACCCTGAACTGTTTGGTGGCGGCAGGGTCCTCTCTGCGGCCGCTGCTCTCTGTCTGCCCGGTTCCCTTGGCCTCCAAGGAGGGCGCTCACTGCACACTCTGTGCACCATTCCCAGCAGCCTCACCACCCGCGGCCCTGCTTTTGCAGAAATGCGTGGGTTATAGGGAGACACGGCCACTAGGACACTCGGTAGAGCTCTGTCACGGTTCCTTTCCGCTCTCTGTTCCTTGCGGTTCCCTGGGTCTGTGCTCGGTGCTCAGAGCAGAAGCGCTGCAGGAAAGCTGTTTTCTGCTCCATCAGGTGGTGTGAACGGCACTGTGATCAGCACAAAGGCCTCTCCTCCAGCCACAGGTCCACCCGGGGTGAGAGGCACCGCGGCTCCGGCCTCCCATCACCCGATATGCATACTTCCCTGCACTTTTTCAATAATATTTACTTTGACAAAAGCTTTAGGACTTCACACACTGCTGCGTGGAAGGAGGCAGGCGGTGCAGGGGGACCAATCACCCTCTAAGTGCAGGGAGGGGCGGCCTCATCCTCTTATTTGGATCCTGCTCCAGAGAGAAGCCGTGCAGCCTCGGCCCACAGGCGCCTCTGATGAGGTAGATACAGATGCTTGTCAGGCTACGCAGGGGTGAGCAAAAGTGCGTCTGCAGCTGTGACACCAATAGATAGTACAGTGATTCATCAATGATAATATAGTACCTGGAAAATGTGAAGCTCAGTGAAATAAGCCAAAATGAGAAAGACAGTATCACAGGACCTCATGTACTTGTGGGATCTAATGAACAAAATGAATTGACCAACAAAATAAGACCCAAAGCAGGGAGTCATGGAACAGACTGACACCTCGATGTGGGGGCGGGGGGACAAGAAGAGATAAACCAAAGAATATATATACTTATGGGCACAGCCCATGGACATGGGCAATAGGGTGGTGAAGACCTGGGGTGGTGCGCTGGGAGGATGGGGGACAGGGGGGAATGGGAGAGATCGATAATACTGTCAACAATAAAAAAATATATTAAAAATAATCTCTCTATATAAAAAGCCAGTGTCCGTGACGACCAGGGCAACCAAATGACCAGCCACAATGAGGTGACGAGGTACATTGAGCACCTCTCGGTCCCCCCCGCCCCCCCAAGCAGCGGCTCTCGCGGCACAGTGTGGTGGGGCAGCTCTCACTGTGGCGAGTAGCAGCTCTCGCAGCGGCAAGCAGTGGCGGGCTATTGTGTACGATTTCACACGCTGGGCCTCTAGTAATCATATAATAAACCCTGTGCTTTGCATACTCATCACCATAAACCTACTTTTTCCGACCCCTCTACTTCTCATTCCAGGATGGCATTTATACTAATACTAGAGGCTCAGTGCACGAAAATCATGCACTTGGGGTGGTCACTCAGCCCAGCCTATGCCCTCTCACAGTCTGGGGGCCCTCGGGGGATGTCCAACTGACGACTTAGGCCTGCTTCCTCAGGGAGGTGACCGGTGGGCTGATCAGGAATGGCACCAGCCAGCAAGTGGCCGGGCCTGTCCCCCATCACTGCCCTGCCACCACCACTGGTGGGTTCCCTCTGCGGGAGGTGACCGGCGGGCCAATTGGGGGATAGTGCCAACTGGCAAGCGGTCAGCCCCACCCCCCATTGCCCCACCGCTGCCGGTCACTGCCGCCCCCCGATTGTCATCCATTCCCTCTGCCCACTGGCACCCACCTTGGCTAGCCTGGCGCTGCCTGCTCGCCAGCCCCTACCCCTGCCGACTGATGGTTCTGCCATTTGGTCTATTTGCATATTAGGCTTTTATTACATAGTATTATTGAATTTAGAAATAGGAGAGAAACATGTGGTATAAACTATGTTTCATTGTTTTCAACCTAAGTGTTTGTAATCACTTCTAAAATAGTGTCCATTTAGAATTGTCTTAAACGTTATTTCCATTTAGAATCTCCATAGAACAACACAGAAGTCAGATTCTGTTAACATGGATACCCTTCCCAATACTGACGTGTTCCAGGTCTCAGTTAGATGAATCCCGTGGTAACTACAAAGGCTTCTTATAAACAAGAAAGGCGGGCCCTGTGTCTCTACGGGACTAAATGTTAACATGAGCCACGGTAACGTCTTCGAATCTGTCCAGGGTGGTGGAGGGACTATAACTTCGAGTTTCTGCCCAATGGAAATTGTAGCACAAAACCACCCCAGGCAGCATTTCGTATCCTAACGCAGGAAGAAAGGTCATTCCACCTTCTCTCTGCTGCCTGTTTGCTGGCGAACTACCTGGAGGCATGATCATTGAAATAAAACTATAGTGGGGGTTCCTTTAAGGTTTTGCGGAACTTGAGTCACCTAGGGGAATGCTATATCGTAAATATTATGTTAACACGTAACCTGGCTAATGAACATGATCACTGGATGTGTCATAATATGTATTGTCGTCAATGGCAGTTGGAAAAAGAGGGGAGCAAGCGAGGGGGTGAGCACGACTGAGAGTCACACACAGCACAGCCTGAGGCACAGCCACCCTATTGTTTAATTAACCTGCTCATTAATTTACATGAAAGCACTTTTCGTCTTTTTGCATACAATTATGCAGCTCTCCACACAGCATGACTGGAATTCCATAACAGGGTTTACTTTGCAGTGTTCTCCTGGCCTCCTCTTCCCAGGTGACTGGGTCAGGCTCGCTCTGGGCAGTTCAACTTGACCTTGCAACGGGCATCAAGGTCAAAGTAACGGCTAATGTGTGTCTCCCGGCCTGGGCGCGGGGTCCCGCAGCATCACCTCCCTGGCATCCCTCATCCAGCCCAGCCACTCGCTCGCCCAGCCCAGCAGGAGGCATCTGGGCTCCAGCTCTTTTTTAAAATATGTTTTTATTAAATTCTTCGTTGTTGAGAGTCTTACATATGTCTCCTTTTCCCCCCATTGGCCTCTCCCCGGACACTCCCATCCCCTAGCACAGTGGTCGGCAAACTGCGGCTCGCGGGCCACATGCGGCTCTTTGGCCCCTTGAGTGTTGCTCTTCCACAAAATACCACGTGCGGGTGCGCATGTACAGTGCGATTGAAACTTCGTGGCCCATGCACAGAAGTCGGTATTTTGTGGAAGAGCTACACTCAAGGGGCCAAAGAGCCACATGTGGCTCACGAGCCGCAGTTTGCCGACCACTGCCCTAGCACAAGCCCTCACCCCCTACTGTCTGTGTCCATTGGTTATGCTCATATGCACACAAGTCCTTCGGTTGATCTCTAACCCCCCTCCACACGCAGCCTCCTGAGGTTTGATGGTCTGTTTGATGCTTCTTTATCACTGGATCTGTTTTTGTTCATCAGTTTATGCTGTTCCTTATATTCCACAAGTGAGTGAGATCGTGTGGTATTTATTTCACTCAGCATAATGTTCTCTGGGTCCCCCCATGCTGTTGCAAATGGTAAGAGTTACTTCTTTATTACAGCAGCGTAGTATTCCATCGTGTAGATGTACCACAGTTTTTTAATCCACTCATCTGCTGATGGGCACTTACGCTGTTTCCAGATCTTAGCTATGGTGAATTGTGCTGCTATGAATATAGGGGTGCATTTATACTTTCTGATTGGCGTTTCTGGTTTCTTGGGATATATTCCTAGAAAGGGGATCACTGGGTCAAATGGCAGTTCCATTTTTAGTTTTTTGAGGAAACTCCATACTGTTTTCCACAGTGCCTGCACCAGTCTGCATTCCCACCAGCAGTGCACGAGTGTTCCTTTTTCTCTGCATCCTCGCCAGCACTTGTCATTTGTTGATTTGTTAATGGTAGCCATTCTGACAGGTGTGAGATGGTACCTCATTGTTGTTTTGATTTGCGTCTCTCAGATGATTAGTGACTTTGAGCATGTTTTCATATGTCTCTTGGCTTTCTGTATGTCCACTTTCAGAAAGTATATATATATATAGGTTCTTCGCCCTTTTTTTGATTATAATGATGCTTTTATTGATTTTAGAGAGAAAAAGGAAGATAGAGGAAGAGAGAGAAACATTGATGAGAGAGAACTATCAACTGGCTGCCTCCTGCACACCCCCTACTGGGGATTGAGCCTGCAACCAAAGTATGTGCCCTGACCAGAATCGCACCCATCACCTCTCCATGCAGGAGATGCCACTCAACCAACTGAGCCACACGGGCCAGACGGCTCCAACTCCTCCAGGGAAATTCACGTACCCCTTCGGGGGAGGGAGATTGTGGTGGGCATCTCTGGAAACCAACAAGGGCTAAACGTAGTGTTTGAGGGTGAAAAACACCACAAACAAAAGCGTATTCACGGCTGAGGAGCAGGGATTGGAGTAAAGATGTTTGATAGTGGGGTGGGCTCCACTATGCGTGGCTTTGTAGGTGGAGTGCTTGAACCTGGTTTTCAGGTTGAGACACGGATGTGACTCGCTCAGTTGTAAAGCAGTTGGGACATCGCTGGCTGATGGCGGGGCTCCGTGGTCAGTCCCCTGAGGGGAAGGTCATGAACGAGGTCACAGCACTTCCTAGAAAGCCCCGCAAGAACCGGTTTCGGCGAGACAACGCTAAGTAAGGCAAGACAACGACAGGGCAGTTCTCTGTCCGCTCTGCGGGTGGCCTGCAGCCGCGTGACCCTGCCGCTCACTCGGGTCTCCTGCCCGGCCTGCGCCACAGTGGGTCTCCAGCAGCCGTCTGTCTTCCTCCTGTGCCCTGACCTCTGCCTCAGAGCTGACTCCCCGGGACCCCACCTGCTGCAGCTGTTGCTACAAGGGGTGCAGACCGCAGTCCCTCGAATGGGATTCCAGGGCCCCTCAGCCACAGCGAGAGGCGGGGTGATCACTGTGATGGACGGAAAAGAAGGATGGGAATCTCAGAGGGACCGACCCGCTGGACAGACGGACGGACGGATGGACGGCTGCGCACGGGGGGAGTCGGCTTCTGGGCTGCGTCCAGGTGATGCCGTTCTCACTGGAGCAAACGGGGCTGTGTCCGCGAATGTAAGACACATGGGGGCTGTCCTCCACGCGTGCACTCCTATCAGTGGCCACAATTATCCGTATCCACGCAGTTTATCCATTGACTGTGCCGGGGCCGACCCTGTGGCCCTCCAGGCCGTCCAACCACGGAGCCACGCCGGCCAGGCTCTGTGTGTTCATCTTGACTCAGACAAAAGACTTGAATAATTTCTTCAGCATTAGTTACTCTCCAACCAAGAATCTTAGCTCATTCAGGACAAGAACATGTACTGCTCTTTGTCCATAAAGAGGCCTGCAGGCCAGGACTGTGTGTCTCCTGGCATTTGGTTTGTGGAGCCCATGGGAACAGACATGGACAGCCTGTGTGATGTGCTTGACACTGTATTTGGCTCAACGGAAAAAAGAAAAAAAGAGTTCCTTCAGGAGGGACTTGCAAGAAATTTTCAATCACATCCAAAGCTAACAACCTAGAAAAATCATACTTAGGCGTACTTATGTCCCCAAAGGCATGTGTATCCTTATAATGCTTTATTACATACTTATGCACAGTTTATCCATTTAATTACCAATATTTAAAGTATGAGTATATAAAGTTTTAAGAGTATATAATACATCACGATATTCACTATAATATAAACAATTTGTCATAATTGAGCATTCATGTTGTTTCAAATGTCTCAATTTTCTATCTTTAACTATATTATCTTTGTTTCCAAGAATTTGTTTTAAGATAGAGTTTGATAAGTAGAATTATCAAATAAAAGGCATGAATTTTTATGAGACTACTGATATAGAACATTAAATTATCCATCTGTGAATATTCCCCTCACATCATACCCTACCAGCATTATGCATATACACACACCCATGCATTACCAATCGTTATTATTTTAATTTGCCTGTAAATTGTATCAAAGTAGTTTCATATTGCTTTGCCCAATTCAGATGGCAAATATCACCTAGAATTTTAAGTAATAATGTTGCCAGGAAAAGTACAGTAATCTTTAGAAGAGGTTAAAATCTACTTCAAACCATAGTCCCGTGTTTAGTTTTCTGCACAGAACTTGGTTCCTGTGTTTTCCGCAGGCGATCCCGTCTCCGCAGGCTTCGCCTGTGAGGACACGCGTTTATCCTTTAGGGAGTGAGCATGTTCCCAAGGCCCCAGCTCAGGCGGGAGTGGGAAGTCACTGACCTCGTCTCTCTCTGCTGTGAGCTCTTGGTCACTGAAAGGCAGGGCGCTTCTCAGAATGTCTGTTTGCTTCATTTTTTAAAAATAGGTTTTTATTGACTCCAGAGAGAGAGAAACATCGACGAGAGAGAAACCCACCGATTGGCTGCCTCCTGCACGCGCCCCCTCCCCCCCCTCCACTGGAATCGAGCCCAGAGCCCTGAGTAGGAATGAACCCTGACCTCCTGGTTCATAGGTTGATGCTCAGCCACCGAGCCTCACCGGCGGGCTGCTTGGTTCTTTCCCTAGAGAACAGGTACCTGGTCAGGAGGAGGTTTACGAAGAAACCAAAGTTTCAACTAACAGTCTCCTGTGGGAAAGGAGTGTAGCGAGTGGAGCGGGAGCTAGCCTGCTATCGCGCGTCCAGGTCCCGGGAAGGGCCTTCCCTCCGTGCTGAGATGTGACTCCCACGCTGAACCGCAGTGCACTGTGTCTGCGAGCTGGTCCCGGCTGTACAGTACGTCCCCTTTTCCGAATAGCCGTGCACGTCACCGTCTCGGGAAAAGAGGTCCAGTCACACAGTCTTTTCATTTTCTTATTGAACCAAACCGGAGCCCAGGGCTCCTAAACCCACCCCACCGGGCGACCGTGGAAGGGACAGACTTGCTTTATTTCTGTGGTGCCCATCCTACCATGTGCGGGTGGCTTCCATTGGCCCCAGTTCAGAAGAACAAGCAGGTCCCTGCACCCAGAGACATGGGTACAGCCGCGCTCCATGCGTTCTGTCCCGGAGTTTCCATCTCGCTGATGATCCATGGGGAGAGCTCAGTGGGAGCTTCCATGATGAATCTGGGCTGGGAAATACATTGGGTGCCACCAGCCTCGGATAGGGTGGAGTCACAGGCGTGAAGAGGGGCAATTGGGGCAATACACCGACTGGGATGCGCATGAAGGTAGACCCAGAGGTGCTCTTGGGTGAGAATAAAGGACGGAAGAGTTCACCTGTGAGACTGCAACTGAACGGATGGAGAAGAAGCTAAGACACACAGGAGGGTGGCCCGAGACGCCAAAGGAGAGGGATTTCCGGCCGGGGTCAGTGTTGACGAGGTGTCTGTGGGGAAAGACCGAAAACACCCACTGACTTCGGCAAAAAGCCAGCTGTCATCCTTCAGGTTTAGTCAGTGGGAGGTGGAGGCGGGCTGAAGGGTGATTGGCCCGGGGGTCGCAACTCTCCATATCCGACGTATCACAAGAACCTACTGACGACACATTTGCGCACAATTCTCAGCTCCCTTCTCTTTCCTCCTTTCCACCTCAATACAACTGACCCAGGTCATCGTTTCTAATTGGGAGTGCTGCGGCATCTGGCCAACTGGTCTACCGCCATCTCTCTGCCCCCTTCCCCAGGCACACGTGGCTGAGTCAGGCCATCTATGCTGCTTGCACATCTCCGGCAGATACATCTTTAGAGAATCATATATCCAACTGAATATGCTTCCAGGAGCTCCTCTTGACTTCTCTCTTCAACTTGGCTTAGAGACAAGGGTTTTTCATGGTCTGAAAACACCACTTCGGTAACTTTTCAAGAGAATATGGCTTTTGAACGGAAAGGCAGCTCGCCGGTCTGAGGACTCTGAGATGTTGGGAAGAAGTTTCCCGTAACGGTTGAGAGCACGCTGTGAAGGGAACGTCCACCGTTACTCGCCGTGTTATCTTGAGGAGATCCATTTCTAGCCTGTAAGCGGTACGCTTTCTACCTCTTTAGGTTGCTAGCAGTTTATTGAAGTAAAATAAATAATATGTGGAATTTCCTAAAAGAGTTAACGGCTCCTAATGATTGTTTCGCAGGGCCTGGTAGTGGGGAGGCAGGTAGATTTGGGAAGAGAGGTCTCATAGCACCTTTAACCACATTTAGAAATTAAACACCCTTTTCCTTATAGCTCCTGTTCAGCATTTTTTAAAAGGAGATTTGAAGGTGAAATAGTGAATTCTAGTGGAAGCAAATACTAAAGAAATTACTGCTGCTCTGCACATTCAGGGGAAAGCCCTACTTGTCCTGGTTTCCTCCACACTCTTGCCTTCCTGGCCACAGGGAGCTCACAGGGCCCTGCAGTCCCCATTGCAGGACACAGCCCTGGGTTTGAAGACAATTACAGACTCTCAGGAGTCCATCCCCGTGATAATGAGCTGTGAACACCTTCCTCAGAAACCACAGACTCGCCAGAAGGGCAATTTAACACCTCTTCAAGGGACAGATGCGCCATGAATTATTCACAGGAGCCCAGCCAGACTCCCTGTCCACCCGCCTCCTGCAGGACACCCAGGGGGTGACAGGAACTTCCTCTCCTGGAATGTATGGGTCTTCAACCCCAGGCAAAGGTCATGTCTTCAATCCACTCAGTACTCTTAGAGCAAGGGTGCTGAGCGCTCCCTCTCTCCTCTCTCAAGTTCACTGTCTCCTGTACCATTTCATCTGGGGTGTCCGTGTGCATGTGCACCCATGCAGATGCCATGTACACAGCACATCCCACATTTGAACCCAAAGATCGTCAACATTTTCTGTTGCGTCTTCCATCCTTCAGGTCTGCCTCCTGCATGCTCTTGACTCATGATTCTGTGCATAAGATGAAGCTCAGAGGGAAAGCACAGCTCTTTGTTCCCACCAGCTGGGCTGTGTCGGGCCCTACCCGGGGTCCACGGGAGAGGCAGCCGTGGCCGTGAGGCAGCCACTTACCCCAGTGCCTCTGAGGGTGGGAAATGCTTTACTGTATTGAGTCGGTTGATGAATATACGGCCAGGGTCTACTCTAACGCTGTGTTTGTCAAACAATTTCATGGAATCCCAACGGTGCCATGCAAACGACGTGCCCAGAGTTATTTTGCAAATAACGTTTAGTTTTAGATGATGAGGTGAAATACATTTTTTACTTCACTGGTAGCTTTGAATGAGGTCCTTCTTTATTATTATTCTAGTCTCTTATCCCTCTGAAGCAAAACTCATTGTACCTAGTAGTTTTTCCCCGATGAACTTAAAATTAGGCTAGAACAGGGGTGGGCAAACTTTCTGACTCGAGGGCCACAATGGGTTCTTAAACTGGACCGGAGGGCCGGAACAAAAGCATGGGTGGGGTGTTTGTGTGAACTAATATAAATTCAAAGTAAACATCATTACATAAAAGGGTACGGTCTTTTTTTTTTTTTTTAGTTTTATTCATTTCAAACGGCCGGATCTGGCCTGCGGGCCGTAGTTTGCCCATGGCAGGGCTAGAATACATATGTTGGAAATATATCAGCACCACTAAGATGGACATTCAGATGTTACCTTTCCTGAGATCTGTCTATGTTAAGGAATTCTGAAATACACATTGAACAAAACTGTTTGTCTTTAATAATACATAAAATTGAAGTCATAGTTTTCTTTTAAGGCTCTTATAATTTTTTATTTGTCAACTATGTTCACATTCAATATTATTTTATATTTGTTTCAGGTTAGGCTTTTATATAATTTATGAAGTGATTCCACCGATAAGCAGTAGCCCCCTGACACCATGTATAGTTATTGCCATGCTTATTGACTGTATTCCCTGTGCAGTACTGTACATCCCGGGACTGTTCTGTAGCTACCAATTAGTACTTCTTAGTCCCTTCACCTTTTTCCAGCCCCCAAAACCCCTCCTACCTGGCAACCATCAGTCTGTTCTCTGCATCAATGAGTCTGTTTCTGTCTTGTTTTATTCCTTTATTTTGTTCTTTAGATTCCACATGTAAGTGAAATTACTGTCTCTGTCTGCCTCATTTCACTTGGCATGATGCCCTCTGGTCCACCCATGTTGTCACAAACGGTAGGAGTTTACTCTTCTTTATGGCCAAGTACTATTCCCTTTCCTGTATGCACCACACCGTCTATGTCGGCGCATAATTCGCCCCCACATCTCGGTCATTGTAAACAATGCTGCAGTGGTCACAGCAGTGCATACGTCTCTTCAGGTCAGCTCTACGGAGCTCTTCAGAAATTGTGCCCAGAAATTGTCATTTTTAGTGTTGGTACGTTAAGCCAACTTTGTTTTTTTATTTTGAATTTTAGGGTCCCGTTGGGAGAACAGCTAGAACATTGATGCACAGAGTAGGCGTGAGAAGCAGAGCTTAGCGACAGGGCGAGGCCAGCTCACCTGAGACGCAGCATCCTGTGCGTCTAGAGCTGCTTCGAACCGAGGACAGCCTCGCCCTGAGCCTCCATCTCTCCCTCCCTGTTTTCCAGGTAAAAGTCAGCTTCCTTCATCACATCGTAATTCCATGTGTAGCCGAGGGAACCTCTCTCTTGCAATTAATCTATTGACCAAAACTCTGTAACTGCTTCTGTTTTTGCCATTTTTAATTTTGTTCGTGTATTCTCTTTTTTGCTCATTATAGTAATGTTTTCATGTCAAGACACCTCCAATTTTAAGGAAACCCATGTTTTAAAGAGTAGATTGGGGAGGGGAAATAATTCATTATCAATTAAATATACACGTGTACATTGCATGGTGCCCCCTGATTTTTGAAAAAGGAAACTTTAGTGAGAAAACATGCATCTTGGAATTCAGAATATAACGATATTGCCCTAGAAGTTTGACTTGCAGATTTTTAATTTTAAAAAGAGTAAATTATTGTGACAATATTCCGATTATATCATTTTTAACATATTTCAAAAAGGTATGATTTTGCTTGTTCAGCTTTCCTCGGCCTGGCTGGTTTGACCTGTCTTCTTACAGGAGCTCTTCTGTAGGTTAATTTGACTCATTTTAGTTAATTAAGGAAGCAGCTAAGGACACAGGCTTGTTGCTGCGTGAAATGTTTCCCGGATTTCAAAAGTGATGCTAGGAAGTGTCCCTGTTTTTATCGAGATGAACGTGTTTGTGCATCTATTTAAGGGGAGTGGCCCCGCCTTCCACATGGGAGGTGCTACTCCGGGTACTCGGGGTACAGCTCGGAGCTCGAATAAAACCCGACAGGACGTCCGGCAGGGCTCACAGCCATGGCCCTGTCACCTGAGGACGTAAAGCTGAAATGTGGCGGTGCTGCCGGGAAGAAAGGCCGGGGCTTGGGACCATTCTGCGCGTAATTGAACCCAGGGGGTCCCATTTCAACAGGCGACGGAGGGTCGGCGGGAGGAGCTCAGGCCTTTGAAGCAGAATTTATGACTTCCATTTCTCTCCTTTTTTTAAATTACTGAATTTATTGGGGTGACATTGGCTAATAAAATCATATAGGTTCCAGGTGTACAATCCCATAATGCATCATCTGTGTATTGTATGTGTGTTCACCACCCTACGTCAAGCCTCCCTCCGTCACCATTTATCCCCTTTTACCTGCTTCTACGCCCCCCCCTGCCCTCCCCCCAGCAATCACCACGCTGCTGTGTCCATGAGGCTTTCATTCTTGGCTCAATCCCTTCACCTGTGTCACCCAGCGCCCCATCCGCCCTTCAGCGGTCAGTCCGTCCTCTGTGTCCATGAGTGTGTTTCCATTTTGTTTGTTTGTTTATGATGTCGGTGACATCCCGCGGGACAGTGGGATCGCGTGGCACTTGTCTTTCTCCGCCTGGCTTGTGTCACTTAGCACAACGCTCTCCCGGTCCCTCCTGCTGCAAAGGGCAGCATTTCCTCCGGGTTTAGGTCCGAGCAGTCCTCCGCTCCGTAAACGGGCCTCTGCTTTCTTACCCACTCGCCCTCCGATGGGCATAGTCTGCTTCCAGGCCTTGGCCATTGTAAACAACGTCGCCAGGAGCGCAGGGGTGCATGCATCCTTTGAATCAGTGTTCTGGGGTTCTTTTACGCGTTCTCAGACGTGGAATCGCTGGGTCGGGACTAGCGTTGCTTGACGGAGGGGGAGGCCATGGCAGCAGCCATAGGGGAGGCACCGGGTCATCCAGGAGGCAGCAGGGATGTGGGGAGTGTGTCCCAGGCAAGACAGGAGAGGCAGGTTAGGCCCGGCTAGTGTGGCTGGCGCCGCAGGCTTTGGGCAACGGGTGACGTCCGTGCCTGTCACCTGCCTGGTCTGCGTCTGTGCAGCCCATTTCCATTCTGTTCTGAATTCCACGCGCATCTCAGTGGAAAGTGGCGAGGCTGGAGCATTTTCGACCGCGATGCGAGAATGGCGACTGAGTCGGACAAGTGTACATATGCTGCTTGAGAGGAAATAATTCCCAATTCCACATCTCTGTTGCAAACGAATGGTTTCGGGTAAATTTATACAGAGCGGTATCTTAAAAAGATAACTGAGCCCCACCCCCACCGGTGTGGCTCAGTGGGTGAGCATTGACCTATGAACCAGGAGGTCGCGGTTCGATTTCCGGTAGGGGGTAAAGGGTGGGGGGAATGGGAGATGGCTGTAACCCTGTCAACAATAAGAAATGTTTTTAAGAAGCGATGGGAGACCCCGGCACATAAGACTGTGTTCATGTTGTGAGTACAGGGAGAAAAGTAGTCCCGGAATGAGCCACGGGCACCCCGGCCTCTGAGGGCTGGTGGGAGCCCTGTGCACGCTGAGGAGGGGACGATGGGGGGCAGGAAAACATTCTGTGCTGAACGGAGCATTGCATTCTGTAGCCAGAGAACGTGACTCAGTGTAGGAGTGGGTGCAGGGGGAGGATGCTGAGAGGGTTACAAGCAGAGCTCTGAGAACCGCCCGTTCGCTTCGGCAATGAGGGGACAAAGGGGCAGGAGGAGGCCACGGGGAGGCCTGATGTGTGCACGTTCCAGAGGGGAGAGGTGGGGAGTGGAAGCCAAGACTGTGGGTACAGACCCCAAGAGTGAAGGACGGAGTGAAGGGGCCGGTGACAGTGGTCAGCTCTTCAGTTTAATTAGATATTTGTTCAGAGTTACTGCGTGTGGGTTTGCTGATGGCGGGGATGATGATGTCAGAGATCAGAGAAAAGGCCCGCGTGCTTTTAGCTAGTTGAGCAGGTAAGGGCGCACCTGACCCAGGACATGTCGTTGTTATTTATTTGTTTTAATTTTTCTTATTGTCGTGGAACCTTTCTTAATATCTGGGTGGCTCATAGATTGCCAGTGTGGTCTTGAATTTTTCTGGTCAAAGAAATGATGTTTAGAAAGCTTTATGATGATTTAAAGCAGGGGGAGAGGGGAGGTGATCATCTTTAACTGACAGGAGCAGGCAATTGAAATTACAGCTCACCAATGACTCTGCCTGAAGTTATGTGTGAAGGAGGCTTTATAAACATGCGTCTCTTACTATATTTCTCCAGTCAAGGAATGTTTTCCCTTAATGACCTGATTGCATGCAAATTCACCAAATGTAAGCCGCGTCCCCGCGTGAATAAATAATATAAACCGCCTCTTTGGCAAGAGGAGCCGGGACATATCTGCTGCCCAGGGCATTATGAACGAGTCGTTCTGATGATAAAGAGACCCACGCATGGGAGCACGGTCCCACGTGTCCCCTATCAGCCATCCCTGCCATGAGTCTGGAGAGGTAACAGAACATACGCAGGACAGGCGCTGAGCCAAACATCAGCTGTCGCCTCCCGCGGCGGAGAAACGTCTGCTTATCAGAATTCCATGTTCTAAATTAAGGTCTCAGTTTTGATAAAAGCCTCACAGCTTTAAAAAACCTTTTATTCACTAATTACATTCATTTATTTAAAACTGTATTGCATAGAGATCACAATTGAATTAAGGTTTAATTGATTTGTAAGCTCTTGAGATTGGACTATGTGTATAACAAACTGGGGCCCAGCTGGTGTGGCTCAGGGCTTGAGCATTGATCCATGGATCCAGAAGTCCCGGTTCAGTTCCCGGTCAGGGCACATGCCTGGGTTGCGGGCTTGATCCCCAGGAGGGGGTGTGGAGGAGGCAGCCAATGGATGATTCTCTCTCATCATGGATGTTTCTATCTCCTGCCCCCTCTCCCTTCCTCTCTGAAATCAATAAAAAACAACAACAACAAAACGTTTAAAAAATGAGCTGGAATGAGTTGGAAGCACTGAAAGTGAGACTAGACTACATATCTTCTGTCCACAAACATTAAAGATGGGTGAGTTTGCAGTCAATATCAGCATCTTTCCAAATAATTCTTTCCCGTAAACCACAAAATATGTGGGATTTCCTGTGCGGTTTCATTGCGACCCTCCCGCGATGGTGAAGGAAGATGGGCTTCTGCTGGCTGCACGCGCTCCCCATCTGCCCCCCCCCCCCACTCCCTGGGGCCTGCCTGGACCTCTGCGGTCTCCCCGTGTTCAAATGGGGGTGAACCCCATGCTGACTCACGTCTGTGATGGTCCCAGTGCGCTCCTAGCTCAGCTCTTCTGCCTTCTGCACACGAGGGCCTCCCTGTTCTGCTAAGAGCTCTCCGCTGTCACCCCCGCAGGCGCTGGAGAAGATGTAAGTTTTCTGTGGAGTCACAGTAGCAACATCGTTGACGTCTCAAACGCTATCTTCGTGTTGCCTAAGGGAAAGCCAGACACAGTTTGAAGGAAAGGATGGACTCTCCCGAGCTGTGTAATTTTGGACTCAAAATGAAAACCATCTCATTTATATTCACTTATTTTTCCAGCAGCAACAGTTTACTCAATTCCTACGATGTGGGAGGCAAGGTATTAACGTAGGTTGCTATAGTGATGAAGCAACGCCCTTCGCCAGCGGGGAAGTGAGCGACCACAGGAGAGAGCTGTGAACGAGCCATCACACAGCCAAGCAGCACAGAGCGAAACTGCGCTAATTGCAGGACGGCCGACGATGCGATGAAGGGAGATCTGACCTGGCCTAGGGGCTAGATCAGACTCATTAAAGGTGCGACGGTTAATGTACATCCTGGGCACAGGACACTGCTCACTCAGAAGCCCCAAGTCACATGGAGCATGACACACCTTGGTGTGTGTGAGGGTGCGGGGGTGAGAAGAGATAAACCAAAGAACATATATCCTCACTGGAGGCCCGGTGCACGAAATTCATGCAAGGGCCTTGGCCCCCGCCCGTTGTGGCTTTGTCTAGAACAGCGGTTCTCAACCTGTGGGTCGCGACCCCTTTGGGGGTTGAACGACCCTTTCACAGGGGTCGCCTAAATACATCCTGCATGTCAGATATTTACATGACAATTCATAACAGTAGCAAAATTACAGTGATGAAGTAGCAATGAAAATAATTTTATGGTCGGGGGTCACCACAACATGAGGAGCTGTATTAAAGGGTCGCGGCATTGGGAAGGTTGAGAACCACTGGTCTGGAAGGAAGGACGTCCGGAAGGATGTCTGGTCTAATTAGCATATTATGCTTTTATTAGTATAGATAGGCAGGTCTAATTAGCATATTACGCTTTTATTAGTATAGATAGGCACTGCCCATGGACAGGGGCAATAGGGTGTTGAGGACCTGGGGGGAGGGTAGGGGCTGGGAGGAGGGGGCAGGTGCTGGATACTAAGGGCAGTCGTTAGCATAATAAATGCAAGAAGCTCTCAGAGGGCTGATGGGCACCTTCAATAGTGCTGAAGATCTGCATATCATTACCTGCTGCTGAACAGCTGAAGGCATTTCCCCCAACTGGTGGTCCTTCCTTGTTTACCAGGCCTCACCTCTGATGTGTGTATCTGCTTTGCTAAGGGGCTAAATGTGTGAATAAAAAGCCATGGAGGCCAGAGATTCCGGGAGCTTAGCCACTAGAGCAGTGATGGCGAACCCATGACACACGTGTCAGAGGTGACACGCGGACTCATTTTTTGGTTGATTTTTCTTTGTTAAATGGCATTTAAATATATAAAACAAATATCAAAAGTATAAGTCTTTGTTTTACTGTGGTTGCAAAGATCAAAAAACTTCTCTATGTGACACGGCACCAGAGTTAAGTTAGGGTTTTTCCAAATGCTGACACGCCGAGCTCAAAAGGTTCGCCATCACTGCCCTAGAGCTAAGCTTCCGCCTGGCTTTCCCCCAGGCCCTCCACATGTGCATTTCTTGTCGAGTCTGTATCCATTCGTGTGCAGTCCCTTCTCCAGACTCCTGAACGTTTGCTGCGGAAAGACTGTGGCAGGCAGGGGGGATGGGAGACATCTGTAATACCATCAACAATAAAAACGATACTAACCCTTTTCGCTCCAACGTGGAGGCTGACACGACAGACCAGGCGCTAGGGGAGCAGGTCCAACGTCGAGGCTGAGGTCGACACCACAACATTCAATCCCGTCAGTTAATTTGGACTAGACTGTTTGAATTCCAAAAATAAAATTGGACCGCAAAGGGTTAAAATATTTATTAAAAAAAGAAGTTAGAATTAGGAAAGCTCATACACACACACACATACTCACACACACAACAAACATACAACAAATGCTCTGAGTCGGAGAGCAGGGCCCGCTGTCTTGGGTGGATGCTAGGGGGGAGATGGAGAGACAGACGTCCAGACCAGACCATGGACACACATGAGGGACAAGCAGACAGAAGGAGGGGAGCTGGTGTTTCCTCTGAGCACCGGGCAGAGGGGCCGCAGGTGTGCGTTTCGGAGGCTCTGCTAGGTGCATGGGCAGCACCTGGAGCGAAGGGGAGGGAGGAAGAAGGCAGGTGGGCACGTGGACCTGAGAGATGCTGGTGCTGGGTGAGGCCGGGCCTCATGTGACTTG
The DNA here is from genome assembly GCF_014108235.1 of Myotis myotis. Lineage (NCBI taxonomy): Eukaryota > Metazoa > Chordata > Mammalia > Chiroptera > Vespertilionidae > Myotis > Myotis myotis. Next base: position 1,279,846 of record NW_023416345.1, on the reverse strand, counting down.
CTTTTCTGATGCCCACAGCACTGCCTGGCACGTACCAAGCACCTCAGTGTGTAATTCCTGGCTTGATGAATGCCCAGCCTGGGTTTTACCCTCGGCCGTGGTTCTAGCCGTGGGTCCGATGAGTGGGCCGGAGGAGCCAGACCACCACGCGGGGAGGAGGGGCTTGGACTGAGCAGCGGGGGTCCTGGCGTTCGCTGCCTGGGAGGAGAGGGCACGCTTCCCATGGAGCTGGGCAGGAGGGGCCACAGAGGGAGGCGGTGAGCGTGAGTCCTGCGAGAAAGCCGCGGGGAAGGAACACCGGACATTGTCCCAGACCCTTCCCCCAGGGCAGCACTGCACCGTCAGGCAGGACGCAGACCTTGACCCACGAGGGCGGGTGGGGAAGCGAGTGGGAGCGGGAGATAGAGAGAGTGATGTCGGAGGGAATAGGATGTGAACGGAGGGGCGGGGGGGGGGGGGCAGAGACAAGTCGCGTTTTTAAATAATAATTGGAGCCACTTGAGCAGATTAAACAGCTCAGGGAAGCCTAGCGCTGACAGGATGTTCAAGAAAAAGGGCCAGCCCGCCCTGTCCTGTCCAGACGCAGCAGATGGGAACCTTGACCTGGAGCAGGTGCTCCGCGGAGCTGTGAGCCTCGGTGTATGAATCTGCTTTTGCTCTTTTATCTTTTAACTGTTTTAAAGGTGTGTGTGTGTGTGTGTGTGTGTTTGTGTGTTAGAGAGAGAGAGAGAGAGAGAGAGAGAGAGAGAGAGAGAGAGAGAGAGAGGATGTGAGTGATGCGCTAAGACGCACACAGTGCCACGTGGACAATCGAGCCGGAGCCCTGGCCACTTCCCTCTGTTGTCCCTTCCGCATCCGCTTTGCTGCTGGAAACGCTTTGAGAAGCACATTCTCTGTTTCTGACTGAGGCCGGCAGCAAGGCTGTCTCCGTCTTCAGCTCCAAAAACACGCTCATGTTTGTGCAGACAGCCCTGCACGCAGGCCTCCGATCCCCCGAGGTGCCGGGTTTTCTGGAATTACTTCTGGCTTCAAGGGCCCTGGATGCGGCCCCGGCCCTGACATCCCCATAACCACCAGGGAAGGTGTTGCTCACCGCAGGCGTTGTCTGGCACCTGGTGCGTTTCATGGTGTTGAACACATTTCCCTCGCTCTGTGCAGAGGACAGCTTGGCTGCCAGACGTGAGGCGCCATGATTTCCCAGGGAATGTGAGCAGGGACAGCCTCCGGCCGATGCACGTGGCCGCCTGGGAAACCAGGGCGTGGGCTCCTGCCCCCTCAGCCTGGCGCCGGGAACGAGATCGGGCCTGGAGAGCGGCTGCCAATGTGGGAGGGACGATGGAACATAAGATGCTCAGAGAGACAGGGTGCCAGCCATTCATCCACTCCCTCAGACATGTGCTCAGACAACGGAAATCTGGGAACCCTTTGGCCCAATATTCATCCCCAGCCATAAGGTGTTGGGGATGGAAAATAATTGAGCCCATGTTTCTGCTCGCAGCCGATGAGCAGTCTCTTGGCAGACAGGGAAATCAATAGATAGCAGAGCCCGGTGGGCGGCTTGAGGGTAGTTTGGCCAGGTTTCTGGAGCATTCCAGGAGGGTGACTCCTCCACCCTCCGCAAACCAGCCATTCTTCATAAGAGGGCAAAGCTGGTGCAGAAAAACACAGCAGCTCAGCTTTGTGCTCACCTTCGCTCACACCGATCCCGGCAGACAGTTACCTCTCATCCGAGCAGGGGGCACCCAGCCCCTCCAGGCTGTGGCTCTGCCATCGCTTGAGACCTCGACACCATCGCACCCTTTGGCTGAATGTGAAAACCGCGCCAGTGCTGGGCTGGGTTCGGCTGAGCCCGCCCTGGATGTGGCCCCGGCCCCGACATCCCAGAAGTCAGCCCCCCGGCTGCCTACCTGTCGGGGGAGCAGGAGAGCCCGCCTGGCCCAGGAAGAAGGAGAAGCGGACTTGCGGACCAGCTAGCTGTTTCGGTGTGTTGTTCATGGCACAGAGGCTGAGAGGAAAAAGTACTTGGAATAATCGTAGGCACGAATGCGTGGTGTTAGAAGTCAGAATCCAACACAGCTGTTTTCCTAATTACAATGCACGCGTGCAGCAGCAACCTGTTCAACAAACACGTTACCAGGAGTTAGAACCGCAGATGAGGAGAGTGATTTAGGTTATGGGCTTCAGATTAATTCTGAGCATAAGGAGTGATTAATCAACACACTGTATGCTAATGAGTTATTGCTGGCCCTGGTAGAAATCTCATGAATAAAATAACCAATTAGAGGATGGCTGTCATCGTTTCATCGAGCAGAAGCGCCGATCCAGAAGCCTAGATCCTTCAGTCCACGCACGTGGTCGCATGCGTGTGCCAACGGGGAGCACACGTGGAGAGCCTGCCCCTAGCGTCATGTGGCTAGGGGTGGCAGCAGTGGATTCCGACTCGCGGTTCTGAGCTCTGATCATTCTCCTAGCATATGAGACCTTGCATGCCCTGGCTGGTGTGGCTAAGTGGGTAGAGCACAGGCCTGCAGACAGAAGGGTCCCAGGTTCGATTCCAGTCAAGGGCACGTATCCAGGTTGCAGGCTTGATCCCTGGTCCTGGTTGGGGTGCGTGTGAGAGGCAACCAATCGATGTGTCTCTTCCATGTCAATATTTCTGTCCCCCTCCCTTTCACTCTCTTAATATCAATGGAAAAATGTCCTTGGGTGAGGATTAACCAAAACAGAAGAAAAAGAGAGAGAGAGAGAGAGAGAGAGAGAGAGAGAGAGAGAGAGAAAGGGAGGAAGGAAGGGAGGAAGGAAGGAAGGAAGGAAGGAAGGAAGGAAGGAAGGAAGAAAGAAAGAAAGAAAGAAAGAAAGAAAGAAAGAAAAGAAGGAAGGAAGAAAGAAAAGAAGGAAGGAAGAAAGAAAAGAAAAAGAGAAAGAAAGGAATTGCAGAGTAACGGGCCTCCAGAACTGCCAAAAACTGGAAACAGAAATGGGCGCTGCTCTGCGTGACCCCACGGGTTTGGCGAGCTTGGTGCCAAGTTCTGCTCAGTGACAGGTTCTGCTATTTGTAAAGTTTCCTTAAATACAGGCGCACATGTTGTCAGTAGAAGTTCTTCCAGCAAAGACATGGAGAACCCACGTGTAAAGGCTCCTCTGGTCTCCCAGGTCTAGTGAGGCTCGGCCACAGATCGAGACCTCGGCCACCGAGCCCGTTTGGTCTGGGGGCCGGGCACAGCCAGAGGCTGGCACTAGGCCCCGCCTACGGCAGCTGGTATTCTAACGTTTTTGTTTTGTTTTTAATCCTCACCCAAGGAGGAGATTTTTCCATTGATTTCTGGAGAGAGTGGGAGAGACAGGGAAAGACAGAGAGAAACCTCGATGTGAGAGAAACACATGGATTGGTTGCCTCCTGTAGGCGCCCTGACCAGGGTCCGAGCCAGGGAAGAGCCTGCAACCGAGATACGTGCCCTTGACTGGACTCAAACCCGAGACCCTTCAGTCCGCAGGCTGAGGCTCTATCCACTGAGCAACACTGGCCAGGGCTATTCTGAGAAAGTGTTGATTAAAAAGAAGTTTAAATGTAACCTTTTGGGGCGTGCATGGAGTCTTTATCAGAACACACAGCCCACTACAGGCTCTATGTGAGCATAGCATTCATGGTTGTTTATCTTTCCAAGTATTTCTCTGTCGTCAGTATACAGGGGGGAGTCATGGTGGACATTGTCATGTGACCATGAGCATCTCCTCTTGCTGTCAGCTTCAGTAAGGGACCCACAGTTTGCTCAGAAAGGTGATAGAACCAGCGTTTGTTAGTTGTTTTTTTTTTTTTAAAAATAACAACTTGGTTTGGGGGGAACTTCGGTTTTGGGGGTACATTCTTACATAGCCATGTGAAAGGAAACCTGTCCATGCGGGGGGTAGGAGGTCTCTGGAGTAGGCCCGATCCCAGGGACCTCCTAACTGCTCACCTGCCTGCCTGCCTGATCGCCCCTAACCTCCTCTGCCTCAGCCCCCACCACCATGGCTTTGTCCGGAAGGAAGGCAGAACAACCAGAAGCTGTCTGGTCAACCCGGTCTAATTAGCATATTACCCCTTTAGTAGTATAGATTGGGAATTTGCATCTTCTATTTTACTTGCTTAGTGTGTTTAGAGGTTTATTATACTGATGTGTGCAATGGAAAACTATATTGATGTTGACATTCTTTATTGTCTTTCTGTTTGTAATTTCATATATTTCTTCTTTATTGTTTATTATTTCCCTGTTTGCTTTAAGTATAAATTGCTCTTATTTCTCTAATTTTCAGAAAAAGATGTTTACATTATTGATCTTAGATTTTTTCTTTTTTTAACATATTCACTTAGTGCTTTAAATTTCCGTCTACACACTGTTTTCCAAGCACCTTCCATATTTTGACGGGTTGCATTTTCATTTTAAATTAGTACAACATATTTTTATTATTCTTGGGACTTCTTTGACTCCTGGGTTGTTTAGAAGTATGTTGTTTAATATTCAAATATTTCAGAATTTTCCTGGTTTCCTTATGCTGTTATTTTCTACGTTATTCCCGCTGTGGTATGAGAACATACTTTGTATGACTTCTATTCTTTTAAATTTGTTAAGGTGTGTACCATAACCTGCAATTCGTCCGACCTGGTGAATGTTTCAAGTGGTCTTAAGAAGTGGGTGTTATGCGCCAAATTGGTTTGGCTCAGTGGATAGAGCGTCAGCCTGCGGACTTGAAGGGTCCCAGGTTCGAATCTGGTCAAGGGCATGTACCTTGGTTGGGGGCACATCCCCAGTGGGGGGTGTGCAGGAGGCAGCTGATCGATGTTTCTCTCTCATCGATGTTTCTAACTCTCTATCCCTCTCCCTTCCTCTCTGTAGAAAGTCCATAAAATATATTTTTTTAAAAAGAAGTGGGTGTTCTGTTGTTGGCTGGAGTGTTCTGTGAGTATCACTTACATCCGGCTGAACGATATTCCTCTACATCCGTATCCTCACTGGTGTTTTTACCTGCTTTCTCTGTCGCTTCTTAAAGGAAGGCTTTAGAAACCTCCCCGTCCAGTAGCTTCTATTTCTCCTTCCTGTTATGTAAGGTTTTACCTCACCTGGTAGGTAGATGCTCTGTTGTTGGGTGAGGATTCCCAGGTATTCTTGGATAATTGACCCTCTTTATCATATGTAACGAAACCCTTCTTTGTCCCTGATGTCTGCTTTTTGTGATATTAATAATACAACTTCATGCCACTTTAGATTAATTTTAGCATGATATATCTTTTGACTATTTTCCTATCTTTTACTATTAACCTATTGAGCGTTTATATTTAAAGTGGGTTTCTGGCAGACATTTAATTTGGTGTAGATTTTTTAAATGGTGCTATGACAATCTCTGTTTTTCATTGCTGTATTTAGACCATTCACATTTAAAATGATTGTATTTTAGTATTAACGGGTACCATGTTCATAACCATGTTTTCCATCCATGACATTTTTTCTTTCTTCCTTTCTTCCCTAATTTTCTACCTTCTCTGTGTTTACTTGAGCAGTTTATGATTCAGTGTTCTCTCTTCTCTTGGCATATTAGCTCTACACTCTGTAAAATTATTTCATTGGCTCTTCAATATACATTCGTATCTAATCTAAGCCCACCTACAAGTGACCCCAGACTGCTTCCTGGGTAGGGCAGGCCTCCCTCTGGCCTCCATGGCACCCTGTCATCCTTGTCACTCATCCAGGCTCCTGCTGCACTGAGTGGCTCTCTCCGGTGCCTCCTTCATAGTGTGTGGATCTGAGTTTAAATGGGTGAGATTTTCAATATCCCTGTGGATTTCTCCTAAATCTCCCATAGGGCAGATCGCTCCTTTTGAATTCCTTCAGTTTTTGTTGAAATAAGAACGACTTTATTTCCCTTGTTTTTTTGAAGAATAACTTCTCTGAATATAGATTCCTGGGTTGGTGTTTCATTATTTTAATTTTCACTTTTAACGTTTTAAATATGTTGCTTCTCTCCTCTTCCTGACATGGTGTCTGATGAGAAGGTCTCTGGCGTCCACGTGGTTACCGGGTGCAGATCACCCGAGTGTTCCCAGGGCCCTGCCTCCGGGCTGAGCAGTGTTGACCTTGGATCCTATGGGCCTCTCCTTCCCCACGGCTGCGGGCCTGGTGTTCTGACGCCTCCTAGTTAGCGTTTTATTGCTGTTATTTGAGACGAGGCACTTGCCCTCTCTGACCTTCCCGCTCTTCTCCTGTTGAATGACAGCGTTGATTGTATAATTTCCACGATCCTATACTTTTCTAAAATTAACCTCAGGATTTGCATTTAAACTAGAGAGACTTGCAGCCTCAGACTGAGTCACCTCAGTTCATCAGCTACAACAGGAGTTCTCCGTAGCGGTTTTGAATAAACCGTGTGCATGTTAGACATGGGTGGGGGAGCACCTGTGGGGCAGCCCGGCCTCCTCCCACATGTCCTCCGACAGACTCGTCAGCAGTCGGACCAGTGGGACCGTGTGGAATGGACAGAACCTAGGAGAGTGGAGGACATGTACCCGTTGCGACGGGAGGGCCGTGGGCCAGCCCACGCCGCCTTTCATTCTTGCTTTCATCACCTGTTGTGACTACTTGGAGCCAAAATATAAAAAGTCTGTGTGTTCACCTGTACCTACAAAATCAACTCCGGAACGTGAGTGGCTAACGTCTCTGTCTGTCTAAGTCGTGTTTGACTTTTGCATGCTTGCTGCTAACTGACTTTTAATTATTATTTTTGTCATTCACATTCTCTTTTAGCTTCTTTTTAAAATTTTTAAAAGATCATACATTATCACCTGACTTTCTCCTTTTTTAAAAAAATATGTTTTTATTGATTTCAGAAAGGAAGGGAGAGGGGGGGAGAGAGAAAGATCAATGATAAGAGAGTACCATGGATCAGCTGCCTCCCACACGCCCCCTACTGGGGATCAAGCCCACAACCCAGGCATGCGCCCTGACCAGGAATTGAACCTTGACCTTTTGGTTCATGGGTCAACCCTCCACCACTGAGCCACGTCGGCCGGGCTCTTTTAGCTTCTTGCTGACTGATTTGTTTTTCTGTTTCCTCCTCTCCCCACATTGCATTCTGTTTCACAGTAATCCTATGCTAGAGGCCTGGTGCATGACATTCGTGCACGGGGGAGGTTCCCTCAGCCCGGCCTGCACCCTCTCGCAGCCTGGGACCCCTTGTCAGCCATCTTCCGAGGGGTGCTTAGCATATGCAAATCAACTGAACAGTAGAACAACTGCTCGCTATGATGGGCACTGACCACCGGGGGCAGATGCTCAACACAGGAGCTGCCCCCTGGTGGTCAGTGTGCTCCCACAGGGGAGCCCCGCTCAGCCAGAAGCCGGGCTCATGGCTGACAAACGCAGTGGCGGTGGTAAGGAGAGAGGGGTCCCGGACTGCGAGAGGAATGTCTGACCTAAGCTGGCAGGCAGACATCCCCGAGGGGTCCCGGACTGCAAGAGGGTGCAGGCCGGGCTGAGGGACCCCCCACCCCAGTGCAAGAATTTCATGCACCAGGCCTCTAGTTTAGTCATAATTAGCTCAGAACCTTGCTACGACTCTGCCCTTTCTCCTCTCCTCAGAGGCTAATGGGTGACTAAATAATTTAAGCGGTTGGAGCTCTTTGCTGAGCCGCCGAGGTACCCGCCACGAAGGCGGATGCAGTACGGCTCCTGATTGCTATGCTGTGGACAGCACTTACCCAAACACGTCTTCACAAATGACGGGCGGCCACCGAGTATAGGATCATGGAAATTATACAATCAACGCTGTCATTCAACAGGAGAAGAGAGGGAAGGTCTGAGAGAGCAAGTGCCTGGGGGGCGGGGGCATCTCTTCTTTCAAAATAAATATAAACGATAATTGTCCTGGAAGAAAGTGTGTCCTAAGAGCTATGGACATGTGGATGTGTGTGTTCTGGGGCACGTGACCTGAAGGGCTCTCGTCTTCCCAGCCTGGGGGTGGGGCCCATTTCCTCTTCGACCTGCTGTGGGCAGGGGCAGCGGTGGGCATCTCAGTGAGCGGGTTGGAGGCGAGGGGGCATTGTGGGGGGGGGGGGGCGGGCGGAGCTGGGTCTGGACCCTGATGCAGTGGCTCTTGAGTGTGCATCTGAGGTCAAAATCCCAGCACAACCTCTGGCTCCACAGAGGGCGTGGCTGCCACTAGCCTGGAGCAGCCAGTGCCATTCACAGCGCAGTTCAGTGAGCCGCCCACCCATCAGCGCCAGAGGTGAGGGCGCCAGGCCCTGGCTCCAGGCGCCGTGAGCATTGCTGTCCTTCTCCACACCCTGTGCGTTTCCTCCCACCCGGCAAGGAGGCCCGCGGCCTGGGACGCCCAGGGCCAGAGGCCGTAGCACTTGCAGACGTGGCCGTGAGTGGCCGAGAGCATGAACCATGAGAGTAGTGATGCCATGGACATTGCAAAAGGGAAGGCCACGTGTCCTCTGGTCAGTGATGGGGAATTCAGCTGAGGGCTGAGCCCGGCCAGCTCTGGCTGTTCAGGTTGCAGCCCACGATCCTGTGAGGCTTGGGTGCCAGACACTGTCCTTCTCCGTGCAGATGACAGTGCACAGAGGGAACTGAGCCCGGCCCGTGGCTCCGTGGCTGAGCATCGGCCTATGAACAGGAGGTCAGGGTTCGATTCCCGGTCAGGACACAGGCCCGGGTTGTAGGCTCAATCCCCAGTGTGGGGCGTGCAGGAGGCGGCCGGCCCATGATTCTCTCTCATCATGGATGCTTCTATCTCCCTCTCCCTCTCCCTTCCTCTCTGAAATCAATATGTACATATACACGCTTTTCAAAAGGTGAAGGAATCACACTAAACCGTCATTTATGGAAGCGAATTAGCTTTCAAATACTGCGATGGGCTCGCGGCAGCCGGCGGACAGGACGGCACATGCGCTCCGGTTGCCGGTGTCGCGGGATCTGGACGCTCTTTGAGGGTCTCTGAAAACCTGCCACGTTCTTGGTCCTTAAAGAAGTTTCTTTGGCCGAAACTCAGGCGAGTTCAATGGATCCCACATCTCTTAAAACAATTACACACGTTTGTACGGAAAGGTACCCTCGGACTGAGCCCCGGGACTCAGGGACCATGACCACAGCACTGGCTCGGCCCTCGGTGGCCTCGGGCTCCCCGCGTTACCTTCCTAGGGACTGATTGGCAGGCAGACCTCTCGCTCTAAAACCGATACAAACATATTTAAAAAATACAGTTATGCGATCTGCAGGTAGTTTACAAACTAAAGTAAGTTTTAACAGAGAAATCCTCGGCCCTTGGCATCTTCCGCCACCGCAGGCTCCCTCGCCTGTGGGCTGATCCCACGCGTTAGCTGTTGCGAAGCTCGAAGAGCGGTTCCCGTTCTCATGTTGTGAAAAACACCCGAAGTCTAGACAAGGCCTCTCCCTCTCCGACAATGTGAGCAGCACCGACACCTGCTGTGTAAAACGGAAGGGGCGCCCAGGCCTCACACCAGGCCACCTTCCTACGGACGGCGACAGCCATGTGCCGTCTACAAAAATCCCAAGTTATTAACTCCGTTCTCTGATAAGCTAAGGGCCTGTAGGCTTAGTTTGCTTAAAGGTTATAGCATTATTTTCAAGTGCGATTAAATTTTTCTGGAGTTTTATAATCTTTTATCGATCAAGTATTACTTTGTTGGTGGATAAATAAGACTCTACTTACAATAGATGGAACTGGCATTTTAATTCTCCGCTGAAAGCTGGCAGAGGCAGCCCTGTTAACAACATGGGACGGGCGAGACATGAGAACACATCACTGAGCTGTAGAGGGTGGTAGCCACATGCTATACTCCCATCCAAGTACTAACCAGGCCCGACCCTGCTTAGCTTCCGAGATCAGACGAGATCGGGCGCGTTCAGGGTGGTGTGGCCGTAGCCACATGCTATACTCTAACACAGTTTTACTACTTATTTAACCTTCACAGCAACTCTATTATGCTTTTTTGGTTTTATTTTAATATTGCAAAAGATAAGGCTGAGTGTGGAAGACTTATAATAAAACTATAACACACGGCAATGCCTCCTGAATAACCTGAATTAGTAGAAGTGGTTTGGAATCTTCTAGAATCTATTGCTCATGCTCTTTCCAGAATGTGCCTTTTATACACATACGATCACAAAATGTAAACACAGTATTATAAACGCATTTTAAGTGAAAAAAAAAGTAGTCCTGGCTGGTAGCTCAGTTGGTTAAAGTGTCTTCCTGATAAGCCAAGGTTGCAGGTCAACGCCCAACCACTGAGCAGATAATTGTGCTTTTAATGTACTTCCTTAAATTAAGTTACAGATGTCCTAAGATGGACACTATGATAAGAGTCAATTTCCAAAAAAGGAAACATTGATTTTCCAATTACGTGTTTATCATCCAGTCAGCCTTGTCTCTAATTCCAAACTATGTGTTGATGCTAAACTATAATTTTGCTTCAGCAAATACCACACACCCATTACATGATCATATTCTGTGGTTCTTTAAAAAAATATATATATATCTTTATTGAGTCCAGAGAGGAAGGGAGAGAGAGAGAGAAACATCAATGATAGGAGAGAGTGGTTGATCAGCTGCCTCCTGCACACGCCCCACTGGGGATCCAGCCTGAAACCTGGGCATGTGCCCTGCCTGGAATCAAACCGTGACCTCCTGGTTCATAGGTTGACGCTCAACCACTGAGCCACACCGGCTGGGCTGCAGCCCATTGTCTGAAGTCATGGTGCTCCGAGAAGGAAAGGAGGAAGTGAGGCGGGGTGAGCGTGTGAATACTAAGGAGGCGAACCGAGGAGTGAAGAGCTGGAGGAGAGGCGGGGAACCAGGGAACGGGCAGGAGGAGGTCGGGAGCGCGATGGGGCGTGGAGGGTGTTCCTGAAGAGCTAAGCGAAGCCCTTTGCTCTCCTTGCTCGGTCATTGCCATCAAGGGCTCTCGTCCTCAAGAACCCTTTACTGCTCTCGTGGTAATTTTCCTGTCAAACTATTGTCTCTGAACACACGCTCTCCTCATAGAAATAAATGCGCCCAAAGCCGCACTCACCACTGGGTCACGCTGGGCTGTGCGGATCATCAGAAATGTGGTTCAGCCCTGGCCGGTGTGGCTCAGTGGATAGAGCATCGGCCTGCAGACCAGAGGACCCAGGTTCGATTCTGGTCAAGGGCATGCACCTTGGTTGCAGGCCCCTCCCTGGCCCCAGGACCCTGGGTGGGCGAGTGCAGGAGGCAACCAATCGATGTGTTTCTCTCACATCAGTGTTTCTCTCTGTCTCTCCCTCTGTCTTCCGCTCTCCCTAAAAATCAATGGGAACATAGCCTCGGGTGAGGAGTAACAGGCAAAAAAGGAAGGTGGCGCATCTACATGGTAATCACTCTGACACAGCTGAATGACTGTCTTTGCAGAAGTTTCGCATTTTCCACTTTTATCCTCTTACACACCAACTGGGGAGTTGACTTCCTGTGGAAAAGGGACCTCGGGTCCTGCCAGTGTGGCTCAGTGGTTGAGCAGGGACCCATGAACCAGGAGGCCACGGTTCGATTCCTGGTCAAGGGCACATGCCCGGGTTGTGGGCTCCATCCCCAGTAGGGGGCGTGCAGGAGGCAGCCGATCCAGGATTCTCTCTCATCATTGATGTTTCTATCTCTATTCCCCTCTCCCCTCCTCTCCGAAATGAATAAAAATATATTTAAAAATAAAAAAATTAAAGGGAACATCCTTTTATCAAGACTCTGAGCCACCAGACTGGCCAGGAGAGCTGTCCACACCGCCTGGCGCATAGGAAAGCTGGGGCTCAGAGGGAATGGCCTCCTGGGCTCCGTGCAGGCCCATCTCCTCCTGCGGGCGTGGACTCCGCAGGCCTCTGGGTTTCACCTGCACCATCATCCTGCCTGTGGAGAGCCTGGGCCGGGGTGGCCTTCCAGCCATGGATGGTGGGGCCCGGCCCCCGTGCAGGTGCAGGTGCAGGTGCAGGCGCAGGTGCAGGTGCAGGCGCAGGTGCAGGTGCAGGTGCAGGTATAGGTGCAGGTGCAGGTGCAGGTGCAGGTACAGGTGCAGGTGCAGGCGCAGGTGCAGGTGCAGGTGCAGGTATAGGTGCAGGTGCAGGTGCAGGCGCAGGTGCAGGTGCAGGTGTAGGAAGGCGACTCCTTCCTGGTGGACAGCCCTGAGCTGAACAAGGTCAGCCTCACCGCAGAGGCCCTTCCTGGAGGCACACGTGTGCAGGTTCCGCTATTTTAAAGCCACTGGAGGGCCAAGTGCATTATGGGGGTTGGCGTGGTGTCAGGGACTCGGTAAACAGGCACATTTGTTAAATCACAGTGGAAACGCCCAAAGCTTCGCTGAGATTTCCTCGTCATTCCGCCGCCGGGGCGTTTCAGGAAGCAGTTACATGCCTCCCAGCGCAGGAGGTGAGGCGCGGGCTGGCTTCCCCGCCAGGAGGCCAGGCACTGCCCATCGAACAGTCCGGACGGGACCCGCAGCGACCTGGGATCCCATCTCCTGGGCGTGTAAAGTCAGTTACACGTGGAAACGATGGCGCCCTTGAAGAAGAAACGTGCAGAAACCTAGTGGGAGGGACAGTGTTCACCTCTGAAGCGGTGTTTGCACTTTTACACGCTCCTGACTGCTCAGAGGCTAACAATGCCAAGCGCAGGCGCCGTGGGTGACGGTCCACCAGTAGATTCAGTAGCTCCTGCTGCGCCCATGCGTTTCCTTACACACACACACACACACACACACACACATTCAGGCACATATACACACACACACACACATACACACACAGACATACACACCCATATGCAGGCACATATACATACAGACACAGAGACACATGCAGGCACATACATGTACACACACATGCAGGCACATATACATATACACACATACACCCAGGCACACATGCAGGGACATACACACAGAGACATACACACAGACACACACACATATGCAGGCACATATACATACAGACACACAGAGACACACATACATACACACATACACATACAGACACACAGAGACACACACTTTCACACAGAGAGAGACACACACATACATACACACACAGCAGATGCACAGAGATGGACACACATGCACACACAGACACACACACGCAATGCACACACAGAGAGAGACACACAGACACACATACGCACATAGACACACACTCACACACAGAGAGACACATACATACACACATGCATACACCTCACAGACAGACACACATACATACACACAGACACACACTCATACACATACACAGACAAACAGACACACTCTCACACACTCACAATGTGTTCTATCTTCACTACCTCTTTCTACTGCCTTTGAATTTAAATTACGATGTTTTCAGGTTCCTGGGGAAAATGTTGATCATTGGTCTGTCTTTCCTGTAAACAAACTGAGCCACAGCCACCAGGAAGTGGCGGCCCTGGGCTCACTCACTCCAATTGGAGTGCCCGCTGTCTCTGTTTTGGAGAACTCACCACCCACTCCATCGTTTGGCGGTTTTTTGCCCAATGTCTACACATTTGATGATTTACTAGTTACATTTTATTTACCACCTCTAGCTTATTTGCACTTGGTCAGATTGCAAGCTCTTAGTCCAATATTTGACATTTGAAATTTTCTGGGATTTGATTTATTCCTCAATAAATGATTCATTTTAGAAAATGACTCATATCCATTCAAAACAAGTTGTACTTCTATTTGGTGCATTTGGTGACTAAAAGTCAATCAAGTCAGTTGCACTTTTCAATTTATTAAAATCTTTTATGTATTTTTTCTATTAATTAATTACAAAGAGGGGGCTGGTCACCCCTTCCCACTGTCATGATTATTTTCTATAGTTTTTGTTTTAACTTGTCACTTTTCACTTCACAGTCTAATTTGCATAACATTATAATGGTTGCACCAATTCTATTACGACTGGAGATTAAAATGAACATCCTTTTGGGGTTTTCTTTTACTTCCAACATCTCTGTGTCCCTATATCATGGTGTGTCGCTTTTAAGCAGAATAAAGTGGATCGTTATTTGAAATTAAATCAGTAATAAGGTGTTTACCATTTAATTGACATATTGAGGTTATTTACCTTTAATGTAATTATTGATGTATTTAGGCTGAAAGACATGATCAAAATTTTGATTTGTATTCATTGGAAATACTTTTTTTTTCAAGTATTTGTCAAGTGTTTTCTCTTGCTTTGTTATATACACACTGTTGAATGGCCCTTTTTATAATTTTTCTTGAGATTAAACATGCATCTTTGACTTATTATACCTGGCATACAATATGTCTTCACGTCTCAATCACTAGGATTAGTTTCCCGAGTTCCAGAAATGAATAATAAAAAAATAGACTGTAATTTATTCAGTGAGTCACCTTCATACAACTGCATTTCCCATGAAACTTGACAGTAGTATTTCATGTTTTGGAGTGAAAGGGAGTCATAAAATACAACAGAGATATGTGAACACAAAGCAGAAAAAAAATATAATGCACAGCCCATTTCCATCCTAATTTTAGTGTGTGTGTGTGTGTATGTGTGCACGTGCTCTCTATCAATCAATATGGAAAATGACCAAGTATGAACCCCTATTAAAGCACAATCCACAAGACATTGTGGGTCTGTAAGGGCATTGAATGCTAAACTATTCCAACCTAATGTTTTTCTAACTTTCCGAACATTAGTGCGGGCGGTTTTCTGCTCTGTGCACCTAAAATGCTTTTAAGCAAAAACATTATCTCCCCCATAATGTTTGCAAGATCAATGCTGCACTCCGTGGCGGCTCCTCCCCAGGGCCAGGGTGTCTGTGGTGCGTTCGATTCGTGACTATTATTTCTCTTGTCCACGGACATCGTGTCTCGTCACTGCCCTGGGACTGACAGCCATTCCTGGGAATTCTGCTCAGCGATCGATCGTCTTCGGTGCCTGATCAGCTGTATTGATTTTCTCCTCACCCACAGGTGTCCCGTCCGCAGCCTCCTGTGACACCAGGTCAACATCCTCCTCCTCCTCACCAGCGAGCTCTGCAAAGGCGTCGGGACTGTGAGTACCACATTCGTGGAAATATTTCCATTTTTCCATTTAAAAATATTAAAGGTCATGAAATTTGGGGCAAGAAAATAAACAAGCGTTCAGATATGAAAGGACATGAGTTCTTACCTGAGAGTAATTTACCAATTTGCCGAAACTCAGGGGAGCAGAGGAGAGCCGAAACCTTCCACAAACATTTTAAAGGGACAAACTAAGAATCAAACATATTGTTTATCTGTGAATGTAATCCACTGGACACCCAGAATATGTCAGAAAGAGTCATAACCTTTATAAATACCCAAAGAGAAATTTGAGAACGCTGCAACCAATGAAGGTCTTGTTTCTTGGGCAGGAAGTTAAGCAACAATTACAATATGACAGGAGTCCTCCCATCGCACGTATGTGGGAGGGAGAGCTCAGGGGCCCTTACCACCTGCCTCCTCCTGGAGACGGAGGACAGGAAACACCGGAGTTACAGATTTTGGATGAAGTGGGATGATTACAATCTCACCATGTCTCCATCGCTAGATGTGTGTGTTTTTCACAATAATCTTTCAAATGCCAATGTTTTTAATTGGTCAAGAGAAATATCTTTAAATTTCTTTTAAATTAAATCTTTATCGTCGAAAGCATTACAGATGCCCCCCCTTTCCCCCACTGACCCCCCTAGCCCGCCCCCCCCCCCCACCCAGGCCTTCACCACCCCATTGTCTGTGTCCACCCGTTACGCCCACATGCATACAAGTTCTTTGGTTGAGCTCTGCCCACCCGCCCTCCCCCACCTTCCCTCTGAGGTTTGAAAGTCTGTTCCAGGCTTCTATGTCTCTGGATCTATTTTGTTCGTCTGTGTATTTCGTTCATCAGATTCCATGTATGGGTGAGATCCTGTGATACTTGTCTTTCTCTGACTGGCTTGTTTCGCTCAGCATCATGCTCTCCAGGTCCCTCCGTGTTGTCTCAAAGGGACAAGAGAGCCTTTTCTTACTGCTGCGCCCGATTCCGCGGTGTAAATGTGCTTCAGCTTTTATCCACTCCTCTGCTGATGGCTGTGTCTAAATCTTAGCCATTGTAAATTGCGCTGCTATGCACACTGGGCAGCGTGCGTCCTCTCTGGCTGGTGTTTCCGATTTCTTAGGGCATATTCCTCGAGGCGTGGTCCTGGCTCAAATCCGACGCCGTCTTTAACGGAGCTGTAGCTGAACCTCTCAGCCGTCGTTTCCCGAAAAGCGCTCTGCACTTCAGCCGCCGTCCCCTCTGTGTCCTGTGGGTGCCTCGGACTCCTCCTAACATCCGTGTTTCACTGGCTCATTCTACTTGCCTGATGGTTCCTCTCGCATCCCTTCACATATGTGCCCAGCTCTCCTCAAAGCCCCACTAACCAGCCAACCAGCAAACTGGTGTCCCCACCTAAGAGTCCTTTCCACATTGTAAAGTACTCCAACAGTTAGAGCAGAACTACAAAACATGTGTAACACACGTGTATCATGTGTGCAACACACGTGTAACACAGTGTAATACATGTGGTTACATGCCATCTGAAACCTTCTGTTGTGCTGGAGAGGATGCCTCCTCAGTGCATGCAGGCGTATGAAGGGCAGAGGCCATGCTCTGTGCCCATGCGTTACCCCGAGGAAGCAGGATCTTGCGGTGACTTAGACGCATTCCTAAGGGGCAGATACCTAAGAAAATCAGAATCTCCGCAGCGCTCGGAGCCAGGAGCTGTGCTTGTCTGATATTTTACTGCCCTACAAGCTAACGACTTTGCCTGCCTGGATTTCATGGCTCTTGGAAGAAGGTATGAGACTTCAACATCAGAATCGGAAACAAAGAACTATGATGTATTACTCATCGAGGTAGCATAGACGCAGGCTGTCTGTCTAGAGCCCTGAATTTACGATGGTGCCACACTATTTCTTTCTCTGGGCTACATCCATTATCAGAGTCTCACAATATCTCTTCGAAATGGTGACATTTGTCTCCTCAAAAAAGTAGTTAAGCTTCTATTACTTGTTACTTCAAATATCACACAAGCTTCCCCCAATGGATCTCTCTAGATTCATTTTCTCTTTAATTCTACATGTGCCTGTCAATGATCTTTCATTTTTAAAATTATTTTTATGTTTTCAGTTACAGTTGACGTGCAATGTTATATTAATTTCAGGTGTCCAGACAGTGGAGGGGCCATGGGTGGATGGTCAGCCGGCTCTGCCCCCTGGTTAAACTCCGGGTCGAGGGGACAAGTTACATATTAGCCTTTTATTATATAGGACTAGAGGCCCGGTGATTCGTGCACCGGTGGGGTCCCTCGGCCTGGCCTGCACCCTCTCGCAATCTGGGACCCCTCGGGGGATGTCGGAGACCCGGTGCATGGATTCGGCCTGATACCTGCAGGCCAGGCCAAGGGACCCCACTGGTGCATGAGCCAGTGCACCAGGCCTCAGGTGCCTGCACTTCAGATGAAGTACCACCAAGTGGTAAAATATTTATAAGAAAAAATATTAGAAAGTATTCTGTTTTTAACAATATGCTAACCTTTAGGGAAGTCTGTGGTGGATGACACTATTCCGCAGTTTGTTGAGAAATGTGTGGGCCTGTAGTGATTTGCTGTTCAACACGTATCTTAGGTTCCTTTAAATGTGAATATGATATCTATGTGCCCAGGAGGTTGTGATTTCAAATTAAAGATATTAGCTTCACAAAGAAGCCCGAAGCTCATCGGCTCGCAGAAGCCTCCCGGGTCCTCTCCCAAGCTTTGTCGCTCCTTAAATCTAAATTACATTAAACCTCAAAGTCTCCGTCCTCATAAAGCCGACCACGGGAGGACGGTGCCCTGGAAATAAACACACTTTCCACGCTTCCTCCAAAACCACCTGTGTTATCTCTCCTTGTTCAGCGGGATGGAGAGTGCTTTATGCAAGCGACTCCTGCTTCTATACATGTGATCAAAAGAGATGATTGATCTATCTAGATACGCATCTTCCCCTTTCAGACGTGTTGCTTTGTGCCTGATCCTAGAAGGAAAGCTTGAAATTTCTCACCAGAAAGTGTGATGTTAGCTGTTGGGTGTTTGTCGATGCACGTGATCAAATTGAGGAAGTTCCCCTCATTCCTGGGGCGCAAGTATTTCAGCACGAAGGGCGCTGGACCCGGGCGGCCTATGGGGTGTCCTGGCAATCTCTGTAATCAAAGCAAAACCCAAGCGGAAGCCCCTGCACTCCACTATGAGGCAGGGGCATTTAAGAACAACCAGTTACCGCGCAGCCAGCGGGGCTCAGGGGTTGAGTGTCTACTTATGAACCAGGAGGTCACAGTTGGAGTCCTGTTAAGGGCACAGGCCTGGGTTGCGGGCTCGATCCCCAGTGTGGGGTGTGCAGGAGGCAGCAGATCCATGATTCTCTCTCTCTCCCTCTCCCTTCTAATTTGAAATCAATAAAAATATATTAAAAAAAAAGAACAACCAGCTACAAACAGCAAAGTAGACTTTCCAAACAGTGTCGCCGCTGAAGCTTTAACCAATCAAATGTGTCTGCTTTGCTTCCGTGTGGAAACCTCCCCCCTCGCCACTTTCAGGGGAACGTGCCTAACTACCTTTGGACCAGTTTGAATCCATGCAATTCACATAAACTCTTGAAAATGTTAATGCCCCTCAGTTTATCTTTTCATCCTAGTTTACTGAGAGTCTTTGTCATGAATGGGTATTAGCTCTTGTGAGATTGTTGCATGTATTGATATGATCATGTGATTTTTCTAGGTTAGGTGATTGGTGGGATGCATTTTAGTAACTGACTTTTCACTCTTGAACCAGCCATGCACACCTGGAGCAGATCCCACTTGGTTATCGTTTACAATTCTCTTTCTGAGGAGCATTTTTGGATGTGACTTACTAGCATTTAATAGAGCACTTTTGCATCCATGTTCATGAGAGATAGGGTCTACGGTTTTCTCTTCCCATAATGCTGTGCCTGGTTTGGGTACTAGAGTAATGCTGGCCTCAGGTGATGAGTTAAGAAGTATTTCCTGTGCTTCTATCCTCTGAGAGGCATTGTAGAGAATTGGTATAATTCTCCCCTAAAGTTTTATAGACTTCATCAGCGAACCCATCTGGGCATGGTTCTTCCTGTTGTAGAAAGTCATCAATTATTGATTCAATTTCTTTAATCAATATCAATCTATTTGGACGTTCTATTTCTTCTTTTGTAAGTTTTGGCAAATATTATCTTTTGAGAAATTGGTCCACTTCAGCTGGGTTATCAAATTTGTGGAAATAGAGTTGCTTATAGTATTCAATTATTATCCTCTCAATGGACATGGAGTCCATGGTGAGGTCAGCTATCATTACTGCTACTAGTAATTTGTGTTCTCTCTCTCTCTCTCTCTCTCTCTCTCTCTCTCTCTCTCTCTCTCTCATATCCTGGTTAAAAGCATATTGAATTTATTAAACTTTTCAGAGAACCAAATTTGGGGTCAATTGATTGTCTCTCTTGATTTTATAGTTTAAATTTCACTGAATTCTTCTCTAATTTATTTATTTTCCTCTTCCTTGGATTTAGCTTGCTCTTCTTTTTTTATTTTATCAAGGTAGCAATTTAGATTATTGATGTTAGAGCTTTCTTCATTTCTAATATGTGCAATAACTAATATAGATTTCCTTTTAAGCACTGCTTTTGCTGTGTTCCACAAAATTTGTTAAGTTGTGTTTTCATTTATGTTTAGTTCAAAATATTTTTAGTTTCACTGGAAATTTGTTTCTTTGACCCACGTGTTATGTAGAAGTATGTTTTTAATCTCCATGTATCTTTGGGATGTTTAGGTTATCTTTTTGTTATTAACGTCTAGTTAAATGCCATTGCATTCTGTGAGCTATGTATGATTTCTGTCTTTAGATTTGTTAAGATGTATTTTTATTGCCCAAGAATGTGGTCTTTCTTGATGAATGTTCATTGTGAGTTTGGGAAGAATGTGTATTTGGCTGTTTTTGGATGAAGACATCAATTACATTCAGTTGATTGATGGTGTTGTTGAGTTCAACTCCGTCCTTACGGATTCTGCCCTCTGGAGCTGTCCATTGCTGATAGATGGTTGTTGGAGTCTCCAACTACGGGGATGGATTTACCTAGTTCTCTTTGCAATTCTATCATCTTTTGCCTCAGACAGTTTGATGCTCTGTTGTTGGGCACATACGTGTTAAGGGTCGTTAAGTCTTCTTTCAGAGAATCAACCTCTTTATCATTATGTACTGGCCTTTATTGCTGGCCACATCCCTTGCTTATTGAGGCCTCTCTGTCTGAAATTAATACAGCTACGACTGCTTCCTTTTCATTAGTGTCGTGATGGCATGCTTTCTCTATTAATTAGTGTTAGTCTGTAGATGCCCATATTAAAGTGGACTTTCTGTTGATTTAACAATCTGTCAATTTAACTCATGTTTAAAGGGATAAACCTCCTGGCCACATGTACTTTTATGTTTAACATGTACCAACAATTTCTTTTCTTTTTTTAAAAAAAAATATTTTTATTGATTTCGGAGAGGAAGGGAGTGGGGGAGAGATAGAAACATCAATGATGAGAGGGAATCATTGCTTGGTTGCCTCCTGCACGCCCCCTACTGGGGATTGAGCCCACAACCTGGGCATGTGTCCTTGACTGGAATCAAACTCTGGACCCTTCAGTCTGCAGGCCAACGCTCTGTCCACTGAGCCAAACTGTCCAGGGCCAAACAATTTCTTTAAGGGAAAAAATGTATAGGAAGTCATCCACTTTCTAGTTGCTATATTTCCTGGCCTCAGAAGTCACATGTAAATGCTTAATATTTGAATCTGTCACATAAAGGGAAAAACGCTGGCCTTCACGGTCAACCTAAAAAGATAAATAAATAAAGTAATATCATACCTATGATTTTCTGTCACAGAAAATATTCTCTAACTATAGAATGTCTCAGAGAAAGGGCGCACAGTGTGTTCGGGACACAGAGGGTCTTTTTTTAAATTTTTAAACTCTAATGCAGGGAAGGTCTTCTATTTCACCCACAAATTAAAAAAGCAAACAAACACAATTATTTAAAAAAAAAATTTACGATTTTAGAACCAACCTTGAGTACCAGGAGATGGTGCCTGGATGCTAAGATAACACTTATAAGTCATAGGAAATACTGTGATTTTTATCATCAACTTGCTAAACAATTTTTCTGGGTCTAGTTTCATTATTATTTTTACTATTCAATAAGTAATAAAAAATCTGAGGGTTTTTATATTTTGGTATTTTATTTTCTATTGCACAGTTTGGGGTTTGGATCAAGTTTTCATGGAAAGATCTAGAAAGGTGACAAGCAGCGAGGGGTGACTGTGCTACAGAGGAGGCACTCTGCCTGGGTTAGTTAACTCGATGCTGGTCAAGGAGAGCTAAGTTGTTTTTGAAGAAAACTCTACTCAGGAAATTGTAATTTTTGGTGCGGGAACAGCTCAGCTCAATCAAAACCAACGTTTTCAAATAAAAGGTCTGTTGCTATTTTCAGTCTTGCTCCAATTCTGTGCTTTCCATGTCCTGCCTCTCATGAGCCTTCCTTTCTAAATGGATACTTTTTCTCTGTGACCATCGCCACTTGATCAAAGCTGGCGTTTGTAATGTGAGCCGCGATGCATCTGCTATTTTTAGACTCTGCCCACTTTCCTATTTTCCTTTTTAACGAGTCTGTCTTTATAGAAGTGGATTAACTTCAGAGCATTTTGTCTGGAATTGCAGAGTATTTAAGCTGTTTAATAAATGAAGAACCATGGCTGCTCTGAAAATTCATGGGTAGCTGTCAAAAATAAACCTCAGAAGACATGTAGCAAAACTCATGACATTATTCAGATGTTTTAGACACTTTGCATCTATACAGACACATGGAAAGTGATTGAGGAAAACTTAGCAGGAATCCAAGCTTGTGACCGTATAGTCTACAAAGACATGGCGTTCCATGCGCTCCTGAAAACGGCACAGGTACATGGGGTGGCGCAGTCGTGGCCTTTGGCACGGGGCCTGCTTAGGACTTCATGGCTGCTGCCCGCGGCTGGCAGTTCACAGCACACGTGTCCTCTGCGTCCCTCCTGGCCACTCGCCACCTGCACTCGGGACGCCACGCGTTAGCTCTTGTCCTTGACGGTCCCGGGGTCTATATCCTGCCACCCGAGGGCCATCAGCAAACACGAGGGCCGTCCGGCAAACGTGCCTAAACTCCCAGCCGCTGCGTTCATGCCAATATGTGTGAGATCAGATGTGCCTGAGGGGCGGAGCCAAGGAATGACCCCCTCGCGGCCGAAGGCCCTGCCCTGTGCCTGTCACCTCCTCGGAGGAGGGCCACGCGCAGCGAGCAGCGTGTCGGGGGGATGGTTTGGTCAGCCATCAGGGCTCGGGTGGCCTCTGTCAAGCTTTGCCGCTGTAACTGGAATTGGGGGAGCGATGATGTCCCTAAAACATACCATCATTTCCCTTTCTCCCATGTGTGTTGCTATGTCATTATCCATTTATTTATTTGTATCTTGTAAAAATACATAAGTGGGTTTGTAAAGCGAGCTGATATAGCTTGTTCGTGCTGTGGGAAAAAATTACTCTGGCTGGTCAGCATCGACCTATGAACCAGGAGGTCACGGGTTAATTCCCAGTGAGGGCACATGCCAGGGTTGCGGGCTGAACACCCAGTAGGGGGCGTGCAGGAGGCAGCGGATCAGTGATTCTCCCTCATCACTGATGTTTCTCTCTCCCCCTCTCCCTTCCTCTCTGAAGTAAATAAAATATATTTGTAAAAATAAAATAAAAAAGAAGATAAATGACCGTATTGATCTTGTTTCTCGTTACCTAATATCAAGGGCTACACGCTTCCGAGTAGCTTTCATCAAATCCACCAAATCGGAGAGTCATCTGTCCCTTTAATTGTATCATCTGGAAAATCATCTTTTTTCCCTGTCACCTGGCCATGCTCACGGCGCTATCTATCGTTAAAACGCCAGCAGACCCGGAACTGTGTTCTGGCAGGAGGAACTTTGGGGTACACCTGCAGATGCCTAAGGAGACGGATTCTCTGTGGACACCATTTGCCACTAACCTACATCTACGTCCAAGTCCACGTCTCCATCTCCATCTCTCGGTGTCTACCACTTGTCTCTGTCCATCCGCCGTCTATGCCATCTGTCATCTAACTGGCACCATTTATAGTAGATACGTTGAAGGTCTACCAAGCTGAGGCGAGGTTGCACCTGCCATCCCTGTAGCTTGCTATTCTCTCTGTCTTCATCTCTACCACGTCAGTCAGTAATATTGGGATAACATCTCCTGCCCAAATCACAGGATTTTAGTAGTATTTCAGTTTTTCATATTTATTTTTTTGTGTGTGAGAGAGAGAGAAAGAGAAAGAGAGAGATACGTAGATCCACTGTTGATGCATTCATTGGTTGATCCTTATATGTGCCCTGACCGGGGATCAAACCCACAGCCTTGGTGTATCAGGACGCCGCTTTAAGCTACTGACCTACCCGGCCAGGGCTCACATGACAACATTTTATTGCACTTTCAAAGCACTTTCATGACCTTTCCTGGGAGACAGCGTATTTGAATCGGCTTTGAGATATGCAAACGCAGCGACATGATTGAGAAAAAATAAGTGCAATTACCTTATAACCTCAAATGTTGCTCTTGAAACTGTGAGCTATTTTGCTTGGAGGCATTTTCCTCGTTCTCTAATGGGCATTCTCCCTCCGAGGAACAGGGGTTTGGAACTGGAATTGGCAGTTATGACTTGATGAAATCTGGAATGAATGGGTGTTTGGGGACGTTACATTAATGCCTTGTCAAGTGGCGAAGACACATGCTCTTACCCTTTAATCATCCTCTTTATGGATTAACTGGAGAGGCCTTGCGCTGTACATAAATTACATGTTAATATCAAATAGTCTCTGTGATTTTATTAGAAATCCCTCTCTATGTGCTGTTTGCACTAATTTTCATCAGAACAGTATCATATTTCATCCACTCAAATCCCAATAAATTATAGTGGAGGCTGCAATTCTCTCTCACTACTGTTTATAGGGATTTGAAGTTTACAGAGGATTTTATTTTTTTATATATTTTATTGATATTTTGAAGAGAGGAAGGGAGAGGGATAGAGAGTTAGAAACATCAATGAGAGAGAAACATCGATCAGCTGCCTCCTGCACACCCCCTGGTGGGACTGTGCCCGCAACCAAGGTACATGCCCTTGACTGGAATCAAACCTGGGACCGTTAAGTCCGCAGGCCGATGCTCTATCCACTGAGCCAAACTGGTCAGGGCTTTACAGAGGATTTTAAATGTGCGCTATATAGTAGAATATGTTATGAAAGTGTAAAAATATGTGTGTAAAGCACTAAAAGATGCAACTCCGTGTCTCTCTGTGTCCCATATGTGAGCCCAGGGACCCTGCCGCTCCCAGTTCCCACTGGTGATCTTTCATTTATTCCCAAAGGGGGGCAGGGTCCCTTTTTAGGAAAGGTCGGGAGTTCCTTAGCACGATGGGTAGATGTGGAAATACACTTCTGATGAACTTACTACACCTGCCAACCTTACAACAAAACAACTGAGGATTTATGACCAGATAAACCTAGAAAAGCTATAAAATCAACCAGTTGTCTGATTCCCTCAGTCCTTTATTTGCTTAAGGCTTTATTTTAAAACTAGAGGCTCGGTGCATGAATTTGTGCACAGGTTGGGTCCCTCGGCCTGACTGGCAATGGGGACCGATCTGGGCCATCTCACCCAGTCCCAATCATGGAGATCAGGGCCAGCTAGCTGCGGGGAGGGACCATGGGAGGTTGGCTGTGGGAGTGCATTGATCACCAGGGGGCAGCTCCTGCATTGAGCATCTGCCCCCTGGTGGTTAGTGCACACCATAGCTACCATCCAGCTGGCCGGTCGTCCAGTCGTAACAGTAGCTTAGGCTTTTATATATATAGCTAAACTAAGTCCCCTAAAATGTTGAAAAAATAATACCAAGAATCCCTGTGTCAACTCAACCAGGTTCCCCAAATGGGAGCATGTTGCCACATTTCCTTTATTTCCTCATCATTTTCAGCGTCATTCTATTGGCTTGTCTTTGTCTCTCATTCTCTCTTCATCCATGTGTCTGGCCTGGGGGAGCCCCTGGCTCCTGGGCACTGCCCACCTGCCATCCAGCCTGTGAGGGCAGGCGAATGGCAGAGCACAGCTCTCTAAAAGGGCTGGGCCTGGCCTGGCCTGGCCGGCATGGCTCAGTGGTTGAGCCTTAAACAAGGAACCATGAGTTCATGGGTTTGATTCTCAGTTAAAGCACTTGCCTAGGTTGTGGGCTCGATCCCTAGTAAAGGGCATACAGGTGGCAGCTGATGGATGTTTCTCTTTCTTTTTCTCTCCCTTCCCTTATCTCTAAAATCAATAAAAACACATTTTTTTTTTTTTAAATATGGCTGAAGCCTGTTCAGAGACGTGAGGCTCCTGGTCCCGACTGGCCCTGAGCTGGTGAGCAGGTTCTGATTGTGGACTTGTGTGAGGTGCCCCCGTGGGTGCACCTGGGCCATGGCCTCCACCTGATGCTCTGAGATCTCCTGCTGGTGTCCTCAGGGCTTCCGGAAGGTTGTAGAGACGCCTCCTAGATTTCAGGACTCATTGATGGAGCTCCACTGCCGGGAGCCCCTGGGCAGGAGCCTTCAGACCTGGGCTCCCGCCAACATCGCTTCAGGAAGCCTGCTGGGCCTCACGTCTCTGCGTGACGGAAAGGGCGAGTCAATTGCTTCCCATTCGCTATGTCATTAATTACACTCACGACCGCAAACATCTAACTGAATCTTCAGAAATCTGCCCCAGCCTTTCCCTTCGCAGGGCCAGTTCTCTGCCTGTTCCATCTCTTCGTTCTTTGTGTTCTGGCACAGGACTGTCCTCAGAGCCAATTCCAGTTCTTCATTTTTAGGTAGAATTTCGAGGAACTTCTCACCTTTGCCCACTTTCACCAACGTGAACGAGGCTGATTGATTTCAAGGCCGTTTTATGGCGCGTTGCATCTCCCCTGGTCGCTCCTTTTGTAAACATCTCTTTCCTTTTCTCTCAGTCAGGTGTCTTATGACCCCAGTCTGTTACCTTCTCCTGCCATTTTAAATTTGCTGTTGGTCAAGGTATACTATATATTTTAACATTTTGTGTGAATAGCAGATTGTCTCTTCAATATATTTTAGTGGGAATTTGTTAGAATATGCTGCTGAAGGCTTTGAAAATACTGCATTTCCTTCCGTCACACGTGCACGAGGTCTCTGCTTTCTTTCTGTCAATGTTCACTCGCTTCCCCTATAATGATACCCACCCACCGAGCAGCTAAAGAGAGAAGCCTGACAGCAGTAGGTGCTGGTGAAAGTGGCCCAGTTGCAACGTCTGTGCTGTGGGGCTGAGTGGTGTTTCCACAGTGAATTCTGTCTGAGAGCGAATCGTCACAGGCTCCAGGTCCCCCAGATCCTGTTTCTTGAAATATGTGCTTAGATTCACCATAAAACATGTGCAGTATGTTCATGGCAGCACAATCTGAAGTGCTTGAAATGCACACAGCTCAAATGTCCATCAACAGGAGGACGGATAAAGACATGTGAGCCCTGACGGTGTGGCTCAGTGAGCGCTGACCCAAGAGCCGGAGGTGAGGGTTCAATTCTCGGTCAAGGGCACATGCCCAGGTTGTGGGCTTGATTCCTAGTAGGGGGTGTGCAGGAGGCACTAATCCATGATTCTCTCTCATCATTGATGTTTCTATCTCTCTCTCCCTCTCCCTTCCTCTCTGAGATCAACAAGAATATATAAAAAGAATATATATATATATATACTAGAGGCCCAGTGCATGAAATTTTGTGCACTGGTGGGGGGTCCCTCAACCTGGCCTGCCCCACTCACAGTCTGGGAGCCCTCAGGGGATGTCCTACTGATGGCTTAGGCCCGCTCCCCGCACAGCCAGGTTAGATTCGATCCACGTGTGCAAATAGAAGAGAAAGAAAAG
Organism: Myotis myotis; assembly: GCF_014108235.1. Classification (NCBI taxonomy): domain Eukaryota; kingdom Metazoa; phylum Chordata; class Mammalia; order Chiroptera; family Vespertilionidae; genus Myotis; species Myotis myotis. The sequence goes on along the minus strand of NW_023416345.1, from coordinate 1,252,771 downwards.
AGAGCGCAGAGAGAAGATGCTACCTGTGGTACAGGGTCTGAGATGCTGTAGAGACTGAGCCTGCACCTGTGTTAGGAGATGCGGCAGATGCAGATGACATCATTGCCTCACTGTGAGCACGTGGGCATGTTCCCTAGGAGGAATTTTGTGCAAATTCAATGTGGCAAGTGTCTCCAGTGGCTGTAGGTTCTTTTTTAAAAATAAATGTTTTTATTGATTTCAGAGAGGAAGGGGCGAGAGAGAGAGAGAAACATCAATGAGAGAGTGAGTCAAGGATCAGCTGCCTCCTGCACACCCCACACTGGGGATGGAGCCCGCAACCGGGACACGTGCCCTGACCAGAAATCAAACCCTCACCTCCTGGTTCATAAGTCGCTGCTCAACCACTGAGCCATGCTGACTGGGCTATAGATTCTTTTTTTAAAAAATAAGTCTTTATTGTTGAAAGTATTACATATGTCCCCCTTTCTACCCCACTGGCCCCCTCCAGCCCACTCCACCCCCGCCCCAGGCCCTCACCACCCCCCACTGCCTGTGTCCATGGGCCATGCATATATGCACACCAGGTTCTTTGTTGATTACTTCCCAGCCACCCCCACCCCCGCCTTCCCTCTGAGAGTCCAAACTCTGTTCCCTGCTTCCGTGTCTCCTGATCCATCTGTTCATCAGTTTACTTTGTTCCTTAGATTCCACACATGAGTGAGATCCTGTGACACTTGTCTTCTCTGACTGGCTTATTTCACTCAGCACGATGCTCTCCAGGCCCCTCCGTGCTGCCTCAGAGGGCCAGAGACCCTTCTTTGTACTGCTGCCTACGATTCCCTGGTGTCCATGCCCCACAGCTTTTTACCCACTCCTCTCCTGATGGGCACTCGGGCTGTTTCCAGATCTTGGCTGTTGCAAATTGTGCTGCTATGAACTTCTTAATGAATGTTAGACTCCTTCCCTTTTAACACCAGGCAGTGATCCCAGATCCTCAGGGGCCATGTGCGAATTTGAAGGCACTTACAGATAATCCAGAACATGCACAAATGCATAGCCACAGAGGCTGAACCCCGAGGACACCTGGCCCAGAGGCGAGGGCTCTCTGTGCCCGTGAGCCTGTGCTGGGGCAGACTATTGACCGGCCGCAACCAGAGCAGCGACAAGAATCTCGTTGTAACATTTATTTTCAGTTCTTCCCGCGTGTGCATTGTCTGGGACTCATTTTCTCTTTGCTGCTTAAAAACCCAGAGTAGGAGCTGCCCAGCAGTAACCCCCACCCCCCTAAGGACTGCGGGCTCTTATTTGGGTTCCTCTGGAGCAACGAGGCCGGGGAATCAGTGCGGCTGGTTGTCTGCAGGGCACAGACATTGATTTTCTCATCCTTCATCTTGTCGTGTAAAGATTATTAGGATGCTCTTTGGACAGAGCCGCCGGCCATACTGCGGTATTGGCAGGAGCAGTCGGAATGCAGGCTCCGTGCGAGGCCTGGGACGGGAGAACCGCTGCTTCGGGGGTTGACGAACGGTGGCTTTAATGTGCCCCCGGCTCCGTGTAATGCCAGGGTGCGTTTGTTTTGCAAATCAAATCATCTCCTAAAACCTGTGTTTAACATCCATACTTACTGTGTCGGCAGCGTGCCAGCCTTCCTAACACGGCGGCCTGTGTTTATGTCTCTAATAATAGCGGCATGTTATTTAGGAAACAAGATACTTCCACCCTGCAGGCGTGGCTCAGGGGTTGAGCACGGACCTATGAACAGGAGGTCACACTTTGATTCCCGGGCAGGGCACATGCCTGGGTTGTGGGCTTGATCCCCAGTAGGGGGCGTGCAGGAGGCAGTCGATCCATGATTCTCTCTCATCATTGATGTTTCTCTCTCTCCCTCTCCCTTACTCTTTGAAATCAATAAAAATATATTTAAAAACAACAACAACAACAACAAAATACGTCCCCTCTGTCACTGTCCTTAGTTCGCTACGTCATAGAGGAAGCGGAGTGCTCCATGTCTGTGCTGTCAATCCTGATGTCAGTCGTTACACAGGGAGGATGTCCACATGTGTCTCCCTTAATGCTGAGCTCCCAGGTGAGCGGACGTCCCCAGGCCACCCTCTGGTCCTGTCCAGGTCACACTGAGCCTCCCCCCTGAGAGAGCGGGTGACAGGAGAGCCAGGCTTCGGGGAAACAGGGCGATTTTGTTGACTGACAATGCGCTCAGCGCTCTCTTCCCTCCTTTTGAACTGCGGACGTCACAGCAGGTACCTCAGCCCTGTGGTCAGTGAGAACCAGCAGAACCCCTGTGCTTTCAGAAACCAATTTGGACCCTCCCATCCTGTGCCTACAGCGTCTTCAGACCCAGAAGAGCGGGAGGACATTCGTCATCCCTTCCTGTGATCTCTGGGGTTAGAGCTCAGTGAATTCCCTCCCAGCAGGCGCCGAGCACAAAATAAACCCGGCTTCAGAAGGTCTCACACCCTGACACACATGATGAAAGAACTCCAGAGCTCTTTAGTTTGTCCAGCTATTTATAAATTATATTTACCGAGTAGCTAAAGTGAGCCCCCACCACTAATGATGGTGAATCTCAAAGATGCAGAGTGTGGGCTTTATTGCTTTAGTGGGTATTCACTTGCTTCCATCCCATGTCACCAAATAGTCTCATATCTATGTATAAGTTCATTAAGTACGTGATATTTTCAAATATTCAATCTGCCTGCATTTTATGAAATCAAACAGAATAATTTTATGCTCTTCGGGATGTATGCCAGATCTCCGTACCTAAGTGACACAATCTGTTCCACATTAAGTACATTTTCTAATCAAGAAATTCCGAGATGTTGATTTTGGAAAGCCGCGCGACTTATATAAAACAAAGAATAAACTACGCGAAGATATAAAATGTGTTAGAAGATTTAAAAATGTTTGGGGAATGTACCCCGACTGACACCTGAGAGGCAGACAACCGGGGGGGAGGGGGGGCGGGGGGGGCGGGGGGGCGGAGCATGAGCCTGTGAACTAACACTGGAGGCCTCCCTGGAGAAGGAGGGCCTCTGAGCTGGGAGGCGACTCTTGGAGTGAAGACACAGGAATGACCAGGCCACGGGCGGTGACCTCACTGCCTCCTGAGCCGGAGGACCAGGGAGGGGATGATGTGTGCAGGCTGCCTGCCAGTCCAGACCTGGCTTCTCACCCAGATGGCCCCTCGAGGATGAAGGGAGCTTTGTGACTATGCAAGTGTCAGAGACGGTGATGCCCGACTGAGGGACCACGGGAGGGGGGAGTGGGGCGGGAAGAGATGAACCCTAGATGGTATGTGGGTGTATGTGCCTGGCCCATGGGCCCAGAGGATCGTGTGGGGAAGGCCTTGTGGGTTGGGGGCGGGGGTCTGGGAGCAGGGTAGAGGGAGGCCATGGAGGGGGGAATGGGTGGGGACATCTATAATACTCCCAATAATAAAGATTAAAAAAAGAAAAGGAGAGGAATGGGAAACAAACAATTAATAAAATAACGATAATAGAACAGCAGGCAAGTTCTAACATACCAAGAGTTAGCGTTAAGTATAAATGACCTGAATGTTCGGACAGATTTGTAATGTGACGTAAAGGAGTGCCCATTGGATCTCTAAAACCTGTTCCTCTCACATACTGAAATGTTGACCAACACCTTCCCATCTGCCCCCCTCCCACCACACCTGTACTCACCACCCTCGGCCTCTATAATGTGATGTGTGTACATACAGGTGAGAGCAGCTAGGGGAGAACAGGGTGATGATAGCGCTCTGCTGTGCACGTGGAATTTGCTGGGAGAGCAGGTCTTAGGTGTCTCAGCTCCCAGAATGGATGTGCACATTAGCTTGACTGTAGTAATCACTTCACAACATATGTGTACATCAATGCGTCATGCTATCCACCTTATATATGTACATTTTATGTGATCATTTTAAAAATAAATAATAACTTAGGTGAAAATATAAAAGACCCCACTATATGGGGTTGATAAGAAATGAATGGCGAATGCAACACGGACAGTTTGAACATAACAGGAAGACAAGTTTGTGCGACGCCAACACCAACCAGAGCAGCAGGAGGGGCTGGGCTCGCATCCAACACCAAGCAGCCTCCGCAGAACAGAAAGGACTGTACAGCGATGGCTGAGGATGGAGGCCCAGGAAGGCAGGGCAATCCTGTGTCCTCACCCAGCAGGAGAGCGTCAGAGACAGGCAGGAGCCGACGGTGTTTGCAGGACAAACAGGACATTCCCGTTAGATCTGGGGATTCACTGCATCAGTGTTAGCAATACATATAAAGTCAGCCAGGGCACCAAGTAACCAAGCAACACAGCCCACTGTCATCATGGAACTGACACACACAGCACACCCCACCCGCAGCAGCAGGTGAGGGATGGACTGCATTCTGGCATAAACCAAACCTCAACCAATGAGAAGAGGTGAAGTCTTTCCACTGTTTGCCAGTCATGGGATCGACCTAGAAAGCAACAGCAGGAAGGGGACAGTTCAATCTCTGAACTTTGGAAACAAAACGAGACACAGCTAAGTCAGTCATTGGTCTACAGGAAAGTCTGAAAGAAAATTTAAACAAAGAAAGTACATAGGACCACATGAAAACAAAACCATAGCCTCTCTTAGTATAAGGGAGGCAGTCAACACAGTGTCGAGAATAGAAATTATCACACAAAATGCTCAACTTAGAAATGAGGGACTGGATGAAACTAATAAAGTAAGGTTCTAGCTCAGGGGTGGGCAAACTTTTTGACTCGAGGGCCACAATGGGTTCTTAAACTGGACCGGAGGCCGGAACAAAAGCATGGATGGAGTGTTTGTGTGAACTAATATAAATTCAAAGTAAACATCATTACATAAAAGGGTACGGTCTTTTTTTTCAATAGTTTTATTCATTTCAAACGGGCCGGATCCGGCCCGTGGGCCGTAGTTTGCCCACGGCTGTCCTAGCTACATCAGAAAACTACACAAAGATGTTAAACTCAAATAGATGGAATAATGAGAAGTGAAGACAGGCGCAGAAGTCAATGAAATTGAAACCAGGAAAGTAATAAAGAGACTAAAACAATAAAGCTGATTATTCTTAAAAAAAAGTCAATAAAATCAATAAAATTGGCAAACGTCCTGAGAAACAGTAGCAGGAATGACCTGGGCGAGCTCTCTGCACTCCGTCGTCATCAGAAAGAGAATAAGGCAGCCCTACGGGCACATCGTGCTGGTGACCAGGGCTCACACAGGACAGGCCCCTTCTTCAGACCCACGGAGCGCCCGACTCAAGCGGCACACAATGGACACTCTGAAGAGCCCCATAGGTATTGAGGCGACTGAATCCATCATTTAAAAAAGCAGTTTGGCCGTTTCATAAACACACCAGACGCACAGTGACCCGGTGGCCCAGCGGTTACACTCTGGGCATTTTTCCCAGAAAAAAGGATGACTATGTTCACCCCCAAACCTGCAGAGAAGCGTTACAGCAGCTTTATGCGTGATAACCGTCACAGAAGCGAGCCCCACGCCTGTCCCCAGGAGGTGGCTGTGTGCACCCTGGCGCCTTGGCGGCGGGAGTGGTGCCCGGCCGAGCGAGGGAACCGCGGGTTAGAGGGATCGGGATGCGCTCCAAAGAGTCCTGCGAAGGGAGTGAAAAGGCCACGCTCCAGTGTTAACCACCGTGTGATTCCATTTGCATAACACGCGAAAAGAACAAACTAATCGTATGGACAGAGGTTAGTGATTGCCAGGATTATTTTAAGAAGGGGGGGGGGGTGGGAGGGCGGGGCAGCTAGTGTGGCTCAGTGGTTGAACATTGACCCACACACCAAGAGGTCACCGGTTCCCTTCCCGGTCAGGGCACATGCCTGGGTTTCGGGCTCCATCTCCAGTAGGGGGTGTGCAGGCGGCAGCCGTTCGATGTCGATGTTTCTCTCTCATTGATGCTTCTATCTTTCCCTCCCTCTCCCTCTTCTCTCTCTAATAACCAATAAAAACATATTTTTTTAAAAAAAGAGGGGGGGTAGGAGGGCGATGGGTGTGGCTGTGCAGCACGGCTGGGTTGAAATTGCTCTGCCCTGACTGTGTCCGGTCTGGTTTGATTTTGTTCTATGGTTCTGTGAGACGCTGACACTGGGGGGAGGGGGGAGGGAAGGAGGGGGAGAGAAATGGGTAAAGGCCTGGGATCTCTGGATTAGTTTTGACAACCACATGTGAATCTACAATTATCTCAGTTTCATTAAAAATTAAGGAGGTGAGACTCAGAGAAATTCTGGGATTTGCTCAAAGAAAACCTTGTGCAAAATACCCAGACATCACAGAAGAGGCGGCACGAATTAAAAACCACCAAACTTACCAAGTTCCTCATTCCGAAGCCAGTGAGGGCTGGATGTCCATTGAGAGGAACAGCACAGACCAGAGAGAAAAGAGCCTTAAATCACCTTCAGGTCCAAGTAAACCACTGAACAGAGAAAAGCTGTCCTCGCCGAGTAAGAGAATGGAGACTCGGCGAGTGATCCGTGCTCCTGGTATATTTTCATCAAGTCGATCATATCTGGGTTTTTCTTATTATTTTTTAAATCGCTTGGTTCTTTTGCTTAAAGGAGACGCACTGAACCTCCCACTGATAAACACAAGTCAACACACGTAGGGACAGGTCACCAGAAGGCACTGGGCTCAGGTAAAAGAACTCCCGTGAGGTTCCTGTGGGAGCACACGCCCCTTTCCTACAGCACTGAGGGGCGGATCCTCATACGTCGGGAGTAGCACCCCCTATGATGTCATGTGTCGTCACACCCCGTGTGCTCGGGCCGGGAAGGTGCCACCACGTGATGAGGAAACTGACCCGCCCGGGATGCTCGACATCGACTGTGATCAGTAAAGGAACGTGCCACCATCTAGACCAGTGGTTCTCAACCTTCTGGCCCTTTAACACAGCTCCTCATGTGGTGACCCAACCATAACATTATTTCCGTGGCTACTTCATCACTGTAATGTTGCTACTGTTATGAATCGTCATGTGAATATCTGCTATGCAGGATGGTCTTAGGCGACCCCTGTGAAAGGGTCTTTTCACTGCCAAAGGGGTCGCGACCCACAGGTTGAGAACCACTGATCTAGGCTTTTTCCAATGAAAATCCTGCTTTTGATTCACTTTCACGTGGGAAGTGCAGTGAAGTGACTCCGAGGTCATCGCTGAAAGGTGGTCAGGAGGTAGAGGAAGAGAAACTCCAACGGCCACGCGGCCAGCGTTTCGGCCCTGGCTTCAGTCCTGCCCCGGGTTCCGTGCGTTCCAGCCAACCCTGTAAGGTCAGCTTCGTCTTTAAATCGTGGCCACTTTTACTGAAGGTTTCGTTGATTTGTGTGGAGGAAGCCAACCATGAGGGGCAGTGCACACATCATCCCAACGTCCCCCTTCGTCTGGGTCCTGGCTCCGGCCTCAGGCAGCCCAAGACTGTGCTGAGCTGGAGGGGCCGCTGTGAACCCACCTGTGGGTTTAGGGCCACAGGGGGAGGAAGGAACCTTCAGACAAAACTGGGTTCCGGCCCGGGTTCTGCCCCTGCTTCCATGTGCCCTGTGCCCATCACCACCCCCTGGGCTCGGACCCCTCACCTATAAACAGGGACAGGCACCTTGTCTTAGGAAGTGTGAGGATGGAAGACGGAGGGGCTTCTCTTCCCCAGCTGGCCTGGCCTCGCCCTCGGGCTGATGTGGAACGGGACCCTCCTGTTCTTAGCTGTGCCGATCCCCTCGGCAGCTGTGTCTGCGCAAAAGCCAGAGACATCAGCGGAGCCGGTGCAGCATGTAACACTCTCTACGTGTTTCCCATCATCATCACTATCACTGTGACACGGGCACAGCGGGAGCAAAGGCCAAGGGAATGCGGGATCCCGAGAAGCTGCAGGGTCAGAGGCTCATGAGCGAGGGCGCCGCCCTAGGGGAGCCCCCCCTGCTCTAGGGGAGCCCCCTCCCCCTGCCCCCCCGCACTGCCCTCAGCACTTTCTCTCTTGACGGTTGGATAATCCGGCTTATATTTTTGAGAGGAGAGTGTGGATAGCAACGTAGGAGAAGTTAGTTTCTATCAGGGAACAATGAGAGCAAACATCCTGCGTGTTACACCCCCAGAGAAGACACACACACGCACGCACACACATGCGCACACACAGGCACACACACACGCACACACAGTCCTAGGTCATCACTAGCCTTTCTGAGGCGTAGCAGGTGTCACCATACAGAATTACCTGGTGGCTTTTAAACTTCAGCTTTAAGGAGCGAATGACAGTGTCTGCTCCCTGCGGGTGACACCGTGGGCGCCGAGGCCTGTGGCCGAGCCATTCTGGGGGGACGGTGCCATCCGCACGCCAGCCTGGCCTGTGACGGTGTAAACAAGGGGTGGCCACGAGACGCCGGAGGAGAAGCCACCGCGAGAGGACGGTGCGAGGGGGCGCGGCTCCTCCATGCCATCTCCCTCTGGGGCCGGGCTCACGGTGCGAGGGGGCGTCAGCGCACCCGTTCAAACCCCGAAGCTGCGGCCTGAGGCAGCGACGACCGCATTGATCGACGCGCTCACAAGTAAACAGCCTGGGAGAGGAGCGGCGGGCGCTCTGCGCGCTGACTCTGTGGGAACTAAAACAGGAGACGTAAACACGGCAATTAAAGGGCTGCTCTTGTCCTTCCTCGTCAAGGAGGTTGTTGCTCGAGATCACCCTCATGCAGGCGTGAGTGGATCAGGGGGAGAGCTTTGTCCTTCTGCTGCGCTAACGGGCATCGTGGCCGGGGTGCCTGACCACGCGGAGGTGGGCACGGCGGCTGGGGAACGGCACCGCCCCTGCCTCTGCGCGGTCAGGGTGGGAGCTCGCCTCCGTCCCTCCGTCCCTCCGTCCCTGCGTCCCTCCGTCTCTCCGTCCCTCCGTCCCTTCATCCCTCCGTCTCTCTGTCCCTCCGTCCCTCCGTCCCTCCGTCCCTCCGTCCCTCCGTCTCTCCGTCTCTCCGTCCCTCCGTCCCTTCGTCTCTCCGTCTCTCCGTCCCTCCGTCCCTCCGTCTCTTCATCCCTCCGTCTCTCTGTCCCTCCGTCCCTCAGTCCCTCCGTCCCTCCGTCCCTCCGTCTCTCCGTCTCTCCGTCCCTCAGTCCCTCCGTCCCTCCGTCTCTCCGTCTCTCCGTCTCTCCGTCCCTTCATCCCTCCGTCTCTCTGTCCCTCCGTCCCTCAGTCCCTCCGTCCCTCCGTCCCTCCGTCTCTCCGTCTCTCCGTCCCTCAGTCCCTCCGTCCCTCCGTCTCTCCGTCTCTCCGTCCCTCCGTCCCTCCGTCTCTCCGTGCGGCTTCATCCCCCGTCAGAGCCAGACACTCCGAGTTCTGAGGCCGCAGGTGACATGTGTGCACCCAGGACCGTGACGGCAGCTCCCACATTGGCTGCACCTACTGAGCTCACTGTTTCTCTACTGACCCCGAGGGTTAGTCTCACCTTCAGACATGAGGAGGCAGCGGGTGATGTGAGCAGTGAAATGGAGCGAGGGTGACCGCTGTAGCTCCTCACAGTCGCTTGCAACGCCTGAGACAGAAACACAGCCTGGGTGTGACCCGGGGGGCTGGGAGCGGCTCGCCCACACGGGGCTGCTGAGTGCCGGCGCGTGTCTGTTCTACGTGGAGCTACGCGGCGTCCACGGCTGGCCCTTCCCCCTGGTTTGCCCTCTGCCAATCTGAACCCCAGGGCTCGGGCGCTGCTAGTAGCGAAAGCGTGAATAATGGGCCCCTGGGACAGAGACGTCCGTGCTCCTACTTTCCAGCTGGTGGTATCGCACCAGCAGCTGCTCCTGGAGGCACGTCGGTCAGTGTTGTCCTCCCACCTGTCCCTCATGTTGTGTCTCAGACCCTGCTGAGGAGTAACACAGAACGCACATCAGCAAGTACACGCTTCTGTTTGTTGTTTAAGCCCACGTTTTGATGAGTCTGCAAAATTCCAGGAACATGGGAGACCGGCTGCATTACGGAAATTGCTCCTTCTTTCTAACCGTGCGGGTCTGCCCTGCGTTACTCTGCGACACTGTTACTCCAGGACGGGGATGCCACGCCAAGAGGGGGGCTGGCCGTCACTCCCCCTCCGACGGTTCGGGGTGCTCCTCGCTCCCTAAAGACCGAGCTGCTGGAGGAAGCTCTCTAGTGGATAAGCTTGTTTTAGACGAAAGTAAGTCTCCATCGCTGTAGGATGAGGGGCCTGGTTAGGTGTAACGTTCCCTCCACCATCAACTGAAACGAGTGGGTGAATATCAATGTGGTGGATTATGTTGGCATGTTTCCTGAGGTTGAACCATCCCTACAGGCTTGGCCTAAAACCAACCTGCCAAAATGGTGTGTGCACACCTGTGTGTGTGTGTGTGTGCATGTGTGTGCGTGCGTGCGTGTGTGTGCGTGTGTGTGTATGTGTGATACCTGTGCTGACTGTGCTATATTTAACACCGTGTGGCTTGGACTACGGAGAGCCGGGACCTGCATAAATGACTCTGCTCCGCCTGGTGGGATGCGCGTTTGGCCTCAATGGGGCGGCTCCGGTAGGTGAAGATCACCTCTACGTGTGCTGTGGAGGAAGCAGGAGAACAAACCCTATCATAGCAGTGATGCCTGGACTTAACATTGACTTGACAGGAGGGCTGGACCGAGGTGACGACCCCCGACCTGTGCATGAAGTTATGGAAACGCGAAGAGCAGGATTTTTTGACATCAGATGAACAAGCAAGGAACGGAACCTAACGGCCCATCTTTGGAAGCGGCCAATGATACGTACTTGCCACACATGCCACTCAGAGGGCCTCCGAGGCGACAGGGACTCACCTGCCAAAGCCACAGCCGCACCCGACGCAGCGGGAGCACCAGGCTGTCCTAGGGACCCCGCTGAACCTTTGGGGAAGCCCTGGGTGATAGCTGAGCTGGACGAATGCCTCAGAGTGAGGTGTTTGATCCCTCAGCAGCCACCCATGCCCAGCAGTTACTGCCTCTCACACCAGCATTTAGAGCTGGTCAAATGGGAACCTGACAGAAAGCCATTTCTTCCTGAATCACAGCCACTCAGGATATCCCAGGAGGCCACTTGTGAATAAATAATCTGGGAGGATACTGAGTGAGGCTTAACTCTCTGAGTTACAAGATAACAGGTGAGAAATCTTACAGTTTTTAAACTGTGAACAAAGCGATATTTTCAGAGCAAAGAAATAAAACCTATATACATATTGTCATCATTAGTGTCTATAGTTAGGGTCTCTGCTATCACGTCTGATATTGATTGTAACGGTAGACACTCTCACAGCTACATACAGGGGCACCTCTATATATAAATACCACTGCCTTTCAGGCTATGGGGTTACTCAGAATTTTACTTTTATTGCTGGAAAATAAAAGGTTATTTTTACTTTTAAAAAATAAGATTTCAAGTAATCTTACCTTTCTGTTTTAGAATGAAAATAAAACACATTTAACAAGAAGGATGAGAAATGAAGTCTGTGGCATCGTAGCAAATGGCCTGAGTGTCTGAGATTATAGATGTACAAACACCTTATTTTGGCTTAATTTCTTCGGATATTTTACTGTCTACGCAGATTTTGCCCGCTATGGCTAGACTCCCACATCCTCCCGCCCTTCCCACATTGTACAGTTGGCCCTGCTGTGATGCCACAGATCTGTTCCCCCAAATCACCAAATCATACAAATAACACGCAAACACACACACACACACACACACACGTCAGGGGCCCTGATGTTTATGGCATGTGTCTGGCTGGCTGTGTCCAGGACACTGGGGTACACGCCGAGGTCCCCCCGCACTGGGGTCCTGTGGATGGCCCCCAATCTGGTGCCATCTGAGGCCAATCGAACAGGTTTTGTCCCGCCTCCGGAGGTCCTGTCCGAGCGGCTGACTCCTGGGAACTGCCAGCCAGGACGGTGAACAAATGAGCGGTTCATCATGAGTGACCATCCCCCGTGGCCTCTCGGATTCCTGCTTGTCCTGCACTAACGCCGAGGCCCTTGTTCCATATCATCTCCCCCACCGAAGGCCACGTCTGCTTTCCCCCCACCCGTCTTGGGAGAGAACGAGTGTCTCCATCCAGAACCAGAGGCGGTTTGTTCACTGGCCACGAGGAAGGAGTGATGGTCCCAGAGAGCGACTTCTCTCCGGGGAGGCCACCCGCACTCCTCTGCGCCGCCTCCACTGCTCCCGGGGAGTGAGGGCTTGGCACCCTTTGCAAAAAGCCAGCCGACCTTCTGGCGGTTCCTGTGAGCTGTCCCTGCGCACCACCAGCCCTTTCTCTCCGACCTGGACTCTCACGTGTCAGCCAGCATTCCTGCCCCGGCAGCTGAGTTGCAGCTTGTGAGGAGGATAAACTAGCAGACCTTTCACAGTTCTGCACACGGGTTCCTCTGTTTCTTGTAACTTCCCCCCATCCACTCATTTCAACTATTTGCTTTTGCTAACAAGCGAGGAGCAGGAGCGGATAATGCATTGGGGTGTGCAGGCAATGCAAAATATCACAGAGAGAACACTCCTTTTCTGTAGGAGCTCGCTGTACCGAACATGTATTTATTAGGTCAGGTAGCAAGCAGCTGTTGATTATCAACAATGCACAGAAGTTATAGGAACACATGCAGTGCAGCCCCGTGGAGTTAGGCATGTCCTGTCTTCACTGCTTTAGAGCCGAGTTGATAACGGGTACGTGTTAGCGCTGCACACACTCACCTGACTGCAGGGGTTCACTCAGTCTGGTTGGGCAGCAGACAGATTTGTACTTAAAGAGATAAACCATTGATGCTTCTATCTCTCTCTCCCTCCTTCACATACTCTTAGCCTCACTAGACTCTGTTTGTTTTTTAAATATATTTTTATTGATTTCAAAGAGGGAGGGAGAGGGAGAGAGAAGCATCAATGATGAGAGAGAATCATGGATTGGCTGCCTCCTGCAAGGCCCACACTGGGGGTTGAGCCCGCAACCCGGGCCTGTGCCCTGACTGGGAATCAAACCGTGACCTCCTGGTTCATAGGTCGATGCTCACCCACTGAGCCACGCCGGCCGAGTAGACACCCAGGTATTTTAACCCCATTCATACACGTGGGTCTCACTATCGATACACCAACGCTTTCGCTGTAAATATAATCGCGGTTTCCATGTCAGGACGTTCCAGGAAGACTCTTCAGCTATACAGGAGGCCTCTGCGGGGGTATCAATATTTCACGAAGCCATCAGATGCACTTAGGCGCTCCGCTCTGGCATTCAGCATCACTGCCACTGTGTCTCTTCCTGATAAGAAGATTATTTTTGCCCTGCTATTAAGTTTTCTTCGGCATTAAATTTTTATGGATGATGGATGAGAATGGATGGTTTGCCTTAAAGTAGGAAATGGAACACGGAAGGTATCCGCCCACTTTGGGAAGATACGATCCTGGCAATATCCAGGCAACATGTGTGTGAAGATGCGGGAGGAAAAATGAAAGCCAGGACTAAGGTGCGAACCCACGGGAGGTGGTGTATGTTGTGGAGTGGACTCCTCCAGACATAAGGACGTCTGGGGCCATGCAGTTCAGAGTGAAGAAGGTAGATTTAAAAAACTCTCCTGGCATCAGCGGCTTAATTCAATATTCTATGGAGGATCAATGGAGCGAGCTCAGGAAGCTTCAGTTTAATATAATTATATCCAACTCCCCCCAGAATTGGTGGGTGATGTCCTGACCGCAGGCCGTGTTCAAACCTGTGTTGCTCTAATTCTGTTAGACGCGGTCAGTGAGAGGAGAGGAGCGTGAATTAAGAAGAAGAATGAGATCCAAGGAGCACGCTGTTAGTTGAGAATTTCAGAAGACCCACCAGCCTGATGACACAGGACAGAAAGTGAGAACGCATCGTTACTGAGAAACAAGAGTCTGTGTCCCTCCAGAACGCGCTGACGGCCTCGGGCCTGGCCTGACGTGGCTGCCCACCGCCGTGTCCCACAGCCCCCGGGCTCTGTCCTGGCGCCTGGGACCATCCTGAAACCAGGGAGGCACAGGTGTGCACTGTGAGCCCATCTTTGCTGCCCCGCTCGAGGGCTGGGCCCTGGTCCCGGGGTGTTTCCGGGACCCGCTGCCCAGTCCCCTGCCACGTGCTGAGTCATTTCTGACCCCAGGACCCCCACTTCTCCCTCAAACCGACGGCATTGTCTTGTCCACGCCCTCTCCTGGCCTTTGCTGCTTCGATAAGGAACAGGTCTGGGGTTAGCCTCCTAAACTGCCTCGACCCCTTCCCCGGTTCAGGCCCAGCCACTGGCTGACAGGCGGAGGGAGCCGTGGAGACGGCCAGGGCCCCAGTGGGACATGTCCATGCGATGTCACCTCCCCACGTCCACGTGTGTGTTCATCCCCGTCTGTGCCGAGGCCTCTCCCACGCCCCATCGTGGTGAACAGGTGTCCATGCAGGACGGGTCCCTTGCCACCTGAGCAGACGGGAGCAGGGCCTTTGCTGTGGCCACGAGAACTGCAGTCTCCACTCTGAGACCCTCAGCTGTGAGGCCCGGGCCACCCTGACAGAGTGGGTGCAGCCCGGCCAGCGAGGCTCAGGGGGTGAGTGTCCACCTAGGAACCAGGAGGTCACAGTCCGATTCCCGGTCAGGGCACAGGCCCGGGTTGCGGGCTCCATCCCCAGTGTGAGGAGGCGGCCGATCCATGATTCTCTCTCATCCCTGATGCTTCTATTTCTCTCTCCCTCTCCTTTCCTTTCTGAAATCAATAAAAAATAAAGCAGATTTTCAGGTATTTAAAAACATCCATCCCTGGAGTCTATTGGGACAGATTTGTAAGTTTCCTACATTTTCTTAAGGCTCATTTCTCACCAAATCAAAAATCTAAAGGAAAGGTACCTGTGACATTGACAATTCAGGTGCAGGTTCCATTCCCGATGTCGGAACAGGGCCTGAGATCCACACACTCCAGGAGCAAGGACACACCGCACCCCGACGCTGACCCACAGCCAGGCAAAGCGCTGGGCAGTGGACTCACCACCGGCCAGGAGCAGAGGGTGGGCAGTGTCTCACCCAGAGCCAGGCCTTGGGTAAGAGATGCCCTGAGATCCTAATGAGCCGGGTGGGAACTGTTCTTCCTTCTGCGAGAGGCAGGCAAATCATTCCATTTCCTATGATGAGTTAGAAAGGGGACCCCATAGTTCAGGGGAGCTGGGGTGGCATTTTGCAATTGTGTTTTATTGTGAGTGACACTTGGTCATACAGATAGATCAGGGGAAACAACATTGAAACAGCAACTTGTCTCACGTTATAGGGTTCATGTGCGGTTTCCTCACTGAAGATGCTATTAATTTCTAGCCAATAACTGCGTGTGAGGTCTAATAAATCCAGGGATGGTCTCGCTTTAATTCTCCAATTATTGTGGTCTTCCATTTTAATGGCTGCCATTCCTGAAGGAATGAAAGTACAATATTCGGGATGCTGAGCTATGACATGGAAATACCAAAGAAGCTAGACATGTAGCTCCTAGTCCCTCTTATTCTGTCGCTCTGTGGCCTCTTGCTGGTGTCTGCTGAGTCTGCGCCTGTCACTCAGGATGCCCCATCCCCCCACACGATGGCCACCTGATACCCCAGTGGCTAGTGTCATAGAAATTCAGTAACAAAATCAACCTCACAGACAAACTCCCAGCGACCCTCGGAGATCAGACCAAGGGCCTGTAAGAAGGCACTGTGACTTCCTACTTCACATGGAGAAGTAACAGGCAACCTGAGGCTAGACGTGTGTTACGCTGGGCCTTTGGGCCATTCCGGAAAAGCACTTAAAATCCCGACGTTCTCCCCCGCCCCCACCTCCCACTGCCAATGTTAAGATGCGACACATTTAAGAATTGATGCCTGAGTGTAGGAGAATGTCAGGATCTACTTTGTGATCGGAAACTAGGAAAGTGCGAATATGGAGCCTTCTCTTTGGTTGAGGAAACAGGTGCACATTTGCAGTGTTTCCTGGTCCTGCATAACCGCATTGAGGTGTGTTTCCTGGTCGAGCATAACCGTGTTGAGATGTGTTTCCTGGTCCCGCATAACCGTGTTGAGGTGTGTTTCCTGGTCCCGCATAACCGTGTTGAGGTGTGTTTCCTGGTCCTGCATAACCACGTTGAGGTGTGTTTCCTGGTCCTGCATAACCACATTGAGGTGTGTTTCCTGGTCCCGCATAACCGTGTTGAGGTGTGTTTCCTGGTCCCGCATAACCGCGTTGAGGTGTGTTTCCTGGTCCCGCATACCCACGTTGAGGTGTGTTTCCTGGTCCTGCATAACCGTGTTGAGGTGTGTTTCCTGGTCCCGCATAACCGTGTTGAGGTGTGTTTCCTAGTCCCGCATAACCATGTTGAGGTGTGTTTCCTGGTCCCGCATAACCGTGTTGAGGTGTGTTTCCTGGTCCCGCATAACCACGTTGAGGTGTGTTTCCTGGTCCCGCATACCCACGTTGAGGTGTGTTTCCTGGTCCTGCATAACCGTGTTGAGGTGTGTTTCCTGGTCCCGCATAACCGTGTTGAGGTGTGTTTCTTGGTCCCGCATAACCGTGTTGAGGTGTATTTCCTGGTCCCACATAACCGTGTTGAGGTGTGTTTCCTGGTCCCGCATAACTGCGTTGAGGTGTGTTTCCTGGTCCCACATAACCGTGTTGAGGTGTGTTTCCTGGTCCCGCATAACTGCGTTGAGGTGTGTTTCCTGGTCCCGCATAACCGTGTTGAGGTGTGTTTCCTGGTCTGGCATAACCGCGTTGAGGTGTGTTTCCTGGTCTGGCATAACCGTGTTGAGGTGTGTTTCCTGGTCCCGCATAACTGCGTTGAGGTGTGTTTCCTGGTCCCGCATAACCGTGTTGAGGTGTGTTTCCTGGTCTGGCATAACCGCGTTGAGGTGTGTTTCCTGGTCTGGCATAACCGCGTTGAGGTGTGTTTCCTGGTCCCGCATAACCACGTTGAAGTGTGTTTCCTGGTCCGGCATAACTGCGTTGAAGTGTGTGGGAGGCAGCCAATGGATGTGTCTCTCTCACATCGATGTTCCTCTCTCCCTGCTTCTCCCCCTCTCTTCCACTCGCTCAAAAAATCAATGGGAAAAAATATCCTTGGTGAGGATGAACAAAAAACATAGAAATAAACAAACAATAAAAATGCACCCAGTTTCGGAAGCTGGAGGGCGCACTCGTGGAGGCAAAGCACAGGCCGCCCGTCGTGCGGGGGCTCTAGGGAGAGATTTAGATGACACCCGTTCTGTCAGTGTGCACCCCGCAGGGACACGCCTGCGCTTCCGTTAAAGGCCTTTCCGTGTGGCTGCTGCAGCCCCACGTGTCCGCAGACGCACGTGGATGAAACCCTGACCAGGACCAAGTCCTCGCGGTGACTGTGAGAATGTCCCACCATCAGGCCCAGTTTCCAGACGCGGACCCTGAGCCCGTTCACCTGAGGTTTCAGGAGAACAGCAGGTGGGGACCGGATGCGAGACCACGTCCCAGACCCGGCTTCTCCGTGCGCAGCTCACGTCCCGCCTCCCTCCCGAACGGCTCCCCCCTTCAGAGGCCTCTCCTGCCGTTGACAACGCATCTCCGGGAACATGTAGGTGCAGATCCCAGATCACTGATGTGCAAGAGACCATTTGTAAGCAGATGGAGAACTGAGGGAGCTGCTTTAATTTCACGATTCCCTCTTCCCTGACTTGTGCGCAGTCGAGTGTTTTGCCATTATCGCTGTGATGTTCAAGGTTGACTTGGCCTTTTCAATGCGGGCTGTGTGGTTTTCTGAGTAAAACACCCCGGTTATTTGTTTGAATAAGTGTGATGTTAGCCTTTGCTCTGAGGTCAGATGCAGCCTGTGCTTCTCCTAGAAAGTCTCCACTTGGAAGGCTTTGTAAGACTTCCCAGCTGAAGTAGAAACTATTGTAAGGAAAACTATTTTGAGGGAAGAATCAAAGATTGAACCACGGTGACGTCATGTTTAGCTTTTGCACATGACGGCTGGCAAACCCGTGAGCTGAGACTAAACACGGCCTCTCGCTCTCCTTTCCTTTCTAAGCATTAGACATTGGCGGGGTGGGTGGGGGGAAGAGCAGGGCGATGAGAAAGCCAAATGTTAGAAAGGCAGGAAGGTCTTCCCTCGCTCTGCTGTCCAGGGGGCTTGATGGCTCGGGGTCAGGACGGGAGGAGAGTTGGAGTGTCCCTGGGACGCACATGTTTCCGGAGACTCGGGGTTAATTGGTACGTGAATTAAAGGCCCCGCTGGGTTGGCATGTTGCCCCTTCATGGGGCACCCAGAGGGTGAATCTTCAGTTCTTCAAAAGATAAGACACTCCTGGGTAAACTAATTACGGAATTGTTATTCATTTAACCCAATACAGCACACAGTGTCGAATAGATTAGAAATAGAAAGTTCTGGGCTTATTTCCAACTCAGTCTTCGGCCACGATGTCGATCACCATGGGCACCTTTGTTCCGTTCCTAGGAAACCGACCCCCCGCCGGAGGGTACACACACATCACCGAGCTGCCAGGGAGCCCACGGGCAGGTCTCCCCAGAGGAGCGATGAGAGGAGCGCACACGGACGGACACAGTGCTGGCATTATGCGCGTGAATGTGATGTATCTGCTCCCCACTTTCCTATGAACAGGGGCACCACACAAAATGCCGCGCCCGGTCTGCTAATCCTGCTTTTGACTGTCGCCGTGTGGAACCCTGGGCTGCGAGCTTTCGCCTCAGCAGGAAGCAGTAAATAACCCCAAACCCCAGCGTTTCCCACGGCCCTGCTCCCGGCTGCTTGCAGATCAGGCGGGTTGTGTCTGAAACCCAGACAGACGGGGGACAAAGACGCGCTTGCCCAGGATGCTTTTCGGAATCCGTGTGCGCCTCCTCTGGGATGCCCCGTGTGCCAGTCGCGGGGGGAGCGTGTGTGGGAGGCAGAACAGGTGGCGGGGCAGAGGGGGGCCAAGGATCGCTGCTCTGTGTCTGGGAGGCACAGCATGCCCAGGCCTGGTGCCTGGCGAAGCTGGCTGTGACCGCCGTGGCCTACTGCTCTGCGGCTGACACCCCTAAGCTAATGGCTGTTCCTTCAAGTTGTGAGTCAACGAATGCTAATGAGGCTGTGAACTGGCTGGTTCCCGATCTCCAACTCAGTACCCGAAGCCACTGCTTCCCTGCAAGGTTTGCTGTCTCCACGTCCCTTTACAGCTGTGCACCCACAGGATTCCGTTATGTGTCTGGGTTTGAGGAAGGACAGTAGGAAGTTGGGGACATTCCTTGGGAAGTGGAAATGGGGGAACTGAGACGATGGCTGATTCAACTGGCCCGACAGCACTGGACTCGCCTGCCCCCTTCTTTCTTGATGACCCTCCCTGAAGCGTTGAGCCTTCGGGACGATGAGGTTCTGATCAGCACCAATACTCTTAGGAACAAAGCCCCGGGTCTGCTGACAGAGGCAGAGTTTTGGTCAAACTAGACGTACATCTAGGTCTCAGCTGTGTTTTAGCTCCAGGCCCAGAAGAGCAGCAAAGCCAGATGGAGCAACGCCCTGGCTGCCTCCAGACCGGCTGCGCTGACTAAGGACCCCTCTCTGCTCGCACCAACCAATGGGTGGAGACCACAACTCTGAAAACACACACCTGGAAAGCTGATTAATATTCTACTGAGACCCTTTCCTGAGATCTCCCCTAAAATTCCTGCCTTTAGAAACATAAAAACCCTTACGGCAAGGAACCCAATGTGCTCTCTCTCATCTACAAAACACCTAAAGTTAAGACCGTATTTCTTGGTGAGAAAGAGGACACTTTCTTCCTAAAACAAGAAAAATATCAAGAATGTTCAATCTCAGCACTCTGACATTACACTAAAGGTCCTGGGTGGTACCATGAACCAAGGGAAGGAAATTCAATGTGTGAATGTTGGGACGGGGGAGGTAAAACTGGCCTTGCTTGCAGATGGCATAACAGTCCATGTAGAGAACCCCAAAGATCAAGAGCAACAACAAAAATTTCTGAACCTAATAAGTGGGCACAGCAATATCACAGGATCCAAGGTTAATATACATGAGTCAGTTACTTCCTAAGTACTGTCAGCGAACAATCCAAATTTACAATTAAACGTATGACTTACTGTAGCACCAAAAATGGAAGTTCCTTTCCAATAGGACAATGGTTACAAATGCTGTAGTACATCCATACAAGGGAGTGGTTTTTCAGTTACAAAAAGAAATGAGCTATCGGACCACAGAACACGGAGGAATCTTAAATGCATGTGACTGAGTGAACGAAGCCAATCTGAAAAGGCTCATGCTGTATGATTCCTACTACATGGCGTTCTGGAAAAGGCAGAATTACAGAGACCGGAAAAGCATCAGTGGTGGCCAGGGACCAGAGGAGGGAAGAGGGGTGAAGAGGGGGAGCCCAGGGAAGTTTGCAGGGTGGTGTCTATTTTGTCTGATATTGCAATGTTGGAGACATGGCATCATTCATTTTTAAGCCCAAAGAAATTTATAAATTTACAGCACAGCAGATCTTGTTGTTTGTACGTGTGTGTGTGTGTGTGTGTGTGTGTGTGTGTGTGTGTGTTTTCACAGGATTTCAGGATAGAATGCAGAGTGAGACTTTAACTCTATTACAAGTGCAAGAAATGACCTCATTCTGTGTGTGGAGGAAAACGGTGCTGACCTGGGTAACTTTGGATATGACCATAGTGTATAAGCGAAATGCACAGGGAATTTGACATAAGCAACATATTCTCATGGATGAAGTTGTTTCCCAGGGGTTGGGCGTTAATTCTGGTTCTGCCTACGTGTGTGCTGGAATCGGAAAGTTTAGTACACAGGTGGCTGCTGATCGGGGTGAGTCCTCAGTGGGAGTGGGAGTCTCTAGGTGAGCAGAGGAAGAGACCGGCATCACCCATTCGCCTCTGGGTTAGAGTTGGGCTCAGTAGGAACTCATGTTGAATTTTACATAGATACTGTGGTTACATATAGAAATATCTGTAGACACGTGCATAATACATAGGTTAGTAACACACTTGGATTTTCATCTGAGACGTCCTAGAAGCAATGAGCACACCCAGTTCTCAGTTCTTGACTTTTCTTGTCCAAGAAAAATGACCAGAACTCCTGGAGGATTGGCTAACTTTAGGGCAGGGGAGAGTGTATATCCAATGAGCCTGGAGTACCTTGTAGTGCGAGAAATGAGGAAATACTCATTAAAAACAGCACATGCACACACACACACACACACACACACACACATAATGATGGAAGTGTGTTAAAAGGACACAGGTGCCAACTAAAAACCTCTCCATAGTCAATGCTGAAATAATCTGAGCATAATAATAATAATCTATAATAATAAAAGCGTAATATGCTAATTAGACTGGACATCCTTCTGGACAACCTTCCAGACAAAGCCGGGGCTGAGAGGGAAGTCCGGGTCCCGGGTGTCAGAGGGAAGCCCGCCGGCTAAGTTATCCTTGTTATGCTGACTGTAGACTTGCAATGAAAGGGATGAAACAGTCTCCCCAGGACACGGCCAAGAGGATGCGCAGCTTCAGTTCGGACGGACGTGGCCTGGAAGTCTTCTCACCACTAAACTGGACCGCGCCGGCCCCAAGGCCCCATGGTGCCTTCAGCAGTCCCCTGCTCCTCGTCTCCATAACCCATTTCTGCTGAGGAGCTACAGCCCCCCGCTCCCCGCCATCCTGGCACGTGTCTCCCCAGCTCTCCCGCTCCCTGTCCCCTGCGTCCACTCTGCATCTCAGCATCTTTCCCCAGTCACATGTTCCCACCTTCCCTGTCGCCTCCGCTGCCCAGGCTGCGCCCTCGTTCACTCTCCCTGGGGTGTGAACTCATGGGCGCATTGCAGGGGGATGCTGCCTGAGGTGTGAACTCATGGGCGCATCGCAGGGGGATGCTGCCGCACCTGAACGCGCCATCTTCGTCCTATTCCAGGAAACTTGCTCCCCTGGCCTGTGCGGCGCTCGGTGGGGTGTAGATGCGAGGAGTTTTGCAGGAGAGAGAAACGAGGACGGGACATACTGAATCCTGTGCCTTCCACAGGCACCAGTGAGTGGACAAGTGGGATGAAACCTGGCAGGTACAGATGTTTGAAAAGACTCTGTGGCTGACATCGTTTCTGAGTGTCCCTGCGTGTGTTGCAGGGGAATCCCCGAGGACCATTGCCGGCACAGGGCTGGGGTAGAGGAACGCGGGGCGGAGCGTTATGAACGGTAATGATGAGAGTTAGCCCGGCGCCCTGGATGGTTACGTTCTCAATTGGCTGGAACTCTTCCCCGGACCCCTGTGAGGTCGTGGTGAACGGTTATGGACACATTTGGATGATGTGTCTCTAAGGGCCAGTGGGGAAAGACATCCCTGATGCTGCGTGGAGTGAGCAGGGAGAGAGCCTGGTCAAGGAGCGTGACACGGACAGATGATCCATAAAACGGGAGAAGACAAAAGTCCCTTTTAAGTTGTGAAACTAGTGCTCGGTGATAAAATGTGAAATGCATAGAAAGGAGCCCAAACTCAGGTGCTCACACGACAGGAAATCATGACAGAGGGTCTGTGAGCCCCGAGAGGAATTGCTCCTCTGCCCCCTGTGCTTTGCATTTTCGTAATTTCCTTGACATCATGTTGTCTTTATCCTGCTGACTGTTGTCGTTGAAGATCCCAGGAACAGATGAACGCTGGCGAGCTGCACTCAGATGCCTGCGACCTCGCTTCATCCTCTCGCTTGGTTGTGTCTGAGTCGCGGGCCTTAAAGGAAGTCCTTCGCGCTAAGATGAGGGGAGTCGCAGGGGTTTCAGTCACACCTGGTGCCTGTGATTGCAGGAATTCTGGGTCAAGAGGAGCTTTAATGTTTTAGACTTGACACTCGAGTAAGTGAATGGATTTGCACTTAATCGCGGTGGCCGCCTCATCTCCAGAAACATCATCTGCTCAACCCGCCTTCATTACCCGCTGTGCCAGGCAGACGGGGGCTGGAGGCTGCCAGTTGGAGGAGGGGTCCCTGAAGATTTCCTTCAAGGAGCCAAAGCGCATTTCCGAGGAGCAGCCACAACAAAGGCGATGCGAGTTAATAGAGGAGCAGGTTCCGACTCTGTATTCCTAGAAGATTCAATCCCTTGAGGTCTTCCCTCCATTTGTGACAAAGAAGACGAAGTTAGGTCCCCCCAACGTGAAAGTATATTTACAATATTCTTATTAAATGATAATGAGCGTCTAAGAGCATCACAAGGGGGTAATATGGACAACGTACGACAATCAATCCAACACCAGAGATGAAACAGGCGCGTGTCCTTGGGGGCACAGCCCGTGGAAGCTCATGCGAGAAGGAGCAGACCCTCTGAATGGCTCTGCGTCTATTAGAGAAATGGGATTTCGTGTTAAAAACCTTCCTCTGAAAAATAAGCACATCTAGGCGCCTCGCTGGTGAATTCTATGAACCTCTCAGAAAACCGAAGAAAAGGGAAAATTCACAGCTCATTCTATGAGGGCAACGTTCCTCTGATATCAAAAGCCGAAATAATGTTACAAGAAAAACATTAAAACAAAACCAGAAACGGTGCCTCTGTCATTGGGTTCCACAGCCTCGGGCTGCCTGCTGCCTGAACGATGAGAATAATAATCTCACAGGTTCTGTGAGGGGAGAAGCTGTTCCCTGCGGGAGGCGTGCCCACCGCAGCGGTTGGTGGTGAGTGTAGAGGCCATGCTGATGCGCTCTGACATGATGCACTGAGTCACACTCCCCAGGCTGTTGCCCCTGGTTGGCAGGAGAGACAATAGCACCATGACCTCCCCATGCATGTCTCCTCCTGCAGGTCCCTCAGAGTCACTGCTCATGTGTCACTGGGCAGGGGCACCCTGGCTGGGGGATAGAACCCTCCTCAACTTCACTCACTTTCACCAAATTTCTCCCCAAAACGTCGGTCCTCATTCCACGGCCCCTGGCAGAGTTGGAAGGTTCTTTCTGCTCTGTCCTGCGGCCCATGTTCAGGTCTGTCCTTCGCAGGGGGTGTGCAAGCCCACCTGGTGTGCGGAGGACGGAGGGAGCATCTCCATGGCCGGTGCGTTGCCAAGGAGACTGAATAAGTTGCGACGTCATGAGGACCCAGACATTAATGGGGTGTAGTCGAAGGTGTTACTAAAAACAGAAAGAGGGGGAAGGTAGTCCCGCCAACAAGGGGACAAGGTGACAATATATGGGGGGACATCAGTCCTGTGGCTAAGGAGTGGAGGTGAGTAGCAGTGTTACCACACCACACATGGAGGATGGAGGATGGAGGGGGAGCAGGTGCAGGCTGTGCTCAGCGGGTTTATTTTTAAATTATGTTTTTATTGATTCCAGAGAGGAAGGGAGAGGGAGAGAGAGAGAGACATCAATGATGAGAGAGTCATGGATCAGCTGCCTCCTGCACGCCCCACGCTGGGGATCGAGCCCATAACCCAGCACGTGCCCTGACCGGGAATCGAACCAGTGACCTCCAGGTTCACAGGTCGACGCTCTACCACTGAGCCACGCTGGCCGGGCGAGGGGTTTGTTTTTGAAGAAAAGTATGTATGTTCTGGGGGCCCTGAATGTCTCTTCACCCCTAGAGCTCATAGAACTCAGCAAGAGTGCCCAGCATGCCTACATTTTTAGAATCGGTCCATTGTCGGTGGAGGCCCCTCCTCCCTGGCCAGGGGGCTCTTCAGAGGAAAGGGGGGCGTCTGACTGTGGAGGTGCCCCGTCCATAGGACCCACGGACAGCCCTGAACCTGAACCTGTGCTCCCCTTGCTCCCCCACCCGGGGCGCGGCTCGTGGGGGAAATAAATAGAGCCATGATCTGCGAGGCTCATTATGCAAGCTCTCTCGGTAATTATCAGAAAATTATCAGCTACAGTGATGCTCGGGGCGCCGAGGGGAAATGAAGTTGCTCTGAATCATAATGCAAATGAGATGATAGCAAACATGGGGGGCCTAGTGATCGGGGTCGCTGCTGTGTGTGCTGTGTCATCATCCGGTTACTAAGGCCTCCGGGCCATGTTTGTGGGGAGAATAGGTAATGGGCCCAGGGGGTGACAGAGTGATGGCGCACGTCCTGCCCTCGCAAAGGAAGGGTCCTGGGCTGGTCCCAGTGGGCGGGGCTGAGTGTGTCCCCTGGCTGTGGTGTAGGGGACCCCCTGGGAGTACTGGCTGGGAGGCTGGGATATAAGGGACCCCCTGGGGGACCAGGCTCACTGGATGGGGTATAGGGGACCCCCTGGGGGCACTGTCTAGGAGACTGGGGTATGGGGGACCCCCTAGGGGCCCAGACCCGCTGGCTGGGGTGTAGGGGGCCCCCTGGGCTCAGAGGAAGGTGGTTTCTGGGATGGACAGCGGGTCCCAGCCACAGGCGGGACCCCTTAGAGCCGGCTCTGCGAACCCTCAGCGAAAGCCAAGTGGAGGAGGTTCCTGGCTTCCGGGAAGCAAATGGTGGTTTTACTGGGAGGAGCCACAGCGTGAGCCCCGGGCACACAGCTCTCTCTGGGTCTCGCATTCTCAATCGAGAGCCTGGGTTAAACGCCCGCTTCCCGGAGCTGCTGGGGCACTGGGACTGCCACGTGTGGGTAAAGGACCCCCCCACTCTTACT
Organism: Myotis myotis; assembly: GCF_014108235.1. Classification (NCBI taxonomy): domain Eukaryota; kingdom Metazoa; phylum Chordata; class Mammalia; order Chiroptera; family Vespertilionidae; genus Myotis; species Myotis myotis. The sequence goes on along the minus strand of NW_023416345.1, from coordinate 1,227,176 downwards.
GTATGTGTGTTTACAATCCACATCATCTCGTGTGTATTGATCGGCTCACAGACTAACCCTGGGTGAGGGTGTCCGTGAAGCGGGATCTGATTGGAAGCAGTTCCCAGACTCGAAGCCGCCCTTGGGCGCTGAGCGATGCTAAGTGACGCCAGCGAAGGCTGCGAGCAGCCTCCCGGGGCCACGGAGGCCGCGTGCCGTCAGGCCCGGGAGGTCGGGGTGTGTCTGGGCCGTCTCAGCCTCTGAGCAGCTCCTCCCCGAGTGTGTGGATCCAGCGCCTCCACGGGGACACCCATGGGGGTGTCTGTGGGAGTGGGTCCCAGGGCATGTGGACATCTCTGGACCTTCCTCTCAATTTTGCCATAAACCTAAACTCTAAAATATCAAGGCTTTACAAACGCAAAAGCATAGGATCCATTTGCTGTTCTAACCCCTGTGTGGGGTTTTGCATCTTCTCCTGCCCTGGACATAATCCAGGATCCAAACCAGCAGACTGTGTGACTGCTATGATGAATGATAAACTATTTATTAGGCGAAGAAATGTAATCAACAAATCATGTTACTAGAACTAATTAACATTTGCTGAGCCAATTACATCTAAACCCTGAAACGAATTAGTTTATTTATTTCAAATGATATATTTATTTTCCAAATGTCAAAATATAGGTAGACCCGCCCCTCTTGGTGTAGCTGTTATTAAAGACTCAATCGGAGCGAGCGGTTCCATGGGGAAGAGTTCAGGCCTCGCAGAAGCAGGAGGCCAGGGGCATGCGCTGCAGAGCTCAGTGACCACTGATCATTTGGAGGACATTGAGGACAGAGTGATGCTAATTTCATGAAGGATTGTGGTTGCTGTTTCCATGAGAAAAGGTGTAAAAGCATAAAAGGATGAAAGAGGAAGGATGTGTGCGATGCTTCATAGAAGTTGCAAACACATGGTCAGGACTCGGGGCTGCGGAGCTACGGCAGGTGCCGCGGCGTCAGAGTGGAAAGAGCAGATGCCACGGCTGCATGGGGATAATGCGGGGGACGCTCTTGACCTCACAGACCAGCTGTGTGATGGGACCAAATCACTTCCTCTCTTTGTGCCTCAACGGCCTGCCCAGCTCACCCCGATCCCTGGGAGGGACCCCAGGAGGCGTGAGGACGTGCCTGGCATTTGGCCTGGGCTCAGGGACGGCTCCCTAGGCTGGGGTTCACCCATGAACCATCACATCCCCCAGGGAAGGGGTCCCGGCTATTGGGGAGTCAGCAGGTCTTCATCGCAGTGTGGTTGTCTCAGTCCGTTCTCCTTCAGCAGGAAGTGCAGTGCGATCCCCACCCACCGCTTCATCCTGGGAGGGGCCTCGGACCGTGATGTCGCTCCCCTCTGCACGCCTGCCCGGCCGAACAGCTTGTTCAATCAGCTCCGCGATTTGCTGGGTCACGTTCTAACATGGCAGCTCCATCCTTGGTTCTTACCCCCACGCGTAGTGCCCACAGCCTCCCCTCATCGCCGCCCCTTGTTTCTGTTCCAGTGGAATAACTTACGGAAATGGCTAGACTCCAGCCCCAGTCTTGACCTCTTCGGAACCACGAGAACATGTAGCTGACGGATGCCATCACCGTCAAAGAGAAAACAAAATGCCGAAAACCGGTTTGGCTCAGTGGATAGAGCGTCGGCCTGCGGACTGAAAGGTCCCAGGTTCGATACCGGTCAAGGGCATGTACCTGGGTTGCGGGCATATCCCCAGTTGGAGATGTGCAGGAGGCAGCTGATCGATGTTTCTCTCTCATCGATGTTTCTAACTCTCTATCTCTCTCCCTTCCTCTCTGTAAAAAATCAATAAAATATATTTTAAAAAAAAAAAAAAAAGAGAGAGAAAACAAAATGATTAGGAACTTAAACGCTGTGGCCTCAGCAAAACATGCCAGGACCTGGGCGACCTGCTCGCTGTTCCCTCCTCAGTCACCCCTTGTGACAGTTTCCCCCACTACTGGAATGGTGACCCCCTGTTTTTGGTCCCCCCCTCGTTCTGTGGTTAAGGACACACGTCATTTTCAGAAGTGTCTTCCTGGCTCCATTCCTCAGTCTGAGTTGGGTTTTCTCTGCTCCCCTTACTCCCTGGGCATCGTCTAGCCATATCCTTGGCATCTGTCATCGTCACCTGTTGTGTCCGTTCATCTGACCAGGCGTGAGGGAGGCCCTCTGCAGGCAGGGCCCATGTGCTGCGTTTCCTGCAGCGTCCGTAGCCCCCGCCCGAGGAGTCAGGCCACACCCGGTGAGGAAATACAGCATTTTGCCCTCCACCTGATCACTGGGGGACATTTCACATGCTTACAAAGGTGTTTGGGATCCTTTGTCAATGTTCTAGAAAATAATTCGCAGAAAATTGTGACATCCACGGAAATGAAAGTAACTTTGAGTTTATGTACATCCATTTGCTAAGCTTCAGAGTGTTATAGTCACATGGGACATGCAAAGAGAAGAACTTATTGTCGGAGATATGAATATTCATGACACACGCGTGTTAAAGTGGCCAGGCCCCTTCCTGCTGGGCAGTCATCTCGGGGCGGGGACCCCCAGCCAGGCGGGGTATCCGGCTCAACTCTGAAGGTGGGTGGGAGGGGCTCTATCAGCACAGAGCAGGGCGGGCGGGGGCTGTCGCTGAAAGAAGCACTTGGAGCGGACCCTCCATGCGCTGACTCAGCAGGAGTCTTGCTGACCGCAGGCTCTTGAGGAGGTTCCCAAGGACGGTGCCAAGCTAAGGGGCTTGGGGCCCTGAGGGGCCGGTGAGAATTCAGGGGTGGCGTCCATGTGCTGTTGGCCGTCCTCATTATTACACACAAGGAGGCACACGCATGTCTCTGTAGGAGACACTTTCCCCAAGAAGCCGAGTGCAGGTTACACAGAGACTGGGATTTGGTTCGTCTTCCCTCAACTCTACAAACATGCTTTCGACCAATGACGATACAGCACAGACCATCGTCCCGAAGGAGACTTAAAAGTTCAGAGGCAGTGGTCCTCCTGCCACGCCAGGGGCTCCCAGGCCCCTGGGCCTCCGGGCTCCTTCGGTGAGTGGAGTGAATTCAGGCTAATATTTTCACTTGCTGAAGAATGAGCAGGGCCCGGTCTACAACCATTAACCTTAGCTTCCTGAGTGGACCTGCTGTGACTGGAGAACATAGGCCAGAGCCCCTCTCCTCTGTCGGCTGGGATGACAACGTTATTCATGAACAAGCCCTGAACAGCCGTTGGCCTGATTATAAATGTAACAGTCAATTCATCATCAGTTATTCAAGGAAAATGCCCCTGGTGAAGACTGATGTGGGGGAGTTTAACAGAATGATCTGTGCACATTCCTGTTCGATCTGCCCAGATGTTTTCTTCCACGACGTCTTTGCTTAAACCTCTGTGAGGAGAGCAGGCGCCGAGACCCGCTCTCTCTGGTGCTCTGTCCTCTCTCCATGCCCAGACCTCAGTGAAACCACACAGGATGGAAAAGAGGGTTTGGCTGGAGAGGAGCAGCAGCCCAGCCTCGATGTTGTCCCTCGTCTGGAAAGCGCCGGGCTGGCACGCGGTTCGTTGTGTTTCCTGAAAACATTCCGCAGTCGCGGGAGCTCCCATACAATTGATTTAGACCACACGACAGCTGGGGAGTGATTGGGACTCGATCCAAATTTAAGAAGTAACAGGACATGCAAAATGGAAGCTCACTGACTCGTTTTATGACAATTAAATTTCATTCGGATTCAGTCATGAAGAATGAGCAATAAAAGAACTGTTTCCAATGGCAATTTCCAGAAATGACTGGGATGGTGGGAATCCGAAACACACGTTTCCCACTTACACTCGGCACCAGTTTTGTCTTCAGCTTTATTCACACGGCAACACGTATCCCCTTATTTTCAGAAGAAATCTCCAGACGTGAGCCTGTCAAACACATGATTACAGAGGAGAAAGGCTTTTCAAGGTTTCGTGTCTCCAGGGCAGCAAACTCTCCAGGGACCGTTTTGACAGATGCCACCGGAGCGTCAGTGACACCACCAGCTTCCCCGCGGCCGATGCGGGGCACAGGTCTCCTCGGCAGCCCTGTTGTGTGGGCTCATACACTCGATCGGCCAAAGGGACACGCCCTGGCCTCGTAACAGCAGCCCTGGCTGTGCCGCGCGGGCGTGTTTCCGAGGGTGAGCGCCGCGTCTGCTTCTAATGGGAGCGTGTCTGCTTGTTTATAGCTCAGACTCACGCTGACACGTTCAACGATAGTTCTAGAGCATCTGCCTTTGCTTTATTTTTAAAAATATATTTTTGTTGATTTCAGAGAGGAAGGGAAAGAGAGAGACAGAAACATCAATGATGAGAGAGAATCATTGATCAGCTGCCTCCTGCACACCCCACACTGGGGATCGAACTGGCAGCCTGGAAATCGAACCGTGACCTCCTGGTTCATAGGTCAACACTCGACTACTGAGCCACACCGGCTGGGCCAGAGCATCTGCCTTTAGAAGTGATGGTGGCTGCGGAGGCCATTGTTCTCTACTGAGAGCACTAGAACACATGACACGTTTTATCACGGATCTGCACACACCTAAGCAGACCAGCAGTGACACAGAGTGTCTGTGGGGACAATACGGTGTAACTACTTCAGGGGTTCTCGTAGTATGAACTGTTACTGTCACCTCATCCCTTCCCTCCATTGTCACCCTCTACTTCCCCTTTAAATGGTTAATCAAATACATAGAAGGGTTGTGGGGATGACACTAGACAAGCCCGTTCACCAGTAAGTGCACCACCCAGGCAGACTCCCAGCTGTCCGGAGGGCCATTCAGACAGGAAGCGCGCGCTCGTGTCCAGCTGTGGGCACGCGCAATCGAACCCGTCCCCAGGAGCCGGGCATCGGGCAGCTGCTGGGAGGAGCAGCACTGAGACTTCAGCCCTGAGCCGCCATCGAGAAGAGTGAAGCGGTCATTTCAGCTCTTGGCTCGCTTCCCTGGGAAGTGGCGCAACAGCAAACTGAATTCTTCAATTTTCCAACTGAAACCAACTTTTACCAAAACTGCCATTATTCTATTAAAGCAAGAGGTGCTGGGAGCCGGTCCATGCTTGCTGTTTCAAGGGAGCTGGCATATATGGCATACTGTTTTTAATATGTTTGCTCACCTTCTTGGCACTATGTGTTTTAACCAAGGTCTCTGAGAAAGGTTGTTTCCCCAGGTAGGGATTTTCCCCTGAAGTTAGGGAGGGAATAAAACCCCTCAACTAGTGCCAGGTGGGTAATTAATCACTTTAACTATGAACAATCATGCTTAAGCTACATAATCTTTACTCCCTGGAATGGAGATAAGAAACACCCTAACCTTTGTAATAGAGATTGATAGGATTTAATCAACTGGTATAAATACAGATGTAACAAGACAGAACTTAGAACACAGAACTTAGAATACGGAACCAAGAGAGACAGAACATAGGCACAGAACCTACACAGAACGTTCTCTAGAGACAGAAGAACTTTGCTGGAGAGAACATGGCAAAAGTTCCTGGACAGAAACTGGCCTCAGAACCTAGAGACAGAACCTAGCGAGAGAACATGGCAAAAGATCCTGGACTGAACCTGACTACAGAAATTGGCAAGAGAACCTGACTAGAACCTGGTAACTGAACCTGGCTGGAGAACCTGGACAGAACCTGGCTGGAGAACCTAGCGAGGGAACTTGGCTACAGAACCTGGCTGGAGAACCTGGAGAACCTAGCAAGAGAACATGGACACAGAACCTAGCTGGAGATCCTAAGCAGAACCTCTCTGGAGATCCAGACCAGAACTTGGCTGGAGATCCTGGCTGGAGATCCTGGCTAGGCTGCTGATCAACTGAACGCTGTCTCTGTGTCATTCCTTCTTCGCTGACTCCATCCACACCTTTGGGGACCCCTGGACCTGCTGGGGTTGGACCCCGGCAAAGAGGCATCCAGAAATGTCCATGAAAAGATGACACTCCAGATCTTTCCAAACTTGCAGTTATTTTCGTTGTAGACTTTTCTGTGTTTTATGAGCCTGGTGCTGGCTTTAAGATGTGGGCACTCTGTTATACATTAGGAAAGAATTCCTGATTTCATGGTAATAGATGGGCAGCAGGTGCTGATCCATCACAATGTTCTTCATGGACCAATACGCGCTCTTTTTCACGGGCAGATACAGAGAGCACCCACAAAAGAGAATGTCCCCCCGACCGGCGTGGCTCAGTGGCTGAGCCTCGACCTATGAACCAGGAGGTCATGATTCAATTCCCGGTCAGGGCACATGGGGTGGGGGGGTGAGGGAGGCAGCCGATCAATAATTCTCTCTCATATGATTCTCTCTCATTGGTGTCTCTATCTCTCTCTCCCTCTCCCTTCCTCTCTGAAAGCGATAAAAATATATTTTAAAAAAATTGCCGAAACTGGTTTGGCTCAGTGGATAGAGCGTTGGCCTGCGGACTGAAGGGTCCCGGGTTCGATTCCGGTCAAGGGCATGTACCTGGGTTGCGGGCATATCCCCAGTAGGAGGTGTGCAGGAGGCAGCTGATCGATGTTTCTCTCTCATCGATGTTTCTAACTATCTCTCTCCCTTCCTCTCTGTAAAAAATCAATAAAATATATTTTTAAAAAATTAAAAAAAAAAAGAATAAAACCTACCCGTGGTTTGAAGCCTCTTAAGCTCTCGGGGGTCTTTCCACCAGGAGCAGGTTGTGAGGCCCAGGGCGCCCCCACCCCCACTTCTCTCCGACCTTTCACAGCACCCCCCCCCACCCCCCCGAGCCCAAGAGCGAGAAAGGGTTTTGTCTGACCCTCCTGAGAAGGGAGGAGCTGGCCTGTTTCCCACTGCGCCCCCCAAGGCCGGGGGTCACAGTGCAGAGGCCACGCTCAGCCCCAGGCTCCTCTCTCCTGAGTCAGAGCCCAGCCCTGAGGGTTCTTTTCTCTCGAGTCTCATTGGGTGTCGTCTCTCCTGGTGCTTTTAAACGTCCATTTCAGAAGCGAAAGGCGAGCAGTGACCTCTCTCCCGGCAGGAGTCCGCCTCTCCCAGGCGATGTCTAAGTGCTTTACCAGTGGCTGGTGTTGGGCCCAGGACTGGACTTTTTGGATCCTGTTCTGCTCCATATCAGCCATATTTTTAGATATTGTCACCCAAGGAACTCCCAATGGCAGAATAACCGCAAGCTTGACTCAGCCTCAAGGCCTTTGGGGTTATTTTCTTATTGATAGGGATACAGGCATTTCATATGCCGATGGGTAATGGCAGCTCAATGCGGTGCTGTTATTACATGACATGGAACCAAATTGGCAAAGGTGTGAACGGCCATCACTGTGGTGTCACTGTAAGTTCTGTGTGGCCACGATGTGTTCCTGAGGACACAGCCACACGGTGCCCACTCTAATCTAGGACTGAAGAGGTCATGCCGGCATCATTTGTGAAACGACAGTGAGTCATTCTTCATGCGTCACAGAGGGATTAGGGTGTGTGGTGATGAGAAATCCTTGTCGGCGAGGTCTGTTCCAAAGGCCGTGGTGCTTGGACTCCAGCATAGATGGTTTCCCGGGATGGACACGATAAGTAGTTCATTTCCTGTCCCTCTCAGAGAATCCCACGGGGCCTGACAAGATAGGGAGCAAGCAGGTGACCCTGTACATGGTGGGAAATCGGGGCCAAGCTTTCTAACCCTTTTGTAAATTCAACCCTAAACACCAGCTTTAAGATTGCACTTTATTTGTAAACTAGGGGCCCAGTGCACAAATGCGTGCACCTTGAAAGGAACTGTGTGCCCCGAGACTGCGGTGGGCACAGGGGCGGGTCTCCACCCATCCTCTGTGCCCCCACCCAGCCCCTCCCACCAGGTCCCCCCTCTGCCGGCAGCCCCACTCCCGCTGCCACTGCTCCCAGGCACTGACAGCTCCGCCCCGCTCACACCCACTGATGGCGTGGAGCGGTTGGGGCCAGCGCCATTAGCAGGTGCGAGCGGCTGCTGCTGCCCCGATCACCCTTCAGGAGCAGGGGGAAGTGGAGAAGCCCTGAGGGGTGATTGGGTCTGGCAGCCCCCACTCGCACCCACTGACAGCACTGAGCGATCAGGGCTGGCACTGGGTGCCGGCAGCAGGTGCAAGTGGTGGCTCCAGCACCAGCAGCAGATGTGAGCAGCCAACACCGGCAGCAGGTGCAAGTGCCTGGCAGGACCATGGTGCGCGGGAGCGAAGAATTCTCAGTAACCACCAGCGGCTCGCACCAATGACGGCAACTGGTGCCCCATCTCGGTCTGGCACCTCACTCACCTGCTCCACCATCCCACCGCAGCCAATGTCCACCATGTTCTTCGCTCTGCCGCCCGCTGCAATGCCTGCCGTGTTCCGCACATGCCCCCTGGTCGTCAGCGCACGTCATAGTGACCGGTTGTTCGGTTGTTCTGCCGTTCAGTCCATTTGCATATGCGGGTTTTATATATATGGATGGAAACAGAGCATTTTACATGACCGTGAACATAAAACCAGCTCTAATAGGAGAAACGCTGGCCACCTTCATGTGTAAGACAACCGGTAGAGGTGGGCTCACCTTGAAAAACAGGGCTGAAGTTCACCCTTTCCTCTACATAGAAAACAGATAACTGAGACAGTTAATAATGAAGATAATGAGGGAACTTAAAAATTGGAAGAGCTACAAATTGCTCAATAATTCCCCAAGACTCTGCCAGTGAACATTTGAAAGGGCAAAGCCATGGTGTGCAGCAACTTTTTGCTGGTCATTCAAGAAAGAGTCAAGGCCACTTCTTAGGTTGATTTGAATTCTGGCTTTTGACACTCATAGATTGTCAGGGCTGGAATCTCTGACCATCTCCCTCCATTTGGTGAAGGAGAAACCTGCTTTCGCTGGGTTTTAGTTTGAAATCCAAGTAGAGCTCATCTAGACATTGGAGATACAGATGAGATTCAAACAGACCAAAGGACTGTGACGACATGAGCCCAGACAGTCCAAGCTACTCATCTACAGAGACAGAAACCACGTCCCTATAAGGTGGGGAATTTCTGAATATCTCACAGCTCATCACTCATGTTCTGGAAAAGACTAAAAGGTGAGCCCCAGTTTCTAATTCGTTGTCCAACGAATCTTTCATCATTATCATCTCCCAGGGGATATGGATTCCTATTGGCTACGTGGTGTTTCGTCAACATGGACCTTCTTGCCATAAAACACAGCTGTTGATTTCGTGTTTGTGTGAGCCACTCAATGATACTTTCAACCACGTGATTCCTGTTGGTGCTGAGACAATATGGTAGAATGTACTTCTTTGGAAACTTTCTAACCGTATATATGATGCTCAGTTGGGTAAGGGCTGACAGCTTCCGACAGCAAAGACTCACACATTCTCAAATTCCATTGGAATTTCCTTGTAAATGGCACATTCTGACATTAATAAAGAATTAAATATTTTTAGATTATATTTTGGATTGTATAGAGTACATGTCATTATGATTCAGTGCAAGGTACGTGGAATTGACAAGCCACATTTTATTCTATTCAATGAACCCTAAAAGATTTCCTAAAGGCACCAGGACATACTTAGCAAAGGGTATTTTTTGCCTGAAATTTTCATTTGGGAAACTAATTAGAGAGATGTTTGGTGGTACACAGGTGGTGCCTTAGAATAATAAATCAGGGGTAGGGACATCATTGTAGTTTATTTGATTTTGTCTTGACTTCTGAATATTTTCAGCTGATGGGGAATCTGCTATGAGGATGATTTCTACAAAAGCATACTTCCTGGAATTTATGTATTTACTGGCTTGTTTCTCTACAATAATTTACACTCTTGTGGGTTGTGACTTTCACCCGCATGTCGGTGGGATTTACAGGCGAGACCACCGTTTTCTGGGGGGGAAGGGAGAGATGCGGAATTCCCGGGAAGCACGAGAGAGCAAGGTTGCAGAGGAGTTCAGAGTGATGTCCGGTTGTTGCAAAAGCACATGGACCCTGACTCAGCTTTGGAACGTGTTGATCTGTATTATCGTCAAGATGATCTGAAAACGACCCCTTAGACATCTTAGAGCAAAAGACACTCGAGAGCCGTAACCGGTGTGGCTCAGTGGATAGAGCGTTGGCCTGTGGATTGAAGGGTCCCGGGTTCGATTCCGGTCAAGGGCATGTGCCTTGGTTGCAGGCACATCCCCAGTGGGGGGTGTGCAGGAGGCGGCTGATTGATGTTTCTCTCTCATCGATGTTTCTAACTCTCTATCCCTCTCCCTTCCTCTCTGTAAAAAATCAATAAAAATATTAAAAAAAAAAAAAAAAGATACTCGAGAGCCAGGCCTTGTCTGCACCCCTGGGTGGCGTTCCCAGCAGCCAGTACCGATACTTTTCGGCTCCTCTGGGGAGACCGGTATCCGGTCACATTTCCAGAAATTAGGGGCAAGGACATGTCTTTACCAAAGAAGATGGCAGAAGCGGGAAAGCTCGAGTGTTCCTATTCCGTAAACCCCTGGGAACGGTGGCTCCCGGGGACGCTTAGTAGGCAGCTGCCATTTGTGTTGATCTGAACGCGTTTGAAGGAATGGGTCACAGAAGCATTCTTAGGCCAGCCTTTCTCGTCACGGGAGAGCAAGTCTGTCCGTGGCACTTCAGTAGGCTCACTCGTCACGGTGAGTCGCTGAGGTACACAATAGAACCGCAACCCGGTGGGCATAGCAAATAGAATGCAACGCCCGGAAGGACAGACTGTGGGACTCACGCAGCGTGAACGGGATCCCGAGACTACGCCCCCCCCCCCCCCCCCAATGCTTCGCCGGGAGAACGGCGTGTGTAGGCATCACACTTGATGGCGATGTCAGGCCCTGCGGAGGAGAAGCGCTGATGAATGTGATAAGTTGGATAAAAGGTTCCATTTGCACTCAGACCCTCATGTTCCAAGAACTGACTGCAGAGGGAAATTCGTGAGCGATGATGATTGTACTGAGGACACGTTAGTGTTTGTATCTTTATGAGCCGCTTTATGGACAGAGTCAGGGGATACTCTGCAGAGAGAGGGTCCTTATAAATATCTTACTGGGGAAACGTTCCCCCGAGAGCAACTTTTCACTCTCAGGGCGATGAAAAGGGGAGACCCTTCATAAACACGACAGATGGAAATATCTTTTCTTCTTTCCTTGCTGGCCGTAATATTTTTTCTTCATCACAGAAAAGTACACATTAATGGGAAAACCTAGATATGAAGACAGACGTAACTGCATGAGCTAAAGAGAACCATGCATAACCTTCCAACATGTAATTCCAGCAAATACCAAACATGTACTTGCATATTAATTTTGATGGCATTGGAGTGTATAAATGATTTTACAAGCATGTCAGTTTCTTCTATAATGGCTTTAGCATACTTCTTATGTTAAGTGGATTTATTACAATATATTCAACAACATTTTTAAAATTTGCTTCTCCCTATCAAATAAGAAAAAAACAATCTTGATGGGCATTCCTGTGAGCATATTTTTGCTCCCTTGTTGAACTTACATGTTGACCAATGACTGGCATGTTCACACACACAGTAAGGAGGCCTGCAAGTTAATGGTGCTGTTTTGGCTGTGGTTTCCCCGTTAGCAGTGGTGTATAACAGAAAAGAGAGCAGGTGTGAGCTGGCATTTCTGGACTTAAATCTCTGCTGGGATCCATTCTAGCTTTGGAGACTTTATTTATTTATTTTAAAATATATTTTTATTGATTTCAGAGAGGAAGGGAGAGGGAGAGAGAGACAGAAACATCAATGATGAGAGAGAATCATGGGTGGGTTGCCTCCTGCACGCCTCCTATTGAGGATCAAGCCCAATCCCGGGCATGAGCCCTCACGGAGAATCCAACCATGACCACCTGGTTTACAGGTTGATGCTCAAGCCCTGAGCCACGCCGGTCAGGCTGAAGACTTCACTTAGAGACTTTCTTTCTCAGCTTATTTGGACATAAACCACGTGTGATGTGGTGAGGGAGAGGGGCTGGGGGTTGAATCAGTGACCCATGGGGAACCCACCAGCCTGTGTGATGAAGCTGCCACAAAGCCCAGTAGGCGGGGGCCAGAGAGCTTCGCGCAGGGGAACCAGAGCGCTTCCCGTGCCCCGTGCCCAGCCCCAGACTCCGCAGGGAAGGCAGCTGCTTTGTTCGGGACTCACTCTCTGAATCCCTTCATCTGGCTGTGGATTTGCCTCCTTTACTACCCTTTGCAATAAGTCAGTAAATCAGTGAGTGGGCGTGTTTTCTGAGCTCCATGAGCTGTCCTAGAAAATTAGTCAGACTCAAGGAGGGGTCCTGGGACCCGCTGACTCACAGCCGGGGTCAGAGTGCAGGTAAGAGCGTGCAGGTAGGGTGGTGCCTGCGTGGAGGGCAGTCTGTGGAACGGCGCCCTCTGCCTGTGGGCCTGAGGCCGCCCGAGGCAGGTGGTGTCAGCAGTGCCTGGAGCTGAGATGAAGTCTTGGAGGCACTGCCCTTGGGGTGGGTGACTCCACACTCCACACTCGGTGCAACGGGTCCAGGCGCCGACGACCCAGGGCTTCAGGTACTTACTCTCAGGACCCGTCTCCACTCTCGCCATCCACCTCGACTTCCGCCTTTTGTGAAACACTGCCTCTGGGAACGCTCCTCTGGCTGTAACCACGCATCTTCCTTGGCATCTTCCTTGAGGGTTCGCGCTCTGTCACAGGCCCTCTCCTCCGCGCCTTGGGCGACATCACCCTCGTTCACACCTCTCCGCAGCTCTGCCTTCTCTCTCCTCCTCACGCACCTGGTGGCTCGAGCCCGCTGGACGTCGTCTCTTCCCAGCATCCTTCACTTTCCTGCTCGGTGACCCTCTTCCCAGGGACATGGCAGAGAAGGTCCAGCCTCAGGCAACTCTAGCTTCCCACCTCCTTTCCCACCCACAACAAAGTGTTCCAAGAGACAATGTTGCTTGTGTGCTTTACCCTAAAACCTAACCAACCGCCAGGAACACCTCCAAGTCCCCCCTAATCCCCTCCCCCTGTTCGCCTCCCGCCCTTCCTCCTCACAGTGGCCATGAGCACTCCACTCTCCTGCGAACTCTGGGCCCCTCCCTCCCCGCCCATCTCCAGAGGTGCCATAGGCCAGAGAAAGTGAAAACCAGTGTGTTTTCCTTATAACTTTCTGTCCGTCTAAAAGCGTTCCAGGTTCCATCGTTAATTTCCATCCTGAGCCCTCTACCTCCTGTGCTTTGAAGCTGTGCCCGTCCGGAGTGGGGAGCACCGGCCGTCCCTTCTGGGTTTGGTCATCCCGTCTCCATCGCGAGGACTAGTCGGGGACTCGGGCCGGATTGCAGAGCTGGTCACAGAGGTAGCAACTCTTCCTGTCTCCCTGGATGTGCAGGGAGCTCCCTGACCCCTGAAAGGGTGTGGGCGGCAGGGGCTGAACGGATTCAGTGACCGGCGTCCCCATCAGTGAATTATCATCGGACCCCACGCACTCGCAAACCCCCAGTGCCTTCGCATTGAGGAAAACATCTTCAGAAAGAGAAACTGTAGACTCCCCAGCAGTTCCTGGGAGAAATGGTGCTTCACCGAAGTAAGATTCTGATTTTATCCAACGCATACCATGCGGGTCCTATCAGATAACGAGCTTCCTGGAAATGCGTGAGGCCATACTTTAAAATAAACAAACAGCGACAATGACATCTGTGCCTTTACATGTGGCCACACCACAGCCCCACCCCTCTCCCCTGTCTCCTTTCCGTCTTTTCTCTGTCTCTCTCTCTGTGGCCCGGAAACCAGAGCTGTACGTCTAGACGTAACAGCATTGATTATCCTGCCGAGTAGTAATGCATGGACCACTTAGGGAGGCACAGAGGCGTCCGACGCACCTCAGGCCCCCGCGCACCTGCCTGTAAACCCGTTCAGCTGCCTGTGTATTGGATTTCTACCTGGGGGCTCCGTGAGTACCTTTTCAGTGCCTCATCTAAAGCTCATTTGTGCATCGAGGACTGAGGTGCAAAGAGGCACCTTGGGGCATGCAGTTATTTGTTGGAAAAGGATGATTCTAGGATGATCAGGGAAATCCCTGGGAGATGGAATGAAACCAAAATAGATACAGTGATGGGGCGAATGAGACATGGGGGGGGGAGTGTCAGCGTGTGCTCAGTATATACCACAGAGGCTGAGAAATCCACCCCCCCGTTTCCTGGGTGCCCTCGCCCAGGCGTCCCCTCCAGAGTCGGGGTCCATGGCTCTCACGGGGACTCTGCGGTGACTGGGACTCAGGGAGACCGGCCAGGAGCTGCTGGTGTTCCTTCCGGGCCTGAGACACCCACGCACCGTTCAGGGGGCAACCGCAGACCCTGCTCAGGTGACTGTGGGTTTCATCCCGAGGGGCCTCTGGGGCGTGTTTATGTCTTTTACCGATTGGACTTGTAAGTAAGAATATTCTTTAAAAGGAGCGACATGGTTGAACTTGGTGCACACTGCTCCTCAAAACACGATTATTTTGGATACACTGTTATTTCATATATTATGAAACTGAGGTTAAAGAGGTGACATACCACGAATCATGTAGTTTATTCATTATGTTTAATTTTACTTAAAAATTGGATCAAGCAAGAACATCTACAGGGCAGATCAAATGCATGCACAGAAATGCCAAGCCTTCCGGGTTAGAAACACATGGCGAGAGTGATTGGCTTGGTTTCTGATGGCTCCCGATGCAGATCTCAACCAAACGCTCTGCCCTCCGCTTTCTGAAGGTGCCCAGATGCCTTATAATTAATTCGCCTTGAGCTGATCAAAGCATCTGATTGGTCGTCTGGCAGCCATATATATATATATAAATAAAAGCCCAGCGACCAAATGGCAGAATGACTGGAACAACTGGAATGACTGGTCGACCAGTTGCTATGATGCACACTGACCACCAGGGGGCAGACACTCAACGCAGGAGCTGCCCCTGGTGGTCAGTGCGCTCCCACAGCGGGAGCAGCTGCTCAGAGGGAGGGTCCATAGCTGCTTGGCTGACCGGCCATGGCCTGTGCATGAATCCGTCCACCGGGCCTCTAGTTATTAACTAAAGACACAAGGGAATCTTATGGAGTCAGAGAAAGAGTAAATGGAGTCAGTTACACCGTCCTCACTTGTGTAAGTGCCCACAGTGAGCACAGTTATTCTCTATAACCATCGGGACCCCTGGGATAGCTCAGAATAACCTTGATGTAATACGGTGAATATCATCCCCAGGAAAACCCTCACCATCGCACCAGTGAGCTTCGCGGGGATCGTTAGTAAATGTATGAACATAACCAGGCACCAATCCATGCTGCAGGGCAGGTGACACAGGTGGTTCCGAGAGTTGCTCTAGGCACACATCCTCGGTGGAGCTCACGATGGCGCCTGATCACTCCCCCCCCCCCCCCAAGGAGAAGCCACGGGCATGTATGACAGATATGGGTGTGTATATAGGTGTGAGCCGTGTGTGTGTGTGTGTGTGTGTGTGTGTGTGTGTGTGTGTGTGTGTGATGCATATGCTATAGAAGGGAGAGTCAGAGATTGACTTCCACATGCTAGTCACATGCCATGATACATTACTTTTAAAATGTGTTTTTATTGATTTCAGAGAGGAAGGGAGAGGGACAGAGAGAGAAACATAGATGTGAGAGCGAACTACCAATCGGCTGCCTCCTGCACGCCCCAGCCTGGGGATGGAGCCGGCAGCCCAGGCACGGGAATCGAAATGTGACCTCCTGGTTCATAGGTCCGTGCTGAACCACAGAGCCATGCCAGCAGGCATTTTATATTTTTCTAGGCAGCTCGTACTGTATCTTCCCTTTAAGCCCCCCCAGGTGCTAACTCCCAGGAAGCGCTGGTGTTGCTGCGCCCATGTCTAACGGTCGGCCTGTGGGACCGACAGGGGCAGCGTAGGTGGTTGTCACAGATGTGCTCCTGGGAGGGGGGGGGGTCGCGCAGACACCTGCAAACTGGATTCAGCAAGGACCTCTGACGGCGACAAAGCGGAGGGTCTGGGAGGGAGGCCTTGGCCCGGCTTCAGCAGCACGGGGGGAGGTGCAGACCGCGCCTCACTCTCTAGAACCAGAACCGCGCTGGCAGCGACTGCCCAGCCTCCTGCTCCTGTTCAAAGGGCCCTTTCTCCCGCGCTGCTTGTCATGCTGCCCACGCTCCCTCGGGGCACGCACAGGCTCCCTTTCTCTCGCGTGGCGTTTCATCAGCACCCACTTCACCCTCCTTCTCCCCTCAGCCTGAGAGAGAGGCACGGAGCCCCCAGCTCCTCATGCCCCCCACGCCCACGGTGCGCATGGCCTTGCTCTCCTGGGACGTGAACGGAAGTCCCAGGTTTAGGTCCACACCTCGCAGTCCTTGGCATCCCCTCCACCTCTGACCCTCCGATCGCCCCCTGGAGGCCTCCTCTCTCCTGGGGGGTAGTTGGGGAGGCTTGAGTCTTGCTTCACCCCTCACCTGGGCTGTGGCTCCCCAATCTGCCCCTGCAGGTGGGGATGCAGAGTTTCCCTTTCAGTGGTGGCTTCGTGTCCTCTCCTCAGAGTTCCTACCCGCGGCCTTGCATTAAGCAGCACTGCACACAGAGGAGCCTTTGTGATGGACACAGCGTCTTCGTTACCGCCTTAGCCGGTGTGGCTCAGTGGTTGAGCATCGACCTATGAACCAGGAGGTCACGGTTCGATTCCCGGTCAGCCTCCTCTCTCTTGGGATGACAGCTGTCATTTCTGTGTTCTCAGTCCCACACCTGCTCCGCTGAATCGCGTCTCAGGTACAGCGGTGCCTCAGGGCAGTGCCGCTGTTTCAGAAAATGCCAGGAAGCGGGATCGCCTATCGTGTCTCAAGATGTTGGTGAATTTTAAAGGCAAAATGGTCGATTTATCACTATTTTTCCCTGAACGCGACCCCTCTGAGCAGACAGCGCCACGCCCGGAGTCCCTCTCTGCCCCCCATTCTTGGAGCAGGTGTGTGGGCTGCACATCTTACAGAACCTCCTAGAAACACGGCACCCTGCAGGGCAAGGGGCAGGTCCCCAAAGGCATGTACACGCAGAGAAGCCGCTTCGTCCCGCTCTTGGGACGTGAGCAAAGCGGCGATTACTTCTGAGCTGCACACGGGGTCCTATCCAGCCCCAGCCCCATGCTCCGTCTAATGATCCCAGTAGATCCGTGACTTGCAGACACCAGTCGGGCTCAAGAGCGGATGCGTGTGAGGCCCTGGCATGAGAAGCGGGTTTGCCACCCGCACCGGGGGCCGAGCCCTCACCCGGGGTCCCCGTGGGCTATGGTCATGGGCGGCTCTGTCCCTGGGTCCCTGGCTCCCAGACGAGCCCACTGTCCCCGCAGGGTTGTTAGAAAGACGCAGAGTCCGCCCAGCTCCGCCCACACTGAGGCTGCGTTTTTGTTTTTTTTTAAAAAAAAAAAATTAAATATATTTCTTTATTAATTTCAGAGAAGAAGAGAGAAGGAGAGAGAGATAGAAACATCAATGATGAGAGGGAATCGTTGATCGGCTGCCTCCTGCACATCCCCACTGGGGATCGAGCCACAACCCAGGAATGTGCCCTTGGCTGGAATCGAACCTGGGACCCTTCAGTCTGCAGGCTGGTGCTCTATCCACTGAGCCAAACCAGAGAGGGCTGAGGCCGCGTTTTAACCCTGTTCATGAAGGTGGAGATGCTGCCGGTGGAAAAGGCGGGTGTTAGGAAGAATGATTAGACTCCACGCGAATTTCATAGCCAATATCCACCGAGTCCCAGTTTCTGTCCCGGCTGGTCCATTCCAGTCCACGTTGGGAAATTATCCCTGAGAATAACAGCAGCTTGAGAGATCCTCAATCCCGAGGCGAACCCAGGCGTCCTCTCTGTTTTAGGGACTATAAAACCCCAGCATGGTTTCTGCCGACTCCAAAATTATGTTAGCTTTTTGGTAAAGTTAAAAATAAATAATATTTAATGCCAGAGGCAGGGCTCTCTGGGTGACGATAAATTGCAGATTCTCTAGTGACCCCCTCCGCCTCTTAGAAACGCAAAGAGGAGAAGCAGAGGCCAAGCAGAAGGCGCTCACTGCAGGGTCGGCAGGAATTTACTGCCGAGCAAATCCGTGGTAACCGGTTGGAATGGGGGTGAGAGGAAGCCGTCCCGCCAGCCGCACTGGCTTACTCCACATCTGGGAACCCCATCACGACCAGAGCTGAGCAATGGCCCCCAACACCCAGGAGTCTAAGTTTGACGCCTAACAACTCAGCAAACAAAGGCTTCGGGGTCTCTCCATAAAGGGCCAACGTTGGCCTAAAGCCCCTGCTCTCTTTTTTTCAGTTTAATAAACATTTAAGTACCTACTATGTGCAAAGCATTATAACAAGCACAAAAGTGAACAAGATATATTTCTCTTTTTTAATGTATATTTTTTCTTGTTGATAGTATTACAGATGTCTCCCATTTACCCTCCATTTACTCCCCTCCTCCCAGCCCCTATCCACCCCCCAGGTTCACCATCCTGTTGCCCATGTCCATGGGCTGTGCATATCCTGTATAATAAAAGGCTAATATGCAAATTGACCGAACAGTGGAACGACCGGTCATTTTGACATGCACTTACCACCAGGGGGCAGACGCTCAATGCAGGAGCTGCCCCCTGGTGGTCAGTGTGCTCCCACAGTGGGGAGTGCCACTCAGCCACAAGCCAGGCTCATGGAGCAATGGTGGCAGGAGCCTCCCCTGCCTCTGTGGCAGTGCTAAGGATGTCCGACTGCCAGCTTAGGCCTGTGGGGAGCAGGCCTAAGCCATCAGTCAGACATCCCCCGAGGGTTCCCAGACTGTGAGAGGGCACAGGCCGGGCTGAGGGCCCCCTGAGTGCATGAATTTTGTGCACCGGGCCTCTAGTAGGTCTATAAGTTCTCTGGTTTATCTCTTCTCCTCCTCCTCCCACTCCCACATTGAGGTATGCCAGTCTGTTCCATGCCTCTCTGCTTCGGTTCTTATTTTTTTGGTCAATTCATTTTGTTCATTAGACCCCACAGATAAAAGACAAGGGAGATTTACACAATGGGATGCTATGCAGCTATAAACAGGAGAGGTCCCTTACCCTCTGGGAGGACGGCCTGGATGGACCTGGAGAGTATCGTACGCAGTGAATAAGCCCATCAGAGACCATCCCCCTGCTCTGAGCTTAGCTTTCAGGATGACCTTTTCTTGGGGAAAGAGAGGGCATCCTCCAGAGCCTGTGAGGTGGGGACAGTCTCTCACCCCCACAGAACTGCGGGCCAAAGCCTCCGTCTATCAAAGAGAAAGTGGTCCCACTTGTAGAGACAGCTCCTCAGAATCATGAAACGCTATCAGAAAGGACATATGCACCCCTACTTCATAGCAGCACAATGTACAACAGCTGAGCGCCATCAGCAGACGAGTGGATAAAAAACTGGTGCATCTACACCATGGAATACTACCCAGCAGTAAAATAGAAGGGACTCTCACTATTTGCAACATGGAGGGACCTGGAGAGCATGATGCTGAGTGAAATAAGCCAGTCGGAGAAAGACAAGTGTCACAGGATCTCACTCATATGTGGGATCTAATGAAGAACATGAACTGATGAACAAAATAGGTCCAGAGACACAGAAGCACAGAACTGAGCGCGGAATCTCAGAGGGAAGGTGGGGGAGGGTGAGTGGGAGGAGATCGATGAACTTGTGTGCAGATATGAAACCCATGGTCACAGACAGTGGGGTGGGGAGGGCCTGGGGGCGGCACAGGAGCGGCTGGGAGAGGTTAATGGAGGGAAAGGGGAACCTATGTGATACTTTCAACAATAAAGATTTTTTTTAGGGCAAGTGATGACAGAGAGTTGCCTACAGCCGATTGTCTGCCCTGGAATGGGTGTGTTTGGACAAAAGAAGGAATCGATTTCAATGGGCGCGGAGACTGGCTGATGCTGTAAAGGGACGTTTAACCCAGTAAATGCACCGCTCATTTGGGAAAAGCGACTTTGCACGCGTGTGATCACTGTAACATGCGTACCTTTGAGAACACACTGCGAAGGGCGTCCATTTGATTAAGCAAAGCGATCCTGCTCCCGTCCTTCCAAACACCAGGGAATCATTCACAGCGCTTTATGCTGGGCCCATTGGTGTTATAAACGAGACGCCGTTGGAATACAGCATCTCTCTACGTTCTCCAAGAAGTCCTTAGCGTTGCTTGTGGCCAGGGAAACCTCTTTTTTTTTTTTTTTTTCAATGGTGTGTGATGGATCCTGGAAAAGCCAGCTTGGGACTTTGAGACAAATCACCACGTTCCATGCCGTTCCCTCTGGGCCTGTGTGTGTGGGAGGGCTCCTCCTCTCCAGCCTCAGGAGGAGAGGGGTGGGTCTGGGCCCCAGGGAGGCGTGGCGATGGGGCCTCCGGGGCCGGCCGAGGAGAGTCTGCCAGACGTGTAGGAAGTGATTTTCAAGAAAAATGCTCAAGAGGGTGATTTCCCGGTATTTCCGGCGCCTGGAGGGAGGGAGGAGGGGAGTGGTTTGTGTTGGGGTTTATTTCCCTCGGGAGATGGCGTTGTATGGGGAGCGGTTGTCCCTGAGGGACCCAGGACGGCTTTTCCAGCCGGGCCTGTGGGTGAGGACTGGTTGACTTTGCAGGAAACCTGTGCTGGTTCTGGCCGCTGAGGGCGGGGCAGCTCACAGGCGCCTCTGGGAGGCAGCTGGCTGGTGTGTTCATGGCTTCTGGGTGTCAGCCTGGATGCCAGTGCCATGGTCCATGGGGGTCTATCGGCCACACCCACTGGGCGCCAGTGAGAACCCAGATGCTTACGCTTCTCACTCGGGAATGTATCCTCCGCTGGCTCCGGCTGAAATCGGGAGACGATGTCATTGCCATCGTACGTCTCTCTTCCTGGCGTTCCAAGGAGTGAAAGATAAACTCTGGTGTTATTCTCCCGGTGGCTACAGAGCTGCCTGGCATACAAAGTTGAAAATGCAGGTATGGCTACTTAGTGTATGAAATATTGTGTGTGTTACACACACAGAAATATGCTTGTTTTACATTAAATTTTATAGAGTGATAACATGATTAGAAATTACTTTGAACAGATTTCAGTAAGAGGAAAGAGATGCGGAGATGAACAGGAAATTTCAATCGTATAACCCCTCGCATTAGCCATGCCAACCTGGCCATGATCTTGTTTTTGTGTGTGACTTGATCCCTGAGATTTTGAGTTTGGGGTAAGTGTTTCCTGGGGGGTATAGTTGGTTTGAGTTGAAGCTGTCTGTGGAAACAGTGTGTGACATATTTACTTCCTGATCATAGTTATGTGCGACTTGCGTAGGTTAGAATGAAATAATAAATCCCCATATAAACCCAAGTGTTTCTGAGAAAGTAGTCAAAATTCAGAGTTTTGTAAAGGGACATGCAATCTTTAAAGTGGATTATGTTACTGGGTTATTTGTCATGTCTAAAAGCAAATTATTGGAGCAAAGCTTTGCTGTGGAATGCTTGTATGATCTATATATCTATATATACATCTCAAAATCTAAGGGGAGAGAGGAAGAGAAAGAGAGAGAGAGAGAGAGAGAGAGAGAGAGAGAGAGAGAGAGAGAGAGAGATCTTTGTCCTTCCATCAGCGATGACTCAGAGTCCCCGTGCAACGGAAACGGAACCGTCGCATGCGATGACCAGTGAGAAGATGTGGCCTTTGGTGAACTGCCTGCCTCTCGGCTGAAGGATGCCTTAGGCACAGACGGGGTGGGGTTCTGAGGGAAGCGGAGGCCAGAAGGGAGTTGGAAAGAGGGAGAGAGTGAGCAGGGGCGTTGGGATGAGTATGTGGGGAGGAGTGAGGCTCGGGCCCGGGCTCCGGAGCAGAGGGTGTGTGTCTGACTGAGCTCTCTCCGTCCCCAGCCTCTGTGTCTGATGGTCCCCGCGTGGGTCTTTGCTCTTGGCGCAGGGCTGGCCCTTGGCAGCTCTCACCTGCCCACAGGTGAGCGTCTCTGGACACTCCTCTCACCGGTCCCTCCCCACCTCCTTCCTGCGCACACATCACGCTTCTTCGGTACCTGCCGCTCCGTCCACTCGTGTCCCTTGCACATTCTATTGTGTCTATGGGCCACTTTGACTCGTCGGATGATGGGCACTCAGGCAGCTCCCATGGCGTGGCTGTTGCAAACGACCCTGCCGTGGACATGGGGTGCCTCTGTTCTCTCACAGAGTGTCTAGGGCTCTTAGGGTACATCCCCAAGAGTGCAGGTGATGGGTCTGAGGACTGTCCATTGTGGCTGCCCAGGGTGCTGAACTTAGAACAGAAAACAGCGTGAAAGGGGCGCCAACACAGAGACCGCCCAGGGGAGACGCCCCAACAGCTGCTGGTGCTTCTGCGAAGAGGGAGAAACCAGGTCGTTGGCATCTTCGGGTAAACAGCCCGCGGTGAGTTATAGCCCAGGAGACAGCTTTTGTGTGTTTCTGTTTTTTTGAAAGAGCAGCCATTTCATTAGTGAGCACACCTTCCAACCCTTTGTGTGTTAATACCCGTGAATATAAACATAGGAAGGAAGGAAACAAAAGACAGAAGTGCAAGGGAACCAAGAACATTTTACGTTTAGAGATGGGATTCAGGAGCATAAAACGGCCAAAGTGAAGTATGGACACAGCATGTCCATGGAAAACTGGGTTCAAAGTAAAAAATGAAAAAGGAGTTAAGACGTGATCTCAGCTGCAGGGTGAAGCTGTGGGGTTGAGACTGTGGGGGGCTCTGCAGGGTGAGGCTGTGGCAGCTGAGACTGTGGGGGGCCCTGTGGGGCAAGGCTTTGGGGCTGAGACTGTGGGGGTCCCTGTGGGGTGAGGCTGTGGCGGCTGACACTTTGGGGGGCAGCTGCAGATCTCCCCGCCCAGGGCAAGGCCACAAGCAGAGAATGAAACACATTTGCTCGAATTGAGCTTTTAAACAATGTTTGCAAATGCGTGTTGAATAATACAAGCTGCATGGATTTCATTTCGCTCATGAATATAGAAGACGAGCTTTCATGGCAATTAGCTGATACAGAAGGCCAAGGTGTTGGATGATAGCAGAGACAAGGACACCCTGTTAAATGAGACCGAACGCTCCAAGGAGCACCCCCACGCGGGAGGATGCAGCACCACTGGGTCAAGTTAGTCCGTGTTGTTGGTCACTTTTTGAAAACTAGGAAACACACAGACTTCAGAAGAGACGCATCGAGCACCATGTCCGGGTCACTTACATAAGCCACGTTTACATGACCTGACGCACAGCATCAGTGCCATCCCAGACATGGGACAAGATCACTGTCACCACCACGTCTCTTTTCAAAAATACATTCGGCAAAATACACAGGCCTGGTCATGACACCTGGCTTCCTGAGAGCTTAGTGACAAGTGGACACACCCCCTCCTCCTGCCTCAGTGACAGGTGGACACGCCCCCTCCTCCCTCAGTGACAGTGGACACGCCCCCCCTACTCCCTCAGTGACAGGTGGACACGCCCCCTCCTCCTCCCTCAGTGATAATTGGACACGCCCCCCCTCAGTGACAAGTGGACACGCCCCCTCCTGCCTCAGTGACAGGTGGACACGCCCCTCCTCCCTCAGTGACAAGTGGATACACCCCCTCCTCCTCCCTCAGTGACAGGTGGACACGCCCCCTCCTACTCCCTCAGTGACAAGTGGACACGCCCCTCCTCCCTCAGTGACAAGTGGACACGCCCCCTCCTGCCTCAGTGACAGGTGGACACGCCCCTCCTCCCTCAGTGACAGTGGATACGCCCCCTTCTCCTGTCTCAGTGACAGGTGGACACGCCCCTCCTCCCTCAGTGACAAGTGGACACGCCCCCTCCTGCCTCAGTGACAGGTGGACACGCCCATCCTCCCTCAGTGACAAGTGGATACGCCCCCTCCTCCTGTCTCAGTGACAGGTGGACACGCCCCTCCTCCCTCAGTGACAAGTGGACACGCCCCCTCCTGCCTCAGTGACAGGTGGGCACGCCCCTCCTCCCTCAGTGACAAGTGGATACGCCCCCTCCTCCTCCCTCAATGACAAGTGGACACGTCCCGTCCCGCTGTCCTCACTGTGTGTCCAGCTCCATCCATTCAGAGTAGCGGCTGGGCGGTCATCGACAGAAAGGGCCCCTGAGCCCCGTCCTGTGTGCACCCCCTAAAGGGAGTGAAGTGGGAGGCCCTGCCCCTGAGCTTCTCCAGGAAGAAGACCTCAGACATAACTAACGGAACCCAGATGCCAGGAACTGTGAGCCAAGCCACCTGAAGCTCTAACCACAGGGAGAACGCTTTCGAGGAATGTGTCCAACTCCCACTTCACAGGTGTGGGTCCTCGAAGCCATGGTTTTAGCCTTCCCCTTCCCCCCTGCCCTTACAGGTAACAAATCAAGGTGTTTATCATCATGACCCTTTGAATATACGTTCTTTTAAAATTCATGGTAATCACTTGTACTTGAGCCAAACCATGAGAATCAGAAAGTGTATCATGGCTGGCAATTTCCATGCATGTGATAGAGAACCAGTTCTTCTATAGTAAAAATGAAAAATACGTCTTTCCTGTTATTCCTGTGCAGGCCCTAAAATAGCCGTAAAATGGTGCTACCGCAGTGGATGGCACTACAATAGGACCTGTGCTGACAGCGGCCAAGCAGGACCCATCAGTGAGGGGCAGCCAATCCATGATTCTCACTCATCTCTCATGTTTCTCTCTCTCTCTCTCTCCCTCTCCGTTCCTCTCTGAAATCAATACAAATATATATTTTTTAAAAATAATCTTCTTTTATTCCTCTTTATTCATCTTTCTCCTCCGAATATTCATCAACAAGCCTGGCAGTTGTGACAAAAGCTATCTGCACAGGCTTGGCTTTTCTCCACCTGGACTCCTAGCAACGCACCCACATCTCCCATTTCCTGGCATCTTGGACCTGTGGACACAGCCACTCCCCGCAGGTACCACAGGCTGTCCTGGCTGCAGGGCTGGGCCCTGGCCAACAGCAGGCCGACTCGCACGGAGCTCACAGGAAGCTCCGCTGACCACCTCCCAGGAGGAGGCGCTGGCCCTGTGGGCGGGAGGGATGTGTCGCGTGATCCTTGGCGTTTGTAGCAAGTTCTTTGGCTGATCATTCTCACTTCTCTGCACATGAAGTAGAATCAAAGTCTCCTGTAGGCACCTAACCCACTCGGGGCCAGCAGGTGGGAATGAATGATTCTATCTAATAAAGAGGTAATATGCAAATTGACCATCACTCCAACACACAAGATGGACGCCCCCATGTGGTCAAAAATGGCCGCCCCATGTGGACACAAGATGGCCAGCAGGGGGGGTAGTTGTGGGTGATCAGGCCTGCAGGGGAGGGCAGTTAGGGGCGACCAGACTGGCAGGGGAGGGCAGTTAGGGGCAATTGGGCTGGCAGGGGAGCAGTTTGGCATTGATCAGGCCTGCAGGGGAGGGCAGTTAGGGGCAATCGGGCTGGCAGGGGAGTGGTTAGGGGCCAATCAGGCTGGCAGGCAGGCAGGTGAGCGGTTGGGAGCCAGCAGTCCCGGATTATGAGAGGGATGTCCTAGATTGGAAAGGGTGAAGGCTGGGCTGAGGGACACACCCCCCATGCACGAATTTCATGCACCGAGCCTCTAGTTAGCAATAAAACATAGCCCAAGATACAGACGTCCCAGCATCCCACTGTCCTTTAAGGAGATGGGATCTCTATTTGGAGACTACCACCCATGCTCACTCTTCCCTGAGGGCCCAGTCATGCGGCTCCTCCCGTCACTCTCTCAGATAATACCCCTCTCTCTGGCAGTCACACGACCGCTCATCTGCCTGCCGCACAAATGGGCTCAAGAGTCCTCACGTGACTGGTGTCTCTGACAGGAGGAAAAGACCTGGAATGCGATCTTTAGCTCTAGGTCACTGTGAGGCATGATTTTAATTAATGACATGATGATTGTAGGTGTTATCATCCTAGTGCTCATTATTAATATTAATGATAGGAAGAAATCAACGGGGGGAGATGGACTCGTGGGCAGTGCAGTCGGGTGATGTAAGGATGCACTTGCCTGGGCACAAGGTCATTGGCTGGGGCGTGGAGCCCCCCGCCCCCCCGCAAGGGGCAGCCTCCGGGAGAGCTCACCGGCTGAGCTACCACTCATCGTCCCCAGACAAGGACTTCTCTCTCTCTTGCCTCTGGCTTCGCTCTGCCCGCTCGCTCCTGTCTTGCTCCGTGACCCAGTGCGCTCACCCATGTGCTGACCCGCCAGGTGGCCTTAAGCAGCTGTGTGGCCCCGTGGCCCCCCACGCCACTGCCTGCAGCTGGGAACACAGCTACGCTGGCCAGATGCGGGACCGGACTGGGCTTTGTTGTTGTTGTTGTTGTTGTTGTTGTTGTTGTTGTTGTTGTTTTAATATCTTTTTATTGGTTTCAGAGAGGAAGGGAGAGGGAGAGAGAGAGAAGCATCAATCAGCTGCCTTCTGCATGCCCCCCACCAGGGATCGAACCCACAACGTGGACATGTGTCCTTAACAAATCTCGGAACTGACCACATCGCTGAGTCACCTTCCATGGTGACTGGGGTTCCTTTGGCGGCAGCTGTGCACATGGCTCCCGTCTTGTTTTGTCCCCATGGCTCCTCCCCAGGGCTCTGGCCTCCCCCTCCCTGTCCTGCACAGAATAGACCAACCTCTCAGGAACCCTCTCAGGCAGGGGTCACAGGGGTTGCAGAGGTCACAGGGGTCGCAGGTGAGACCCCCCCCCCCCCCAACCGGCGGAGCCAGGGGAACAGCTTCCTTCCTTCAGAGCTGAGCAAGTCCTTTGATATCGGGGCTACTTTTCAGAATGGAATCGCTGTCCTCTCTAAATTAAAACTTTTCTTTTTTTATTGATTTCAGAGAGGAAGGGAGAGGGAGAGAGAGAAGCATCAGTGATGAGAGAATCATGGATCGGCTGCCTCCTGCACACCCCACACTGGGGATGGAGCCCGCACCCAGGCCTGTGCCCCGACGGGAATGGAACCCTGACCTCCTGGTTCCTGGGTCGATGCTCAGCCACCGAGCCGGGCGGCATCGTCTGTGTCTAACTGAGAAAACAACGCACAGAGTTCCTGGGCCTCACCCACCCGGGAACGCGGTGGTAGATTATTTTTGTATGAAAACGTCTTTCATGATGAAGAGGGGCCCTGACTCCCGGGAGTGGAAAGCTCAGCTTTCAGGAAAGTCTGTGCCCGTGAAATGCGTGGGGCCGGAGAAGGACCTGATGACACAGCTCGGCCTGGAGCTACACAAAGGGCCAAACAAAAGAGGGAGTGGCATCAGGCTCCCTGGAGGGGCAGCGTTCTGTTCTCTCTCCTTTCCTCCCAGGCGCAGACAGGCTATCCTTATGCACCATCCATGCGGCGCGACTTGAAAAAACTAACGAGAACATCAAAACGGAAGCAGTTGGTTTGTCCCAAGAGCTGTTATTTTTTCTTAAGAAAAAGGCGAGCGCGCTGAAGGAAGTCGGTGCCAGTGGAAGGCAGTGGAGCTTCAGGAACTCGGCCTTGAAGGCCCCCAATTAGCGCTGCAGCCTCCCTCCTGCCTGTGGGGGACCTGGCGTCTGACCCAGAGGAAGAGGACTTGGGGGGGTGCAGCCGCCCCTGGCACCCCACCGCCTCGCCTGGCAGTCCTGGGGGGAGACACAGGGCAGCCGGGGGGGAGGGAGGGGGGAGATTGTGTGATGACCTGACCGGACCGAGCAGCAGGGAGGCTCTGACCTGAGCCCTAGTCTGGTCGGAGGAGGATGGCTTCCGGGCCTGAGACTGAGTGGGGGCCGCACAGCAAACACCAGGGCCGCCTCCAGGGGGCAGCTGTGGGGTGGGCTCCGGTGCTTCTGGTTGCAACCTGCACCCCAGCAGCTGCTGGCCTGGGGGAGCCCCCCCACCGCTGGCCCCTCTCGCACCCCCACCCTGCCCTGTGCTGTAATGGGACTCAGGGCGGTGCCCACACCTGGGTCTGTGAGGCTGGATTCCTGTCCACAGGGCGCTCAGCAGCCCCTGGGACCTGGCTCAGCCTTAGCCCACTCAGCGCCTGCACAGGCACAGGCCTCCCTGCAGCACACGCGGTCCCTGCAGCCACAGCGCCCCACGGGGAGTGAGTGGTCTCCCCTCCTGATGCGTGCCTGGGGCCTGTGGCCCTGAGCGCCCCTTAGGGGAGGCCTGTCCTCTCTCAGCATCAGCGACTCCACTCAGGAAGTTAGGGTTCCTGCGCCCCAGCTCCCCGGCTGCCCTGGGAGCCCAAGGCCCTTCCTGCCTTTCACTGGGTCCCCCACCTTCACTGAGAGCCGCGTGGACGACAGGGGAGGCGCTGGACAGGAGGAGGCTTTGCCTGTTTGGCTTCTGCGTCGCCAGGAACCAGGCAGACCCCAGCCAGCCTCCCCCGTGGACGCGGGGAGGGGCCCCTCTCAGCCCCTGGTTCCTGAACAACGTGTGGTATCAGCCTGCAGCCGCCCGTGCTGCACAGCATCCGAGAGGCGTCCCCCATTTCTCCCTGGCTACCCCCCTCCCCTCCTTCCTCCTCTCAGGGCGTGAGACACCAACTCTCCACCAACGACCCTTGTTGTCCCCCAGCCAGTGATGGTCACTGATGGCAGCCCTGAGTGACACAGGCTTATTCTGCCCTCACAGGAGGATATGTTCATTGATTTTAGAGAGAGGAAGGAAGAGAGAGAGAGAGAGAGAGAGAGAGAGAGAGAGAGAGAGAGAGAGAGAGAGACATGGTTGTGAGAGAGAAACACTGACTGATCGGTTGCCTCCCGCATGCATCCCGACCAGGACTGAACCTGCAACCTAAGTGTGCCCCCTGATTGGGAATCGAACCCTCAACCTTTTGGTGTAAGGGGTGATGCTCCAGCCAACTGAGCAGCTGGCCAGGCCACACACATGCTCTGAGAGGAATCAGGCACCAAGAGGTCTCAGGCATCAAAAGCAAAAGTCGAAAGAAGCCCAGGAAGACCCAAGAACAGAAGACTGGCCGCCAGTTCGCCCATTAATCCAGTTTCTAGCTGATGTTCCGTGCACACGCCTGCGTGCAGGAGGGTCAGTGGCCAGGGTGTTGCCCACGACACCTGTTCGGCCACCACGACCGACCAAGAGGAAGTGACGCAGCCCCTTGCAGAGATAGAATGGACAAGCCTTTCCAAGCATCCATGGCCCAGGGCCACCCACAGGTGGCCATTAATCCCCGTGTAACCCTGTTCTCCCCTCACCTTCTCCTGAGCCTCACCTAGAGGGGGCTCGACCACCAGGCGTGGTTGGGTCACACTTGGCATTCTGGTCCGTACAGAAAGGGGGGGAGTCCAGGACTGAGTTTAGGAGAAGCGCAGAGTTCTCCCCGGGAGGCGGGGTGATCCCTGCTCTCCATCCACGGGGGGCACCGTGTCTGTGCTGTGCTTTTCTCTTGTTCTGTCTGTCCCGAGGACGTGGCTGACATTGCGGCCGTTTGTCGGGAGGAGTAACAGAGTGTCTACTCCTCAGAACATCGAAGCTAAGCATCTGCTGTCAGACTGTGGAGAGAGCGGGCACTGAGAGGGGCAGCGTGAAGTCCCGCGGAGGGTCAGAGAGGACAGGCGTGGCTGAGGGGCAGGGGGAGAGGTGGGCCTGAGCTGCCTCTGCCGTGGCCGCCCTCCCATCTCCACCTCCAACCGCCCTCACTGTCAACCATGAGCGATTCTCAGCTTCCCAACCTCTGTGCTCCCCTGTGCGTGTGTGGGGCCTCCCGGGGTCAGGAAGTCCCAGTCCCTGTCCTTCGTCCCTCAGCTCAGCTTGGCTGTCTGCCCTCAGCAGCCACGGCCCCTGCTCTCTCGTCATGGCTGCACCTTCACCCTCTGATTGCCTCCCGGAGGCACGAGGATGCACACAGTCAGGCCTTTACGAAGAGCAGAGTCTGTCTTTCCAGGAACCCGTGGCTTTGACCGGGCTGCCTTGTATGTTGGGATCCAGCTGCTCAGCGTCTGTTCACTCTGTTTACATCTGAAAGGAGGGGCTGGCCCCTTGCATTTCTCATGTGTGTAATAGGAGTCTTCTTTGTTTTCCTTTTTCTTTTCTTTTTTTTCTTTATTATTATTATTATTATTATTATTGCCAGTAGATGCAGGTTTGTTGATTTTTGTTAATCATTTCAAAAATACCTATTTTCTTTATTCACAATTTGGTCTGTATTTCATTATTTTTATGCTAATTATTTTTCCTCCATTCTCCTTTCTTTTGATTTCTTCTCCTCCTTTTTCTTTCTTTTTTTTTTTTTGGTTTCTTAGCTGCAATGTTGTTATTAAATTTAGATTCTTTTTTTTTTTAATCCTCACCCAAAGACATGCATTGATTTTAGAGAGAGAGAGAGAGAAGAGAGACATCAATGAGAAAGAGAAACATTGATTGGTTGCTTCCCAGGTGCACCTGGACCAGGGATCAAACCTGCACTCTAGGTCCGTGCCCTGACAGGGACTCGAACACAAAATCATTCTGTGCACAGGATGGCATGCCAACCCACTGAGCCACACTGGCCAGGGCTGATTTTACATTCTTTGTCATACAGGTGTTTTAAGCTAAAACTTCCCTCTCAGCGTGTATTAATGTGGTTAAAACACACTTTGGTATTTTGAAAATTCATCTTTAATTACTTTCTAATTATTTCTTATCTCCTTTTTAATCTTTATTCGACTACTAAATATGCAGTGTGTCTCATAGTTTTTAAATAGTTTCAAATGTCCTGTTGTTATTCATTTCTATTTTCATTCCACGGAGGCCAGAGAAGATGCACTTTAGGAGTCAATCTTTGTAAAGTCAGGAAGGCTGTCTCCCTAAGGTCTGGTCGGTGCTGGAGAACCTTTCAGGATCACGGCGAGGCCTACCCCTGCCAGGTACTTCCAGTCCGTGTGGAGTGTTGTTCGAGTCTTCTGTTTCTAGAAGACGTTCTACCGGGATTTCTGTCTATGACTGCAACTGTGACAGGGAGGTCTCTGAGTATTATTGCTGAAATGTTTCTCTATTTGGGTCTGTTTTGCTCTGTGTTTTGGTCTGGGTTGGTAGTTGTGTATGTGTCTATGGTTGTCACAACTGCCTGGTGGAATGGAACCGTGATAATTATGAGAGGCCCTTCCTTTCCTTGCTGGTGTTATTTTGCAGCCTGTTTTCATGGTATTAGTAACCACCTTCATGACTGTTGCCTGGCACGTCTATTTCCTGTACTTCACCTCTGCTTAACCTATTTGTGCCTTAGACTCTAAAACTGATCTGTTGTGAACATCATACAGTTGGGTCGTGGTTTTTATCCATCTCATCGATCTCTTTTTAATTGGTACATTTAATTCATTGTGTTTAATGCAATTACAAGTCAAGTGGGTTTACATCTTTTGTTACTTGCCATATATATATATATATATATATATATATATATATAGCCTGTGTATTCTTGTTATTCTATTCGTCCATTCATCCATTGCTGGGAGCCAATTCCAGCATGACAGCAGGGCTGAATCTGGAGTGTCAAGGGCATTTCCCCAAACCTGAAAAGGGATGATTGTTGGCTGCCAGACAGCTCAGAGCATCTTAATCTACATGTTATTGCCTCCTACTGGCCAAACACCTGAACAGCTGAAGGCAGTTTCTCCAAAACCTGATAATCTGACAATGGACTCTGTATAGAAACCTGACCCTTTGATGTGTATATCTCTGCCTCGCCTCAGTACAGATTGTGTTAATAAAAAGCAAGGGGTCCTGAGACGAAGAGATCTTAGTTTCTTTAGCTAGGCTCCTCTGACCCCCAAATGCCTTTCAAAATTATGCTTCGTCTCTGGGCTCTTTAGTAAGTTACACACAGCCCTTCTCCAGATTGCTGAACCCTTCTAGATGATGGAACCAGAGCTCCGGCAGTCCATCACTACCTTATATTTTATACATAGACATATTCTTATGTAGCTTTTTAATTTCCTAGTTGTTTATTTTACTACATACTTTTATTAATTTTTGTCCTCACTCAGAGGATTGCAATTGCATTTTAAAATAATCTTGCTCAGATTAATACCAACGTTATTTAAAAATATACAGAGTATTGCCTGATATAGCTCCCTCCTCTCCTTTCCTGTGCTGTTGTTGTTAGTCGAATCACACATCCATACCTTTTACACCCAACAGCGCTAGTTTATAATTCTTGCTTTGTGCAGTTGTGTTTAAATAAGATGGAAGGAAACAGCTACAAACCAGTGTGCATCTGTAGCGCTGTCACGCTCACCTGGACCCCGTTACCGCGCTCTCCAGTTCTCTGTGTCAATGAGGATTGCTGGCGACGGTGCTTTCATCTCGCCCTGAAGGAGCCCAGGTGTTTATGGGAAGGCAGGGCTGCAAGAGACACATCGCCCCTGTGTTTGTTTATCTGGGAATGTCTTAATTTCTCCTTTATCCTCAGAGAACGGTTCTGCTGACTGTGGAGTTTCTGGTACGCAGACCTTCCCTCTCAGCACTTTGAACATGTCATCCACAGCCTTCCGACTGCACGGGCTCGGAGGAAATCCATGGTTACTCCTGCCAAGGACCCTTTTATGTGACGGGTTGTTTTCTTGTGCTGCCTTCATTTCTGTCTCTTAATCTTTGGCCCCGGACGATGTAGCTACCTTCACCCAAGAAGAGGGCCAGCGATCATCGAGAACAAAGGCCTTTCAGTGAGCAAAAGCGTTGCGGCTGAGCGATGCAGATTCAGGGTCACAGCGCCATTGTGCTCTGGAGGGAGACGAGAGGCCACGTGGATAAAGGCAAATCGACAAAATGTCATCTTTTCATTCAAAGAAAGGACTGCTGGCTGGTTGACAGGGATGGCTCTTTCATGGCCAAGTGCCGGGGGTGAACGCTACAGGATGTGTCCATGGGCCGTTATATTTTTCCATATTCCTTCTGCCTCGTACTCTTGCCTCCTTCCTGGGACTTCACATGCTAACGCTGATAACGTTCTTCATGGTCCCCTTCCTCCTGACTTGCTGACTTCTGTTACTCAGGCTGTACACCGTATCTTTCCATGTGTAAGACACTATTTTTTTCTAAAATCCTTAGACTGAACATCGAGGGGCGTCTTACACAGGGAAGTCAGCCAAGGAGGGAACGTGTAGGCGCATAGCTACTTCTACCTTGTCAAACAGGCTTCCTCCAATCATGAGCCTGATTGTTACTGACGTCAGCTGATGCTGTAATTGGAGGTGGAGGCAGAGAGTGCACAGCAGCAACAGGGACCGGAGCGTTCTGAGCCCATAAAGATAAAAAAATAAAAAGATAAATACCAGTAAGCGATGGTCTTACTCTGTAAAATTCAAACTGAATGCAACCTGCTCTGCAAAAGAGCATGGAAATAGAGCTGCAGAGAGACAATCTGACCTCCTCCCCCGAGGGTGTGAGCAGACAGGGGAGAGAACAGA
This sequence comes from Myotis myotis, assembly GCF_014108235.1. NCBI lineage: Eukaryota > Metazoa > Chordata > Mammalia > Chiroptera > Vespertilionidae > Myotis > Myotis myotis. Next base: position 1,193,784 of record NW_023416345.1, on the reverse strand, counting down.
AGAACAGCTCCCGAAGATGCCAGCCAAGAAGAAGCCTTCGGAGGAGAACCGGCAGAATGTTTAAAATACTGATTTCTTGATGTTGGGTTGGAAAAGTGGGGGTGTCTTATACATGGAAAAATACAGTATTCACTTTGCCTGTAATGGGGTTGAGTGACTTGCTCTTCTTCCACTTAAATGTGCTAGTGAGTCTCTCTGGTGAACACTGAATTTTAGTTATTGTGCTTCCCACACCAGTGTTTTAAGAATTTTATGTCTTCATTTCTGTCTCCTTATGCTCTTTCCCTCCTCGGCCTTTTGGAAGTTGTATCCTGTAGGTTATTGAACGTATTTAAATAAGCTGATTTAATGTCTTTAACAAATTCAGCAGCTGGGCTTGGTCAAGAACAGTTTCCGTTGACTTTCTCTTTTCTTTTCTTCTGTGAATGAGCTACCGTTCTTGCTCCTGCATGTGGCTGATAGTTGTTGCTGGAAAGGGGACGTTCGGATGGTCTGATGTGGCAACACTGGACGTGAGTGTTGTCATCGCTGCTGCTCTTCGTTTGGTTAACGGCTTTGCTGATCTCCTTTGGTCAGTCTGTGTCTTGTCATGTGACGTCTCTCACCTCTGCCTGGTGACCTTGGTGGGCGTTAGCTGATGGGACCCCAATGTCCCCAGCAGCTTGTGCTCTTTGCCATGGTGCTTTGCGCGTGTGTGGTGTGTGCCCTCAGGGCTGTGGGCATGTGCTGGTCTGCGTCAGCCTTGACTTTCAGCTCCTGCACAGACTCAGGGTCAGCCAGGCAGGAAGCATAGGTCCACCCCAGGCTTCTCCCAGGAATGCCTGAAGCCCCCACTCACATGTGACGTTCTGGGCTCCCAGAACTTTTTAAAGCCCCACTGATACCCAATTTCCACAATTTCCCTTTCGTTTACTGCAAGTGTTTTGTTTGCCATCTTAGGGAGCTTCCATGTTAGACGATTGCCACTTGTTTATTTCAACAAGGGCCTCGGGCGTAGAGTTTCTCAGTGAGCAAATGCTGAGTGAAGAGGCCGCGTGAATAAATAACTTGAACCCAGGCTCTTCTCTCTCTCTGATCGTTTACCCAAATCAAATGAGTGGCAGAGGCCCAGGAGCCCAGGGCCTCCTCACAGGTCAGCCCGGGCCACAGGGCCAAGAAGTGTGGGGAGCCCAGCAGCGCTGGCCCTGCGCACCTACCCACCGTGGAGCACAGCTGTCGCCAACGTGGACGCCCAAGAAGTGTGGGGAGCCCAGCAGCGCTGGCCCTGCACACCTACCCACCGTGGAGCACAGCTGTCGCCAACGTGGACGCCAAGAAGTGTGGGGAGCCCAACAGCGCTGGCCCTGCGCACCTACCCACCGTGGAGCACAGCTGTCGCCAACGTGGACGCCCGAATCAGGCTACAATTTGATCACGCAAAACGAAGAAACACAGAATAACAGGAACAGAGTTGTATGTATCACTCCTCATTAACAACACATCAAGTGGACCAGAAACCAGGTCAGGATGTGGAAGGTTGAAGCTGCATACGTTCACATGATACCCCGTGGCAGCATGCACTCATTGTAGGCATTATGCTTGGTTAGAAAACATGCAAAGGAGAAAACCCTACAAATAATATTGAGTTTCCAACTAAATCCTGACAAAATAGATCAAGGAGGAAAATTTTACACACACACACTAACCTGTTAAGACAATCAATCAATACAGTATAGGAGCACACAACAAAACCACACATTGATGACCAAGTAGTGTTTGTTCAAGTCAGGAATACAAGGCAGGATGCATGAAGGGAATCCAAAGGTACCATCTTCCAGTGATAACATAGCTAAGTCCTGAGGGTGGGTGTGCAGCAGGGACCATGGTTACCAAGGCAGTGCTGCCTCTTGGAAATTTGCTAAGAGAATAGGTCTGAACCGTTCTCATCACAAGGAAAATAACTAGACTTATAGTGATGATCGTTTTGCAATATATACAAATATTGAATCATTATGTAAAAAAAAAGAAAAAAGAATACAAGGGTGATTTGGTATATAGACAACTAGATAACACTATATAATGACATAATTTGAATAATTAAATTTAATTTAGTTGCAAAGCAGCTAATACTTCTGTCCAGATGTGTGAATATAATTACATTATGCATAGTAATTAGACAGAGAGGTGTCACCATATGATTCCTTGAACAGATGTAAAAAATGCCCTTGGCTACATTTAACATGAATTTTAATGAATCCTGGTCGACTCAGAGAAGACTGATGCATGGGCTGAGCAGGGACACTTCTTTGCCTCTCACGGTTCGTTATTTCATGTGTATCCATGGTGTCATCATTCTGAAACAATCCCAGGCTTATATAGGGGTTGGGATTACTCTAAGATTTGCAGCAGTGAGGGTAAGAGAATTCATGAAAAAAATTGTGATTGTTTGCTCACAGAAATAACCCTCACGTATTAATTCAAGTGGATCAAAAATCAATATAATTAAAACATATAAGATATCAAAGAGAGTAGAAACATATGTGTACACACACACACACACACACACACACACATATTCTTTGGATTGAAGTTCTATTAATAGTAATAAAGTCTAAAGAACATTTAGTACCTGTTATCAATCATGAATTATTCTAATTATTCTAAGGACTTTAACATTAAAAATATTCAATGTCTTTTAGACGATACCATTGCTAACACAGCGCCTGGGGAAAAGTTCATAAATGACATGAATTGCATGATAGGTATTACCATTAATTCCCTTCAGTGACAACAAACGTATGCAAATCTGTGAAGAAAAGAAACGGCTGAACAGAAAACTGAGCAATTTGTGTGACTGGAAGTTCTCAGGGCAGACAGGCAGACAGGCGGACAGGCAGACAGGCGGACAGGCAGACAGGCAGACAGGCCGACGCCCAGTAGTCACACGGAGCGGCGCCAACCTCGGGCAGACCACGTCTCCAGACACTAGTGAGGGCTCACCCTAGCCCGGGGCCGAGGGACGCCTGCGAGTGGGGCCAGCGCCGCGCCCTGCACTTCAGGCAGGAAGCTAGCCTGGCCAAACGCTGTGGACAGCGGCCATTAGATCTCTGCATTTAAATGCACATTAAACTTGGATGAGCGATTCCAGGGTTAGGGATTTAAATTATGGATACACTTTTTAAAACCGCAAGAAGGGAGCAAGGGTGTGAGTAGAGCGCGGTTGGTGATTCTAAAGAGATGAAAGCAAAGTGATGCCCATCGAGAAGCAAGTGGATTTAAGAAGTGTTTGCCCCGAGACCTCGTCATGAAATACCATGCAGATGGTAAAGGCATGAGACAGAATTTGATGAGGGGAGTTTGGAACCTTATCGGTAGGAAATACAGACCAGGCCTAGGAATGGTGTGTGTGTGTGTGTGTGTCGCTGGGGTGCACTGTGAGTAGGAAAGTGTGATTGTGTGAATTTCTTAGGCGTGTACTTTCCCACTATCAGGAGAGGCCATCACATGGACCACAAATTACTGAACATATTTTGGGGCCCCCACCTAGTTTTCTATTTTAAAAAATGCTATTTCTAAAAAGTGGGTGTGGCTCAGTGGATAGAGCATCGCTCTGTGGACTGACGGGTTCTGGGTCTGACTCAGGTCAGGGCCAGGCCTGGGCTGCAGGCTCGATCCCCAGTGTGGGGCGTGAAGGAGGCCGCTGATTAATGACTCTGTCATCACTGATGTTTCTATCTCTCTCTCCCTCTCCCTTCCTCTCTGAAATCAATAAAAACATATATTAATAAATAAATAAATATAAATAAAAAGTGCGAGAAAAAAGATACAGAATAACCCATCAGTGGCAGGACAGCCCCATTGGAAGGGACCGGGCAGCGAGTCAGGGCCCAGGCCAGCAAACCGGAGGGAGCTACACACCCATGTGGTCCCTGCACCAGCCGAGTGCCCTGTGCCTCGTGCTGTGATCCTTTAAGAACATGTATGTGCAGAAAGTGCTGATCCGCACAGACATGTGTCCTGTCTGATGTTCTGGGCCGGACCTTCATGCCTGCGGCTTTGTGCAGCCGGGGGGCCCTGTGAGCAAGGATGCCCCTTCGCGGGCCGGGCCTGTGGTTCCTCCCCTCGGCTCCCACCGGGCGGGGCAATGAGTGTGGAAGGTGCAGAAACCCTGAGGGAGACATTAGGGTGCGGTGAGGCGGGCGTGCCTGCCCCTTGGGCTCACCCACGCTCTCAGGAAGGGCAGGGTGGGGGTCCTTCCTGTCAGTTTTTATTGGTGAGTGAAAGCACATCAGCATGTGAAGACAGGAAAATCCAGACAAGAACAACATGGGAAATCCTATTTTTAGGGAAGGATCAGAATCTTGATAAGTAACGAATCACCGGGTGTTCTCTCGTTCATCAGGCATAACGTTCGATTCTATTTCCACTTCATTCACACGCTCCTCCCTCCCCCTAACTCATCTTTCAAACGTGCGCCCGCGGAATCCACCACCGTTGAAACTCAGAGACTCTACAGGCCCTTTTCAGCCGAAAGGCGCGGACAGGGAGCCCAGCGACTGCTTTCTCTCCGTCCTGCTTGCTCCCGGGGAGCCGCATGTCAATGCCCACCCAATTGTTTATAATATTCTGCAATATGAGGTATTATTGCTGAAATATTCCACCTGACTAAATTCCTATTTTATTTTTGACCATAATTCTCCAAAAAAAATTTTTTTTTTTAGATTTTGTAGGCTTTTCAGGAGAACATGCATGTCTATGCATTTACAGTGAAAAGCAGTTCCAGTAAAATTTACGTTAACTTTGCCCTTTTCAGCGTCACAAAAATGCACCAAATACATTTAAAGGGAGTGCCTACACTTGGCGTGTGGAACCTTAATTTTCAGTGTAAACATCTTCAGTGGTGGGCAAACTGCGGCTTGCGAGCCACATGCAGCTCTTTGGCCCCTTGAGTGTGGCTCTTCCTAAGCCTTAGGAGTACCCTAATTAAGTTAATAACAATGTACCGACCTATAAAGTTTAAGTTTAAAAAATTTGGCTCTCAGAAGAAATTTCAATCGTCATACTGTTGATATTTGGCTCTGTTGACTGTTGAGTTTGCCGACCACTGTTTTAGCTCATTTCTTTCCGTGGCTCTGACTTGGCGTGAGTTTTCCTGTCTGGTTCCGGGGCCCAGAGCGAGGCTCCCAGCCCGCTCACCGCACCCCACGCATCGGGCAGAGGCAGCCGCTGGCCACCAGGAAGCTGTTCCCCACGCGCTCGCGTGTCTGAGAAACAGAAAACGTGCTCCTCCGGGTCTGCCCCTTTCACGTCACACCCACCTCTCCCCCTGCCAGTCCCACGTGGGACATCACTGGGGAGACCAGACAGTGGGTGGAAGGGTGGGCGTTCCCGCAGGCTCTGTGGGGAGGCGTCCTCCCTGGGGAAGGCGTCTGACCCCAGGAGCCAGGGCAGCGGTTCCCTGGTTGTCGCCTGAGGGCCCTGCTGGTCCTTTGCTTCCCAGTGGTGTCTGCCTTTCCCGTCCCCACTACACACCCCTGACCTTGGAGATGGAGCGGCTCCTCCTTGGTCCTCACTCCAGACAGCGGGCCCCCCTCCCCATGGGCCCTCCTTCCCTCTGAGTCCCACATGGCCAGGCCACACTAAGAAGCCCAGCTGGGCACAGTCGCTCCCCCCACCCCGCTGCGTCCCCCCAGTCCTGCTCCCCCTCCCTGTCTGAGGGTGAAGGAGCCGGCCAAGCCTTTGTTTATCACCAGGGCTCTGTCCTTGTTGGGGGAGACAGTGGCCCAGCAGACAGCCTGTCTCTCCGGGCCTCTTAGCTCCTGCCCGGCGCACTCCTATCGATTTTGTCTTAAGTTCCCCTCTCCCAGGGGTGAACCTCCGAGGCTGAACCAGACTCTCCAACGCCCTCAGCTCCCGGAGAGGATGGCATCCTGGCCACAGCCGCCTGCCCCTCAGCCACGCCTCACGTCCCCTGATTCCAACAAACATGTAACCCGCAGGCTCCCAGCCCACTGAGCAGTCTTGCCTACTCATCTACTTTCTCTCTCTTTTTAAAAAATATATTTTTATTGATTTCAGAGAGGAAGAGAGAGGGAGAGATAGAAACATCAATGATGAGAGAGAATCATGGATCGGCTGCCTCCTGTACGCCCGCCACTGGGGATCGAGCCCGCAACCTGGGCCTGTGCCCTGACTGGGAATCGAAGGGTGACCTCCTGTTCATAGGTGGACGGTGGCAATACCTCCTTTCTTTACTCACTGCCCAGGCGGTACCAGGCCCCTCTGCACCCAACCTGGACTCCAGGCCACATACCTGGAGGGCCCCTCTTCCCTGCATGAAATCGACATTGGCCAACTGTGTCCGCATCAAAACACCTGAAAATGATTGGGGGGAAATACACACCTGTGCTGACTGCGCTCACGGGCATGACACACCTGTGATGGCTGCGCTCACGGGCATGACACACCTGTGCTGACTGCGCCCACGGGCATGACACGCCTGTGCTGACTGCACCCACGGGTATGACACACCTGTGCTGACTGCGCCCACGGGCATGACACACCTGTGCTGGCTGCGCTCACGGGCATGACACGCCTGTGCTGACTGCGCTCATGGGTATGACACACCTGTGCTGGCTGCGCTCATGGGTATGACACACCTGTGCTGACTGCACTCATGGGTATGACACACCTGTGCTGGCTGCGCTCATGGGTATGACACACCTGTGCTGGCTGCGCTCACGGGCATGACACACCTGTGCTGACTGCGCTCATGGGTATGACACACCTGTGCTGGCTGCGCTCACGGGCATGACACACCTGTGCTGACTGCGCTCATGGGTATGACACACCTGTGCTGGCTGCGCTCACGGGCATGACACGCCTGTGCTGACTGCGCTCACGGGCATGACACGCCTGTGCTGACTGCGCTCATGGGTATGACACACCTGTGCTGACTGCGCTCATGGGAATGACACACCTGTGCTGACTGCGCTCATGGGTATGACACACCTGTGCTGGCTGCGCTCACGGGCATGACACTCCTGTGCTGACTGCGCTCATGGGTATGACACACCTGTGCTGACTGCGCTCATGGGTATGACACACCTGTGCTGCCTGCGCTCACGGGCATGACACACCTGTGCTGACTGCGCTCATGGGTATGACACACCTGTGCTGGCTGCGCTCACGGGCATGACACACCTGTGCTGACTGCGCTCATGGGTATGACACACCTGTGCTGACTGCGCTCACGGGCATGACACGCCTGTGCTGACTGCGCTCACGGGCATGACACGCCTGTGCTGACTGCGCTCATGGGCATGACACGCCTGTGCTGACTGCGCTCACGGGCATGACACGCCTGTGCTGACTGCGCTCACGGGCATGACACGCCTGTGCTGACTGCGCTCACGGGCATGACACGCCTGTGCTGACTGCGCTCACGGGCATGACACGCCTGTGCTGACTGCGCTCACGGGCATGACACGCCTGTGCTGACTGCGCTCACAGGTATGACACACGTGCACTGGCCCCTCGCTGCCCACCTGCTTTCCTGGTCACCTTCCCGCTTAAGTGACTGTTCACATGTTGTCTCTGTCCCAAGGACCAGCCCGCTTCGTGCTCCCAGCGATGGCCAGCTTCTTCTTTTTCTTTCAATCCTTTAGTGTTGAAAGCATTACGTATGCCCCTTCCCCCTTCACCCTCCTGAGAGCATTCCTGTCACTCATTTAACGTCTCGGCCTCCCTCTCTCACAGCAACCGTTCCATTTCTGCAATTGTTTCCTGAGTCCTGGATCCGACTGCACAGAGGCTTGTGTGTGTGTGTGTGTGTGGGGGGGGTGTCCTCATACCAACAAGGGAATCTCTGGCCACCAGCTGGGTGCTGACAGTTCAGCTCCATTTGGACAGTTTACCCAGATTCCACAGGTCCAGGGCTAACGCCACCCCCTCCTGCAGATGCCAATCACAAGCCCAGGTTGTCACCTGGGCTCCTGACTGACCCTATAGATGGAAGGTTCAGGTCCCCCCGAGCTCGAGTACTTTTCTAGAGAGGCTCACAGGACTCGGGAAACCAGCTTGCTCACTGGTGTGCTGGTTTATGGGCGAAGGATGTCACTCGGAGCAGTGGGTGGAGGGGTGCACAGGGCAGGGTGTGGGCACAGGTGGGGTGCAGAGCTCCCATGTCCCCTCCTGCTCTCCCAGCATCTTCACAGGCCCCCAACCCGGGAGCTCTCAGGACCTCCTTTCTGGCTTTGCTGGAGGCTTTGTTACCTGTGCAGGGTGGCTAGTCATTGGCCACTGGTGATTGATTGACGCTCTAGCCCAGTGGTCCCCAACCTTTTTGTGGCCCCCCTAAGCATCTCTAACATCCTGATGCCCCCCACCCCCCGCCACACACACACACTGTGACATATAATTCTTATTATCCCAAAAGTGAACTCCTGGTCACATGGAGGAAGCCTAAAAGGCCATTAACTTGGTCTAAACAAGCTTCCAGGGAACATGGCATCCATGAAAGAGAAAAATAAAAGAACGAAAGGACAGCTGACATACTGAGGAAGAAATCACTAAGAAATTGTTAAATAATAATAATATGAAGTGATATGAAAAAATAACAAATAAGGTTTCAAAACACATAATAGAGAACTGAAATGCATAAATGTCACAATATGTATTTATATACTGTATATGATACCCCTAGAACCATTAGAAATGCAAAAAATTTACTGTGAATAACTCATTCTCGAATGGCCCCCTTAAACATCCAATTGCCCCCTGTGGGGCAGGTGCCCCATGTTGGGAACCACTGCTCCAGCCCCTCTGCCATGCCCTGGGCCCTGGGGATGGGACTGACAGTCTGATCCTCCAATCACATGGTTAGATCCCAGGGCAGCCCTCCCCCACCCATGGGGGCAGCCCCAAAGCCAGTTCATTAACACAACAAACACACCTTCACAACTTCACACACAGAAAATGCCAGTGGCCCAGGAGCTCTGTGCCAGGACAGGGGTGAAGACCACACTCATTCCTTATAGATCAGTCTCCTGGGTCCTCTCCAGGCACCACTTCTCCTTCGTGTTCCTCGTCTCCACCATCAGCTTCCCTTTCTACGGGTTCACCCCACAGCCCTGCTCCAATAGCTCCCGTAGCTCAGGAACTCCTGTGCCCACATGCCCCAGAAGCAGGGACCCTATTTCTTTCCTCCTTTACAGCAAAGCCTCTCCCTGCAGGTGCCTAGACTTCCTGTCTCAGCTGCCTCACTTCCTGTGGTGGTGTTTTTTTCTCTTGAACTCACACTGATCCCGATTGGGGTCTGACCCTACAATTCCACAGGGAAACCTATTTCCGAGATCACCGGAGAATTGCCTGTGGTCAAGTCCAACGATGAATTCTGCTTTATTCTACTCCGCCTTTCACTATTGAACACAGGTAACCACATGTTATTTTCTTGAAAGACGTGGTTACCCTGCCTGCTGGGGCAGTACATTCTCTCCATCTGCCTCCTGTCCCCCTGCCCCTACCTTCCTACAGCCCTTTTTCAGCTTCTTCAGTGCTTCCCGCTCCCTAGATGTTGAGGTGCCCAAGGGCTCTTTGCTTGGTTCTCTTTTCTCTTCTCTGCCTACACTCCTGTTCTTTGTAAGCCCAAAGCAATGCGGGGGCTTTCAGTGCCATCTTTACACCGACAACTCCCAAGTTTTACGTTTTAAATTTCCATCAGTTTCCTAAATTTCATCCTAGAAATTCCAGGTGCCCTCAGACCTCTCTAGCTGGATCTTTAAAAAGCTTCTTGATGATAACTTGCCAGTAAGGTACAGTGTACCCTCACCCCACCAAGGATATGAATGGGATTGGAAGTCTGCCTGGGGCCCCTTCAACTGAGCCAGAGCCCATGAAGCCACCAAAGGCTGGGCATCAGCGACTCTCTGGCTCCCCACTCCCGAAATACACTCCTCTCCCTCAAGTTTCTCCCCCTGAACTCCCCTCACACATAACAATGTCCTTCGTGATAGACTCTTTCACCATCTCAACAGCCTCAGAGGGAGGGAGTTTCTTCCATTCTGCAAATGGTAGAACTGAGACCTCAAGGACTTTACCTGGTTGCCTCATTTCTGCAGCTCATTAGTGGAAAGGCAGAAAGAGAAGGTGAGAATGTGGCTCCCACTGCCTGCCTCCAGGCCCAGAGTTCTCCTCATCCCACAGCCCAGTGGTTCTTGCTGGGGTGGACTTGGTGGTGGTACCTTCATGCTGCTGGATCACAGGGTCAACCCAGCAAGCCCCAGGGTTTCCTCTTGCGGACTCTCATGCAGCAGCCAGATTCTCCATCCTCCTCCCTCATGAGGGAGTCCCGCTGCCCAAGCAGAGGAAACTTTCAGATACTGTGGAGTGACCATCATTTAGCGGCTGCATGACCTTGGGAAAGAGGTGTTTCTTTTGGGCCTTCAGTTTACCCAGAAGTAGAAAGAGGTGAGCTGGATGGATGGATGGATGGATGGATGGATGGATGGATGGATGGATAGATGGATGAATGGATGGTTTGGTGGGTGGATGGATGGATGGATGGATGGATTGGTGGGTGAATGGGTGGGTAATGGATGGATGGATAGGTGGTGGATGGATGGATGGATGGATGGATGGATGGATGGATGGATGGATGGATTGGTGGGTGGATGGATGGATGGATGGATGGATGGATTGGTGGGTGGATGGATGGATGGATGGATTGGTGGATGGATGGATGGATGGATGGATGGATGGATGGATGGATTGGTGGGTGGATGGATGGATGGATGGATGGATGGATGAGGGCTCTCTGAACTTGGAAATCCTTTTGCTCAGATCATGTTCTTGAGGTTGTTCTGAGTCCCTGGTTGCTGACAATGCAGACATTCTGTCCTTACTCAGCGCCATTCAGCCCTACGTTCTGCCCCTGACTGTCTCTGATCTCATCTCCTGTCCCTCTCTCTCACCCTTGGCCCTCCACCCGCCTCACCACCCGCCGCGCATCTGCCTTGCTGGTCCTCACTCACTTCAAGGCTGTGCCCAGGAGGCCTTGCGAACTGGCTGTGCCCTCAGGCCGATGCTCCCGGCTGGGGAGGTTAATGCCACTTAATTCCTCAAAACATTTCTGCTCCTGTTCAAATATCATCTTTCTAGACAAATCTTTGTAAATCTTTCCTAAAAAAGCACTCCTGCCTTTCTTTAAAAAATATTTCTTCATAGCATTTATGGCTACCATAACTTACATATCTGCTTACTTTTATTGTCTGTCCCTTTTTATATCATTCCATAAACATAAAGTTTTTATTTTTATTCTCAGCTATTTCCTGAAGAAATTTCAATAACTTCTCAATAAATATTTGTTGAATGGATGAATAAATATTAGAACCCTTACTGACCTTTACACTATTCTGTACTCATGAAAATTAATCTGGCCGGCACCGACCAGAAGGGAGGAGGCAGTATCAGCAGGGGTCCGGCTAGAGAATTACTGCAGAAACGCACGCACAATGAGATAGATCAACCAAAATCAGGGTGGTAGGAGAAATAATGTCAAAGAGACCTTTAAAAAAATGGAAGTACAAACATTTCTGTTAGTTTTATTTTATTTCTTTGTTTTTACTTCATTCTCTTTCTTCCAAACTGGGGGGGGGGGGGGGGAATCAAAATAGGAAAAGAGAAAAACAACCCCTTTCTTCGATGAAAAAATGGGATACGCCACAACCCCCAGCCACTGTGATGTGCAGCCCCTACTATTGTGAAATGCCTTCCGAAACAAAAGATATGGGGGTTCAATTGCTAAATCCCCAACCCTCAGACCAAGTGAAACGCATTTATTGAAAAATAAGAACCGAAGTCTTTAAGATGATCTTCGGTGAAAAAGTGTCTTAACTGTATGGATAGACCAACCGTGAGCAAACTATGGCCCGCAGGCCGGATCCGGCCCGTTTGAAATGAATAAAACTAAAAAAAAAAAAAAAAAAAAAAGACCGTACCCTTTTATGTAATGATGTTTACTTTGAATTTATATTAGTTCACACAAACACTCCATCCATGCTTTTGTTCCGGCCTCCGGTCCAGTTTAAGAACCCATTGTGGCCCTCGAGTCAAAAAGTTTGCCCACCCCTGGGACCCTCACAGAAATGTGTGTTTTCCCTCTAGAGCAGGGGAGAGGTTCCCCACCTCTGCTCTGGAGTTTGATGGTGACTCTGGAGTTTGACTGGGACGCCGGGAGAAGAGAAGTTACTCTACGTCCACCTCTAGGTTCTCAGGCCACAGCCGTGAGGCTCGGGAGCCTCTAATGTGATGGGGAAGATGCACACAAATGAGGAGACATCAGTCCTTTCCTCAACGGGGCTGCTGTAAACCTCACCTTTTTAATTTAGGTTCATAGTTTTTTTTTAAATAATTCTTTAGTGTTGAAAGTATTACATATGTCTCTCTTTCTCCCCCATTGACCCCCCACCCCTCGCCCCAGGCCTTCGCCAGCCCATGTCTGTGTCCATGGTGTATGCATTTCTGCATACAAGGGCTTTGGTTGGTTACCCCTCTCCCTCCCTGCCCCCCCCTCCATCCTCTGTGTATGTGAGGTAACAGGGTTTGGAGCTGTTTGCCAGTCACGCATGCCTCTCCCCTGACCCTCCCCTAAGCCTGCCCCTCCTGTCTCTACCTCCTTCCCTTGGGGTCCTGGCTGGGCTACCTTACAGCGTGCCCTCAACGGCTTTTCCTGCTTGTGCTGGGCCTGGGGTCAGCGTGGGGCCTTCTCGGGTCATGTCTGAGGGTGTCTGGGCGTGGCCGTGGCTTTCCGAGTCCCGCAGCGCACACAGATGCTCCTGAGGCCCTGTCCCCAGAGGAGCCTCCCCTAACCGCCCTTCAGCCACCCGTTCTATCGCACGTCCTCTGCCCACGTGGCTGCAGGTCTCCCTTGGCTGGACGGTGCTTTCCAGGACATCCCACATGTCCCACCTTAAGTGGGCTCTGAGTTGTGTGAAATGCGAGCGAGAGGCTTGTATCCAGCCTCCAGGGACCCCACCTGGGTCAGGCCAGACTTGCACAGTCATTAGTGGGGGTTTCCTCCGTTTCCCCCTGAACTGGAGACCAGGCCCACCTGACATGTGGGAGCCGGGGGTTGGGGGTAGGGGGTAGGTGGGCCCAGGCAACTGGACCTGCTACCCAGCACGCTGCCGTGTGCGGCGGCCTCCCCTGACTCGGCACAGCTGCGCTGTGAACGCTGCCTGTATTCATTCCTGGCACATGGGGGATGGCAGCTTCTGCTGCTGGCTCCGTGGCTGTGACGTGGCGGGAGCTTTCACCAGCGTTTTGAGGTCATGCCCTTTGCTCTCACCATCAAACCCCAAGTACCAGGAGCTTCCCCCCAGTTCCCTGGGCTTCCTCTGCTCCCCGCGGGAGTCACCTGTCAGGCCCACCTGATGCTCTTCCCAACATGCTGTACGGCGCTCCCAGCAACGGGCCTCCGCAGTCCTTGCCGAAGCACCAGCTCCCGAGTCAGGCAGTTCCGGGTGCTTCTGCAATGTCCCTCGGGGGCTTAGCAGTTAAACATGCATCTCGGCTTCACCGTCAAACACGACCTCCAGGGTAGACATGACCAGAGTCATTCCTTGTTTACTTTGCGTGTTTGCTTGCTTTTATAGTGAAATATAATCCCATATAATAAAAGGGAAATATGCAAATTGACCAAATGGCAGAACGACTGTTCGCTATGATGTGCACTGACCACCAGGGGGCAGATGCTCAACGCAGGAGCTGCCCCCTGGTGGTCAGTGCACTCCCACAGGGGGAGCACCAGGCACTCTCACTGGCGAGCTCAGTGGTGGTGGCAGGAGCCTCTCCCACCTCCGTGGCAGTGCTAAGGATGTCCAACTGCTGGTTTAGGCCCACTCCCTGCAGGCCTAAGCTGTCAGTCAGACATCCCCCGAGGGCTCCCGGACTGCTAAAGGGTGCAGGCCAGGCTGAGGGGGTTTCTGGTATTTACATAATGACTTTGCATTTGCCTATGTTGTAAAATGATCACCATAAACCTTGTAAACATCCATGTTGCTCTGTTTTATTTTAACATCCAGAAAAAACATGGTCTCACTGTCTCTCCTTCTTCCTGCTCAGCTCTCTGCCAGGTGAGTGGATCTGACCTTGAACGTAGGCACACACACAGACATGTGCTGTCATACACGTATATCCCAGTGTCTGACTCAATTCCGTTAGTGACCTAAGGGAGTGACTTTCGGTCACGGGGAGTGTTCGCCCTCACGACTTGCCTCGTCAGCGTTGTTTAGAACCCTGCAGTGGCCAGTACAACTGGCAGGTACCACGGGGCGAAGGGAGAACATGTTCTGAGAAACAGCTAAGCCGGGGCATCGTCATCGGCTACCTGAGCTCCCCTCTGTCAGGTGCGATCATCAGTGAAAGATTGAAGGAAGCCAGGGGTTGCCTTTTAAGGAAATTAAATTATCATCTCGAGACTCTTTCAAAACTCTGACTTGGAAGGGCAGATGCAGACGCGCGGGCTCTCGGCTCTCTGTGGCTCTCGCGGTATCCCGCGCGAGATCAATGAGCTGTTGTGCTTGTCTCATGTCTAACTGTCCTCCTGCTCAGTCAGGAAGGCACTCCCCTGGGCAGAGGGCCCCGCTCAGAGCCGGCGAGTGGCTGGGCCCCGCTTTGCAGGGTGACGGTCCGTGCAGTACCTCCTGGGCAATCAGAGCCGCACGCGGGGGTCCCTCTGCGTCTCACGGTTTGGCTGTGCGATAACTAAGACAGTGACGAGCACTCATTTCTCGGCACCCGCCCAGGCCTCAGCTCCTGGCGTGGTGACGGGATGAGTGAGGTTTGGCGTGCTTCCTCAGTGGGCCAATGTCAGGTGCAGAATACCCGAGTTCCGGATTCATTGGAACAAGATGGACAGCCCGCCACGTCGGCACTGAGACGGGAAACGGGACGCCAGGGAGCCTGCTGGGGGCAGAGGAGGGGGGTGGCTGAGCCCGTGTTGCTGCGTGGAACGGCGTTTGCATGTACGTCTCCCGAAGTCTCTGAATTGAAGGCCTCGGGCATTAAGGTTCTTTTCAGCTGGCATTTTGCACCTTGTTCGGTTCATGCTGTTTATGCAGAAGCCAAGGGACAGTTAACCTTTGAGAAACCTGCATTAAATCAGTGTCACATTACCGTCCGAATGCCATCCGCTCAACAGCCATCTGCCCAGATATAGTCTCCACTCGGGAGGTTACCGACCAGTAAATAAAAGTGAGATAATGAGCGCTGAATCCCTGCGACTCCCCTCGCACGCACACGACCTGACCTCTTTCCACTCAGAGCTTGGTATCAGCACCGTCATTCCAGACACGTAAGCCCACGCCCCGTCTATTGCGTAGCAGAGGGGCTCCCCCGTGGCTCACGTGTCCCCATGGCAGCGCCTCCCTCTGAGCCAGCTCGGGGCTTTCATCCGTACGTGGTCGAAGGCAGACTCCTGATTTACACATTAAGAGGGTACGTTCAACAGCAACCCTGAGGCTGGGCAGTTTGCGGTGCCAGGTCGTAGGGGAGGACAGTGTTTGGGGTTAAATGATTATCACTTCCACCTCTGAAGGCGGGCGGCTCATTGATGCCTGGAGGCCTTTCACGCAGACTCTTTACAAGGAAGGGATGTGTTGTACACACTCCCCAGGACCACTGGCCGCGTTGCTGTCTGACCCCAGGGGTGTGAGCGTGGCCACTGGAACCAAACGCCACAGACGGACAGGCTCACACAGCAGAAGTGCATTTCTCCCAGTCCCAGGTGGGAAGTCCCGATCCCGTGGCTTCAGTGGCTCGAGAGGAGTCTCTCTTGGCTTCCATGTGGGCTTCCCCTGAGCACATGTGGAAAGGGAGCCAAGTCCCACCTTCTAGGGACGCTAATCCTGTGTGATCAGGGCCCCACCCTCAGGGCCACTTTACCCGAAGAGACAGTAATTGCTTCCTTAGAGAACCCAGCTAAGGGACAGCCGCATGGCGGTCAGGGCTTCAACATCTGCCTCTGGGGGCAGGGGCACCGACATCATTTCAGCCCCTAGCACCAGGCCTCATCGCTCCATCTCCCCAGGGCCCGGGCGGAGGAAAGGGTGTGTACCCCTGACATCCTGTGACAAGGCTAGAGTGCTGGGCGTTGGCCTCCCGATAGGTCATTAGTGGGTCACGTCACCCACGACACCTCCTTGACTGTGATGCATAAAACAAGGTGTGAATCCGCCTTCTCTGGAGCATCAGCCCAACCCGTTTGCGTTTTGCTTCACAGCGATTGTCCACAGTTTGGTTCAAATAAACTCACAAAATTTCTCAAAAAATAAAAAATAAGAAGGAAAAGAGATGAGAGACACCACCTAATGGAGAGACCGCTCGTCACCCAGGGACATTCCTGTGCACTTTCCCAGGAATGAACCCACACGCACATCCGCACACTCAGGGGAGCCGTTCCCTCCCGCTAGCTCCCGGTAGGCCGGCCGTGGACAGTGCCAGTCTCCAGCCCAGTGGACAGGAAGGGCCCGACCCAGGACCGAGCCCTCCCTCTCCTGGGAGACCAGGCTCCATGTGACTGGAGCAGGAGCGTCTCACAGTGAACGAGGGGTGATGGGTGCTGAGTTCCATATCAAGGAGTCCTCCCACAAGGCAGGCGGGGGGTGGGGCTTGACCCTTTGGACTGGCTGCCCAAGGCTTTCCAGAGAGAAGCACAATCCCTTAACTCCAACAAGCAGACACGGGGACGAGGCCCTGATGGTCACTGGGCCCTGGGACAGAGTCAGAGTAGGTGACTGCGGAATGCTGACAGCTGGTGGGTGGAGACCAGCACATGGACCCGGACCCACTCCCTCTGCCCTCTCCCCTCCCTCCGCCCTCTCCCCTCCCTTCACCCTCTCCCCTCCCTCCACCCTCTCCCCTCCCTTCACCCTCTCCCCTCCCTCCCCCCGCTCCCCTCCCTTCACCCTCTCCCCTCTCTCCCCCCTCTCCTCTCCTTGTCCTGAACCTGAACCTGCGCTTCCCAACAGAGACCTGTGCCTTCCTGGGAGTCTGGACTCAGATGGAGCCAGTGCCGGGCTTGGCTGCCTTTCCCAGGAAGCTGGAGTATTTCTGCAGCCAGGCCCCACCCTGCCGGTCTCTGCAGCCCCCCCCCGCCCCCCCCCCCCAGCCCAGCTTCCCCAGAGACTCCCCCATACATGCCCTCTGATCCCCATGACTTAACTTGAACGTGTTTAAAGGAAAGCGGCCGTGCACCAGAGCACAGATGTGGGGGTGGGAGATGCGTGAGCAAGCACTTGGGCGCTCATTGCCTTGGATGGGTGAGACGGGATCGGCTCCATTTACACCCGGGCCCGCGGGGCAAGGAGAGCAAGTGTCCGGAGAGGAAGCAGCCCTCCCAGAGGCCACTTCCCTCGTGGGCCAGGGCCGGTCCGCTTCCTCCCAGAAGGTGACGGAGGCCAGACGCTGGCGCTGGGGTGGAGGAGGCCTCGGACCAGGAGGGGTGGCTGGAGCTGCGCCAGGGACGGGCCACACATTCCTGTCAGTGACCGTGTCTCACCTGCATTTCCACACCATCCCTGGGACACAGCGGGACCCAGGCCACCCTCCCTATACACACATGGTCCCTCCTTGGTGACTGCAAACTCATGTGAGAATAAACAAAGCTGGGTTTGTGCATAGAAACGTTTTTTAAAAGTCACACGACTCCCGGCCGGCGTGGCTCAGTGGATGAGCATCAACCTATGAACCAGGAGGTCACAGTTTGATTCCTGGTCAGGGCACATGCCCAGGATGCTGGCTCGATCCCCAGTGGGGGGTGTGCAGGAGGCAGCTGATCAAGGACTCTCTCATCATTGATGTTTCTATCTCTCGCTCCTTCTCCCTTCCTCTCTGGAATCAATAAAAAAAAAAATTGTTTTTAGTGTCATGGCAAAACATAAGTTTACTAGAGGCCCAGTGCACAAAATTCATGCACTCAGGGGTTGGGATGGGGGGTTCCTCAGCCTGGCCTGTGCCCTCTCGCGGTCTGGGAGCCCTCAGGGGATGTCTGACATGCTGCAGAGGTGGGAGAGGTTCCCACCACCGCCACTCCGCTAGCCAGCCATGAGCCCGGCTTCTGGCTGAGCAGCGCTCCCCCTGTGGGAGCGCACTGACCACCATGGGCAGCTCTTACACTGAGCGGGATCCGGCCCACACTGACTCTCCACATCCCCCGAGGGGTCCTGGATTGCAAGAGGGCGTAGACCAGGCCGAGAGATCCCACTGGTACATGATCAGGGCTGGGGAGGGACGTGGGAGGTTGGCCAGCCAGGGAGGGACCGTGGGAGGGCTCCAGGGCATGTCCGGCCTGTCTCGCTCAGTCCTGATTGGCCGAACCCCAGCAGCAAGCTAACCTACCAACTGGAGCATCTGCCCCCTGGTGGTCAGTGCATGTCATAGTGAGCGGTTGAGCAGCCTTAGCATATCATTAGCATATGACACTTTGATTGGTTGAATAGCCGACCAGACGACCAGACACTTAGCATATTAGGCTTTTATTCTGTAGGGTCTGAGAATTCATATGTATGTATCTCTCTGTGTGTGCTTTCCTCCTGCCTGAATGCACCCCCCCCAAGTCCGTGTGTAACTCTCCTTGCCCTTTGGGTCCCTGAGACCCTGGCGGAGCCCAGTCCCCGAAGCAGCTCTGGAGGCCGGAGGGCGGGGCCACGGAACGGCCGGACCTCACGCTGCAGCTTCCTCCTGTTTCGCATCAGTGCTCCCCTGGCCCAGGACACGTTGACCACATTGACTCGCCTTTTAGAACCTGCATAAGCGAGTATGCGACACATAGTAGGGATGTTATTGGGGCATCTTCCCTCTGCTAACTACGGGGAAAGGACCCCGCCTCCAGCCTCGGCCATGGCACACTCAGAAGCCTACACTTTCAGAAGCTCCACTGAGAGGCTGAGAGGCTGTCCTGGCCACTGCTGGGGGCAAGGTCAGAGCGGCTGCTATTTGAGACCAGCGGCTGAGGGAAAGGGGAGACCAAGCAGTGCTGCTGCGGTCGCCCCAAGGGCATCGCCGCCGCTTTAAAAAGGCTGTTCCGATGGGAAAGGCTTTGTACCTGCAGTTTCAGGAAATATTTTAACGGATGTTATTTCAATCGATGAGAAAGAAAGGAGCATCTTTCAGGGCAAGATATCAGAATGTATTTAGACTCGGCAGCAAGGACAGAGCGAATGGGGGGGGGAGGGAGGGGCTGGCCTTGCTTTTCCCTCATCGAGGGTCCCCATGAGCCCTCACAGCGTCCTAAGAGGGAGAGATAGACACTCCAGGGGCTGGGCACCTGCGGCCGGGGGCTGCTCAGGCTCCCGCAGGAAAGGGATCGGTAAGGCCCTGCCCGAGGCCAGTGAGGCGCCGCATCTCCCACAGGAGCCTCCCAGCCCCAGGTGGGACCGGGCAGCCATGGAGGGCGGGGGCAGGGCGTGCGAGGTTCTTGACCTTGGGACGCCCTCTTGGGTGTGCTTTTACTGGACGAAAGGTCAAGTAGGTCATAGGAGTCGACCATCTCCACTCAAAACCTTACAGGCATCTGCAGCTCACAGGGCGCCTTCAACACCAAACCCTCCCGGACTCAGGGGACAAGGCTGACACGCAGAGTGGGGTCTTCCCACGTACAGTGCAGCGGCAATCGCATGAGCTGCCTGCCTTCAAGGTCAGTCAGGAGAGAAGTGGGCGAGGACAGAAGAGAACTCATCCGTGGTGGAGGCAACGGGGGGGGGGTGGTGCTGAGCGGCCCATGTCTCCGCATGAGTGGGCTGGGCAGCCCCAGGCCCCCCCCTCACCGCACCCAGAGTCCCTCTGCCGACCACAGGGTCTGACATCGATCGGGGAAGGGGAAGAAGACCGGCCATTCCATCTCCTCTGGGCCCCTCTCCCACGTCAGACCTGCAGGATGACGAGTGGGTGATGCAGACACGTGTCCACGGTGACAGCCACAGGGTCCGCCTGCGAAGCCACCGGGTCCGAACGCCTGCTTTCCAGCGGAATGACGGCTGTGCCCACGCGTCCCAGAACCGAGACGAGGGGAACATGGTCCTTAAAGGTTTTCTCAGATGAGGGAAACCGTCAAGCAGGAGAAGGCCCCGCTGGCGAGGAGAAATGGACGCCGCTCAGTGGATGAGGTCACAGCCCCTCTGGGCTTCTGAATCTGAGACATTTCTGGGCAAGAAGACTGTGCAGTGTTGTGATCGCTGCACAGCTCGCTGACTTTTTATGAAGAAAATACAAAAAAATCAGAAGGCTTTTATTTTATGGGTGAAAACAAATGCAACAATCTGCATTCAAAAGCTACTGCAGAGACCGCATGCACGTGTGTGTGTATGTATGTGTATGCGCATGCATGTGTATATGTGTGTGCATGCGTGTGGGTGTGTGCATGTGTGTGGGGGGAGGACTGCTCCTTCGCAGCCCGTTCTGGTAAGTACAGATTTTTTAATATTATAAGTTTGGAATGCCTTTCCCTTAAATAACTCCCTGAACCTAAACAGAGACAGGCTACACAGGTGCTTCTATCCTGACTGAGGGGCGGGCAATGCTGCAGGGAGGAATGCGGAGGGAAGAGAGCAGCCTTTAGAGCAGCGGTTCCCAGCCTTGGCTGCACATTAGAACCACCTGGGGATCTTTTAAAAGCCTGATTTCTGGGCCTCGTCCTCCGGAAATTCTGTTTCTCTGTTACTCATGTTGTGGCCCACCCCATAACAAAGACGCAGAATTTCCAAAGGGTGAGTCCCAGAAATCAGGATTTTGAAAAGATCCCCAGGTGATTCTAATGTGCAGCCGAGGCTGGGAACCGCTGCTTTAGAGGCAGCATCCACATTGGCACAAACTCTGTGCCACAGGTGAGGGGCGGAGCCTTGAGGGGCAGGGTTTCCCCAGAGCACCAGCCCCAGTGCCCAGGGATGGCCCTGGCCCCGCCCCCCGATGAGGAGAGACCTTCCCCAGCTCTCCAGTCCCCATCCATGTCCAGGGTGCGCACCAGACAAGCCACACAAGGCCCATTTAGCAATCACAGCTCCCGCCATATTCTCCAAGGTTCTCACACACGCGTTACGGCTTTTCTAGATGATTAGCGTCCTCTTCTGTGCAAAGTTTTTAAATTTCTAATTAAAAAAATATTTTTATTGATTTCAGAGAGGAAGGGAGAGGGGGAGAGAGACAGAAACATCCATGATGAGAGAGAATCGTGGATCCGCTGCCTCCTGCACGCCCCCTACCGGGGGTAAAGCCCACACACAACCAGGGCAGGACTGGGAACCCAACTCCTGGTTCCTAGGTCGATGCTCAGCCACTGAGCCGCACCGGCCGGGCTTAAGTTCTAATTTTATCTCTGGAACCGGCTCATATTTTGGCTCCCTCCTTAGATGAGGTCACTAAAATAGAACCACGCTCCCCGTCAGTCACGGCGCTTTCTCCCTCCGGCCGAGTGAGTCTGGCTTCAGCCCTTGCAGGACTGCCTCTCCTTCCCAGCTCGCCGCACACTCCGCTTCCATGCATCCACCTCCGCTCTCCTCCCCAGCCGGCATGTTTCCCGTCCTGCTCAGCCAGACCGCGAGGCACAGCAGTAACGCCTGTGCCCAGCGCAGGAGCTGACCGGGGTCCCACAGCGGCCGGTGGGCATTCCTGGGGCACCCACCCGCCCCGACCCCTTTGGTTCAGATGCCTCTACATGCCTGGCATTGAGCTGGCTCTCACGTCCATTCAACATCAAAAGGGAACGCCCCTGCGAAGCTGACAGGCGTTCCCATGCCCCAGCCCCATCCGTACAGGGCCCAGGAGAGGCCAGGGGCCCTGGGAGGGCCGGCAGGGGGGCTCAGGACAGGTGGGAGAGTTCAGACCCCGGACCCACCACCAACTTCTGTGCCAAGGCCCAACCAGAAAGCCTGGCCACTAGATGGCAGCAGGGCCCCACGCTTTCCTGCACAGGAACCTGCAGGGAGATCCAGGGAAATATGGTAATATTAACGCAGATTCAACCAGTTACCAGATCAGAAGGGCTTATTTGACACCCACCTCCCCCCCCCCCCCACCCCGCGTCCCTAGGCGAAGAACACTCCGGCTTCAATCACCGTGACTCTTTGACCTACAATCTGGTTAAAGAAAACACCTCCCACAAATAATCGCAAAAATGGGTATTTACCGGTTAGGTGGGTCATTTTTCTCAAAGAGGGGAGCCAAGTGGACGCTTTGCCCAGCAGGGAGAGGAGGGGGCATCGGAGAAGTGACCCAGAGCCCAGGGTGGGCCCAAGCCACCTGCAGCGGGTCCTGTTCGCCAGCAGGAGCTGGGTGCCCGGTGACATGCGCCTTGGCTGCGCCTGGCAGTGGAAATCCCTGTGCGTCCCCCAGGGCGGGAGGTGCTGGAAAGGGTTTCGTGGCAGAGGCCCCCCTGGTGACGGGAGTCCTCAGGGGGCCCAGCGTCATCCTCAAGGAGAAGCCGGCTTGGCTCCTGCAGCTCAATGGCCTTGTCTCCTGAGGAGGAGCTTGAACTGGGGGTCCCTTCATGGGCCTCCAAACGCATTGTGCTCAGGTGCTGAGTTCCAGGGACCTTCTGGGCCTGATGTGAAGGCACAGAGGGGGACCCTCCCTCTGCAGGCCTGGTCCAGCCTCCGGGCGGGGTCCCCGGGCTCCCCCTGCTGTCTCCCCCCTGTCCCCCCCCTCACCCCCAGGCTCTGGGAGGCAGAGAAAGGCCCTTCAGCAGCCTCAGAAGCTCCCTCCCAGCACAGAGATGAGGCCTCCGTGCACACAGCCTTTCCTGGCGGGCGTGAGAGGTCAGAGGGAGACATGCATTGGAACTGACATTCAAGGTTGTTTGCATCCACCATGGCCCTTTGGGAGCCTAGAGACCCGGGGACAAAGGGACTCCAGGAAAAGCAAGAGGGGAGGTAACACAGGATGGGCTGGTCAGCTGTTTCCTCTTGAAGACTGGGACACATGCAGGGGGACTGAGGCACCAGGACCTTCGCCCACCCGGGTGGGGTCTCCATGCCGCCCACCCCGCCCAGAGTCCAGTGGAGCAGAGGACAGGGTTGCACTCAAGGGCCCTCCTGGGCCTGCTCCCTCCCACCCCCAGGGGGTCACCTGAACCTTTGGGGGAGAAGGCAAAGGCTTTGCTCTCCCTCTGAAAGCCAGCACTCACCTTGCCTTCTCTCTTCCTGAGAAGGTGCCACCTGACCCCGGAAATTGCCCTGCCTCCCGCCTTCACTGTTCCCCAGAGACTGCATCTGGGGGGGGCCTCCTCTACTGGAGAGAAGCTGGGTGAGACAGGGTTCCTGCCATCAACTTCTGGGGCGTCCCCTTCTGTTTCTGGGCTGCTGCGGGTCAGGCCCTTGCAGATCCAGAGAGCTCCGCCTCTTTGCTGCCAAAGCCCCCACCCCGTGGCCTGTGGGTGGAGTTCAGCTCAGGGGGTGCCCAGGCCGCCCCCCTCCCAGCCAGGCCGCCAGCCTTTCCAGACCCTCTTCCCCATTGGAATGGAAGGGAACCTGCGTGTGCAGAGAGCGCCCCCAACCCCAGTCGGGAAGTGGAAAGGCTCTAACTCCTGCACAAGTCCCCGGGCGAACCTGTCCAATAATAATAATAACAATAACAATAATAATAACAATAATAATAATAGTTTTAAGGCACGTTTCCCTGGGGCTGGGGCGGGGCTGCGCCCTGCCCGTCAGGCTGGCTAAGTTATGCAGGGACCTCTCCGTGGTCAGCAGGGAGCAGAGGTGGCGAGACGGGGGCACAGCGCTGCCCCCCAGGTCCCTCCCGTTTGCAGGAGTGGCCGCTCCCGGTGTGGCGTGGGGGTCTCCCCCGCGCACCCAACAAGTCCGCCTCCCCAGCCGGCTCGCGGCGGCGCAGGGGCGGGATGGGCGCAGCGGGCGCGGGCCGGCGCCGGGCCGGGCGTCTGGGTAGCGAGCCCGGCCTCCCGCCCGCCCCCTCCCTCCCTCCCCCGCCCCCTCTCCGCGGGGAGGGATGGTTGAGTCCGGCCGCCGCGGCAGCGGCTCCGTGCGCGCCGGCAGCCCGTCGCCTGCGCTCCCCGCCTTCCCCGCGCCGGCTCTCCTCCCCCCGCCCCTCCTCCCGCCCCCCGCGCTCGCCGCCTCGCTCTCCAGCTGCCTCCTCCGGCTCCGGCTCCGGGCGGCGCGAGCTCCTCTCTCCGCGCGCCCCTCCCGCCGCCTCGGCCGCGGCGCCTCCCGCCGCTCGCCCCGCCGCCCGCAGCCCGGCGTCCGCGCCCGCAGCTCAGCCCGCAGGGCTCGGACCGGCGATGCTATGAGAGCGACGCAGCCCGGCGCCCAGAGCTGCGGGAGGCGCCGGCGGCGCGGGGCTGGGGCCGGGAACCGGGCCCCCTGCGCTGCCCGCCGTGCCCGCCGGTGACTGCCCGGCTCGTCCGCCGCCGCGCCCGGGAGCGGCTCCTGGAAGCGCCCTCGGCCGCCGCTCGCCGCCCCGGGGACCATCTGCAGCCATGACGGCGCGGAGGGAGCGCCGGCCGCCGCGCCCGCTGCCGCTGCCGCTCCCGCTCCCGCTCCCGGGGCCCGCGCTGCTGGCGCTCTGCGCGGGGCTCCTCGCCGCAGCGAAGGGTAAGGAGGCGCCGGCCGCGGGGAGACCGCGAGCCCCGCGGGGGAGGCGGGGGGCCGGGGCGCAGGTGTCTGCGGGGAGGACCGGGACCCGGCGCCGCGTGCGGAGGCGCCGAGGCCGGGGAGGCAGCGCCGGGCGGGAGCCTCCATCGCGGGCGGGCCGACCCCTCCCCCGCCCACCCCGGCCTCCCCCTCGCGGGCCGGAGGGAACGTGGCTGCGCTCGGGGTGCGGGTTGTCGGGCAGGAGAAGCCGGAGCGCGGGGCTGCCTGCGCCGTGGCCGCCTCGCCTCCATGGAGACGTGGGCGCAGCGGGTTGGGCGGCGGGGGCTGGTGCCCAGGACTTTCTCCGCCCGGGACGGCGGCGGGGACAGCGGTGCCGGGAAGCCGGCCTCTCAAGTCGGGGCGCTCGTGGGCGGGGGTGCCCCCTGCAGCGCAGCAGCTGGCCCGGCTCCCCGCGCTCCGCGAGCGCCCCGCGGTTGCTCCCCAGGCCCCCCCAGCCCGGGGGTTTGGGGCCGCCTCTGCGAGGTCGCCCCCCTGTGCTCCCAGCACTTTGCTCCCTGCGAGTTGGAGGGAGCGGGAGCTGGCGGGGATCCTCCTCGGGGGTTCGCTGCGCACTTGGGGTTCTCCCCGTTCGGGGTCGCGCCTGGGCCGGGAGCCCCGCGAACTTGGTTTTCTCCTTGGAACGAGTTGGGGTGTTTCCCACCCACCAGCACCCAGCGTGAGTGCGGGCAGGGCCCGGCCCGGTCCATTCCCGGCGGAAAACAAGCCCCTTTGATTCGGGGGGGCGGGGGAGGGGGGAGGGGGAGCGGTCGCTGCGCTCGGTGGAAGTGCGTGCCCGCTCCGCCCGGGGGCTCCTGGATGGGGCCCGTCCCTCGCGCCGGCACCCGCGCCGGGGAACAGCTGTCCGGAGGTCTGTCTTCCCTGTGAAGCTCCGACCCAGTCCTGTGGGTCCTGATCGCTGGTCATGGCTGTTTCCCACTCGAAGTTCCCGTCCTCCCGCTTCTCCCGTCCTCCGCTCCGTCCGTGTTCTGCCCCGTCCGTGTCCGGGTGTCGGGGTGTCGGGGTGTCCGCGCGTCTGGGCGAAGGGCTGTCCCTGTGCCTCCAGGGCCGCCCGGGTGGCGGCCTGGGGGATGGACAGAAGGGCAGATGAGGCGCCCCCTCCGCGGCTCCTCTCTCTGGGCGCCGGCTGGGGAGAGCTGGCAGCTGGGGACCGGCCCGCCCGCCTTCGCTCAGCCCCCCAAAGGGCTGTCGGAGGGAATGCGTCTGTCCCGGCCCCCAGCACCCGGGGAGCCAGGGGCTGGGTGGTGGCCCTGTTCCCATGCCCTGGGGAAGAGGAGCTGCTCTGGACACTGGCCTCTGCCCACCCACCTGCTGGGTCCCCAGGCCCCAGGCCAGCCCAGGGCGCTGGTGCTGGCGTCACTGGGAGGCACAGTGGGGCACCGCAGGCCGGTGGGCGGCAGGGCCGCGGGGAGCCCGCCTTGGCCGGGCAGGGACACCAAGCTGCAACCCGGAGAGCGCCCAGGGGTCGTCCTCGGAGGGTCCGCCCATCTGCGTGGAGGTGGGGCCGAGGCCGGGGATGGACTGGGCTTGGCCCAGTGCAGCCCCTGGTGGAGAGGAAACACTTGCTACGCAACGGCAACTCCACCAAACTTCCCGTCCCTCCCCCGCACCCTCAGCCCGGCCAGGCCTCCGCCTCGGGCCCTCCGGTCCCAGCTGTTCCTGCCGCGCACCTTCCTGGCGATTAGCGGGAGCTGCTGCAGGAGAAGGCAGCGGCCGCCAGCGCTGCTTGGTAATCCGCACACGTGTGCGGGAGGAGGCTGCCCCCTCGCGGGTGGGCCCGCGCTTCCTGGGGGCGGGCAGGGGCGGGAGCAGGGGGGGTGGCTCTCCGTGTCCCGGGGCCCTCAGGGCGGGGAGGCAAAGTCCTGGGCTACCCTGGAGCCTGGAGAGGGGCTGCAGGCCTAGAGCGCCCTCTGCTCCAGGGAGTCCCCGTCCCGGCTGCAGGAGCCCTCACTGCACCTTGGGGCTGCTTGGTGCGCAGGGTGCATAGCAGGGCATGCGTGCCCCTGTGCACGTGTGTGCATGTGCGCGCGCGTGTGCATATGTGCGTGTGTGTGCATGTTCCTGTGCGTGTGTGTATGTGTGTGCGCAAGCGTGCGCGCTCTAGTGCCTGGCCCAGGCTGAGGTGGGTGTGCAAGCGCCTTCATCTCCCCAGTGATGGGGGCTGGTCTCTGCTCCTCCAGGGTAGTGGGGGGGCGGTCAGTGTGCCTGGCAGTGGCTGCAGGCAGGAGGCTAGTGACGCCAGCACAAGGGTCTCCCCTATTCTCTCTGGCTCCTGGGGCGGGGCTGCACCCCTTCTCCAATCAAGAATCCCTGGTGACCAGGTGCGGCCCTGCTGGGGGCTGGGGGCGTGGGCAGTGCCAGGGGCTGGGCCTGCAAGCACAGGGCTTCCAGGGGGAGGGGGAACGAGGCTGGGGGGCCGCTCAGGCTGCAGCTGCTGCCACAGGAACTGCGCAGCTTGGCCTGGGTGGCGGCTCCCACTGTGGCAAAGGCCCTGGCGAGTTTCTGGTGCGCGCGGGGCGTCCTTAGTGATCTGCTGGGGAGTCCTGCGGGGCTGGAGGCAGCTGCAGCTGTGGCCGCTGGAACCTGTGCCCTCCACCCCTGGCCATGGCTCTAGTCATCAGTGGTTCTCAACCTTCTGGCCCTTTAAATACAGTTCATGTTGTGACCCAACCATGAAATTATTTTCGTTGCTACTTCATAACTGTAATGTTGCTGCTGTTATGAATCGTCATGTAAATATCTGATATACAGGATGGTCTTAGGCGACCCCTGTGAAAGGGTCATTCGACCGCCAAGGGGGTCGCGACCCACAGGTTGAGAACCGCTGCTCTACTGCTCTAGTTGCTTGTGTGGTAAGCTTCACTAAGGCGTTGGGGGCGTCCGGAATCTGCTTTTTCTTTTTGGTATTAACGCCATCAGAAATGAGCCCCGGCACATCCTAGTTCTGCCTTAGCAGCCTTTGCAGCGACCACGAAGAGGGGGAAAGGGGAGGAGGCAGGCAGCAGTTTCCTCCAGTTCCTAGGAGGAGGGATTCTCTCTCAAGAGCTCAGATTCAAGCCCCTCAGCCCCTCACCTGAGGCTGATCTGAGGCCTGAGGCCAGTTGGGGAAACTGCTTCTTAGCTGCTTGGGTGCAGGGAATGGGGAGGGTGCAGGGGAAGGTGAGGGTGCAGGGGAAGGTGAGGGTGCAGGGGATGGTGAGGGTGCCCCTGTTAACAGCATCACTTAGATGGCCTCCCAGAAAGGACCAAGTAGTCCCCTGGCAGCCTGGACAGAAAGGTGTGTGTCACAATTCACAGTCCCAACACTCCCAACCCTCCTAGCAAAGAGATGTAGCCATGCAGTCACCACATTTCCACAGAAACCAGGTAACACCCCCCCCACCCCCCACCCTACCCCAGCCCCCCGCCCCCCCCACACACACAGAGAGGGAGGGAGAACATCCAGGCAGCCAACCGACCTGCGTGCTTCCACATGTCACCTTTTGACAGTTCATGTCTCCGAGGAGATCCCGGACCTCTCAGTGCCCAACCCTGTCCTCATGGCCAGTCACACCACACTCTCCCTCCCCTGGGGCAGCCGGGAACCGCCCCTAAGTGTCTGTCCAGGAAACCCCTAGCCCATCGGACTGAAAAGGTGGGCCCTGCTGAGGAGGCCGGAGCCTCTGCAGCCATGTCTGCCTTGGCAGGTCCTTCTGATCGCATGTCAGGGGGAGCGTGTTTCTCAGAGCGGCTCGGCCGGAACATGCTGCTGTGGCCCCCGGGGCTTCTGAGGCTCTTGGTTTGGGCTTTTACACCTTTAAAAGGGAAGAAAAGGGGAGGCTTTCTGACCACGTGGCAGGTTTTGTACACTGAACCCTTTGACTGTGGGTGGGGAGAAGCCAGGGGTGGAGAGGCCGGAGCAGGCGAGGCCGTGGCGGTGGGCGCCCTGGTCATGGCCTCTGGGCCAGCTCAGGCCTGCGGAGAAGGGGAACCCCAAATTCACATGGGCTCTCAGGCCGCCAGCTCAGATGTCCAGCCACAGGAGGGGACTCGGAAGTCCCTGCTGGGAAAACAGCCCCTCCTGGGCCTCAGGGGACTGCGGACACGAACAGGGCTTTGAAAATGTCAAGAAAACGCCGCCGCTTCCTTTAAGAAATAGATCAGCTCCGCTCGGGGCTAGTGCGGCTCCCTGCAGGCCAGACAGCGGTGCCTGTAGACATTCCTAAGCCGTCCACATGCAAACCGCATGCTAAGTGCTCCGTGCTGGGCTGGCGCTCCGTGTGTCTCCAGTAGGTGTTCTGCTGAGCTCTGGTGGGAGTCAGCCACACCCCTGGCACACATGCAAGTTTCTCTACGTTAATCCTGGTCTGCAGGCTGACGCTCTATCCACCAAGCCACACCAGCCAGGGCCTACATCCACCCATTTAAACTCGACGTTCCCTCCGGCTTTTTGTATTTCTTCTGGTCGTGTGCACTGCCTTCTCCTGTGAGTAGCTGAGGGGTACTCCTGGCTCAGAGTGGGCACACACCGTGCCATCTTTTATGTTAATTGTCCTTGTTTGGCTCATCAGTCAGAGGGAGTGAACAAAGGTGTAGACGTGCCAGATCTGCTGCTCCCGCCCCTGGCGTCCCTGGGTCCCTGGGGGCTGTGTCCCAGCCTCGCCCCCTGTGCTGGTGGAGCTGGAACTGGGCTGCTGGACAGCAGTGGTGCCTCATGGAACAGAACCAGCGCCTCCCTGTGGCAGGGCCACTGCAGGGGACCACAGAGGGATCTTGTTTCAGACCTTGGGACGGGCTTGGACCCCCCACCTGAGGCACGGAAAGCAGCTGTTGGCTGAGCTGCAGGCGCAGCGAGTCCCGAAGGCTGTTAGCCCGGACCGGACCTTGCCTTCGGCCGTGCACCCTGCACTCAGACCACCGACGTGCAGCTCAGGACAGCCGGCAGTGTGAGACCCCGTCCTCCCAGGTGTTTGCCAGAGTGCAGGACCACGGACCTCTGCCACAGTGACCTTTCAGTGACTAAGTGACGTCTGACGAAGGAGGGATTCCTTGCCTAGCACTGCGGTTGCTAAGCAACAGGATGAAGCCTCCCTTTATATAAACAAACTAGAGGCCCGGTGCACAAAATTCGTGCCCTCAGCCCAGCCTGCACCCTCTCCAATCCGGGACATCCCGCTCACAATCCTGGACCGCTGGCTCCTAGTCGCTCACCTGCCTGGTCGCCCCACGCAGCCTGCTTGTTCAGTCGTTTGGTCGTCCCTCACTAACCCCCCTGCCGGCCTGGTTTAGGCAGCCATCTTGTGAGGGCGTGAGGGTTAATTTGCATATTACCTCTTTATTATACAGGAGAGGTGAGAGTTGTTTCATTGGATTGGCTAAAAAGGGCATTGTAGGCGCTTCGTGGAGATAATTCACATCTTGTAGGCTGTTGTTTCCCCCCAAAAGATCACCCTTACTTTTGCAGAGCACGGAACACTTTTTCCCCCTTTTTGAGTTCAGCGGCAATGTCTTGAAACCCTGTGAGTCAAATACTAATTTTTGCGAGAGGAGAATGCCATCAGCTTTAGGGAAACCGCCCAATCTCTCTTCCCCTCAGGCATCCAGCCGGCTGCGAGGTTTCATCATCCACACACACGGTCTCATGTTCCAAAACCTACTTCTGAAAATGCGCTAAACGTTCGCCGGAGGAATTAGATTTCAGCAAGTTCACTGGAATTAGAGCCAGTGCAGTAGCTGACCCACCGTGGCGACTTTTACCTCCACTAACACTTCCTCTTGTAAACGAGAAAACTCACAGGCGTGAACACCTATTAAACATCACTACCGAACCTTTTATCTCTCTAAAACGTTTTGTAATTTACTGATAGAAATCTCCGTGTTTATCTTACGCTGGTGTTGGCTGGAAGGCCATGAGAGGGAGAGGGATTCACTGCTGTCATTCTCTCCAAATGTAAGTAGAGTGAAGGGCAGACTTCCTGCCGACGCTGGTGTCTGAATGGAGATGTGCCCGCGTGGTTTCTAAAGAAGCAAGTCCTGAGTGATGCTTCGGGAGTTAAACATTATTCTTGTTACTAACATGAGAGCAAGGGGAAGATGGGCATGAGGGAGTCCAGTTGTTGGTGTCATTTAGCAGTGTGATCGGCCACGGGCTGCTTTTAGAATATGATTGCAGCCTGAGATGTAAATTATATAAAATAGTGGCTCAGTTCCACGTACCTTTTATTTACTTTTTGTTTTATGTGTTTTGAAGACCTCAGTAAAATTCAAGGAACATGGACACCTGGATCAAGGAAAATCTGACTTTCTATCTGAACTATCCAGGGTATTGTAGCCACAGGCGTCCCAGCAGAATCCAGCAGGTCCCCAGTGTACGGTGGCCACACTCTGTCTTCTGTACTAAATATGCCCCCCTTGTCAGTGGAGATGCTGGCATTCTGACCATGGTGTCAAGTCTTTGAATACTCTCTTGCAAACTTCGTGTGCGTAAGAATCACTTGAGGCCTGGCCAGTGTGGCTCAGTGATTGAGTGTCAATCTATAAACCAGGAGGTCACAGTTCGAGTCCTGGTCAGGGCACATGCCCAGGTTGTGGGCTTGATCCCCAGGGTGGGGTGTGCAGGACACAGCCTATCAATGATTCTCTTTCAGCACTGATGTTTCTCTCTCTCTCTCTCCCTCTCCCTTCCTCTCTGAAATCAATAAAGTTATATTAAACATTTTTTAAAAAGAATCACTTGAGGTCTTGTTTTAATGTAAATTCCAATGCCTCTCCCCCGAGTGATTCTCAGTAAGTGGGTTTGGATGGTGTTAGAAATCTGGAAACGTATGTATGTATATGTATGTGTATATATATATGTATGCACAGTGGGCCCTTGACTTACGAGTTTAATTCGTTCTGAGACCAAGCTCATTAAGGAGCTCGTTAAGGGGCTCGTTAACTCAAATTACTCTGTCAACTCAATGCAAAAAATCGGCCAAGAGGCAGCTGGTATCTCAAAAAACTCGTTAGTCGGGACACTTGTAAGTCAAGGCCCCACTGTATATGTATATATACATATACGTATACATATATACATATATACATATATACATATATACATATATACATATATACATATATACATATATACATATATATCCATCCACCCACTTATCCACCTGTTTATTCACCTCTCCATCCATCTATCCATTTGTTTGTCTATCCATCTACCTACTCATTTATCTATCCATCTATCTCTCACTCCCTTTCAATAAAAACTATCAAAATCTAATACCCTATTTATTGAGCCTTCACAGGTTACTTTCCCCATGTTGATTTCATGACGAATGTACTATATTATGAAGTTGTGCAATTATTTCCAAAGATTTCTTCATTATCATTAGTGCCTCCATTATCAGTGTTCATCATTCTATGTTATTTAATCTTTTTTTTTTTTTTTTTTTTAAAAAGATTTAACAATGAAGTTGAGATTCAAACTTCTCTGTCCATAATGCTTATATCTTAGGATGTTTTCAAGGGATAGTTATGCGCTTTCATATAAAAACACTGTACCAATGAACTTTTTCTTTTTCTTTTACTGTTTCTTATACTCTGATTTGATTGGTGTTATGTTAGGAAGAACTCAATGTTGGATTAAAATTATAATTATTTGGGGAGTGATTGCTAATGTATTAAAAGCCTTTGAAACTAATTGTGAATTCTGCACTGTCTTCTCCCAGATGCTTGGTGCATTCCTATGCCCTGATTCAGAGAAACGTCTTTATTTCTCCTCTTGTCTTTAGTGGAAAGCATCTTTATTGATCTTTCACAAGAGAGTAATTTTCTACGTGCAGTTGACACTCATGTAAAATGTATGGGGAACTCTCCTCATTCATGTTCCTATAAACTCCCACACCCTCCACGTGACTGTGGTTCTTAACACCTCGCTCCTTGACTCTCTTGAACTTTCACTTCTTTTGCCGTCAGTGGATGGATGGTCGACACCACAGACATTCGACTTCGGGGCCCAGGGTCACCCTCAGGGTCGCCGAGCGTTGGGCACAGCTCCTTCGGGGGAAGGCTTGGGTTTCCCTGAACTCACGGCACTGGGCACTCGGCGTTCTTTCAGGAAGCGAACGGGAGTGCGTGCAAAGGCCGTGTCTCCGTGTCACAGGGCCTCCTTTCACGTGCTGGTTAGGAAAGTGGCACGCTGGCCACGGTGCATAACACAGCGGTGCCTGGTGCAGGCTGCAGGCACGATGGGCGCTTCCTACAGCCAAGAAGAGGGGCCCTGGGCACCTCGCAGGTCCTGTTTCTGGGAGATGCTAACTGCACTGACAGACGCTTCTCTGTGCTGGAAATGGGAATTCCTTCCATGTCCACCCTGCATTTCTTTTCTTTTTTTTTTTTTTAAAATATATTTTATTGATTTTTTACAGAAAGGAAGGGAGAGGGATAGAGAGTTAGAAACATCGATGTGAGAGAAACATCAATCAGCTGCCTCGTGCACACCCCCTACTGGGGATGTGCCCACAACCAAGGTACATGCCCTTGACCGGAATCGAACCCGGGACCCTTGAGTCTGCAGGCTGACGCTCTATCTACTGAGCCAAGCTGGTTAGGGCCACCTTGCATTTCTTCTTCTAGCGCATTCGTTTCCTCCTTCCTTTGCAAAATGTAATTATTGTGAACAACCTAAGACACTCATTAGGAGTGTCTTTTTGTGCTGTTGGCTACAGACATGAGGTAGCTGGTCACTAGCTCCTGGTGCCTGCTCCATTTTACATGAAAATGATGTACAATTTTTAAACATAAATCCTAATACTTTTAATAAAGTTGTAGATACTATCAAGAGAAAGTCAAGTGAAAGAAAAATCATCTTGTTACCGTTAAGTGGAATTACTTTTATTAGTGATCTATTTAAGTGTCTATGTTGAACCACTACCATTTGGAGGAAACAGACATCTGTTTAGTCTCAGCATCCTTACCAACGAAGACCTGGGAACCAAAGAAGCGATGTGGGAAGTCTAGACTCTTAAATACGACTATAGTCGCCTGCTCACTGGAAGAATTAGGCCATGGGTGCTAGGCCGGTGTAGTGCAGTGCCTGAGTGTTGGCCATGAACCAAGAGGTCAGGGTTCAATTCCTGGTCAGGGCACATGCTAGGCTTGTGGGCTCTATCCCCGTTAGGGGGTGTGCAGGCGGCAGCGTCAATTATTCTCTTTCATTCATGTTTCTCTCTCTCTCTTCCCTTCCTCTCTCCCTAAAAAGCACAATCAAAACATACTTTTTTTTCTTAAAAAAAAGAAGTATGCCCTGGACTTACTAGAATCACTCAAGTCAGTAAAACAGCAATTCGAGATCCCTTACTGTTTCCCTGCATACTTTAATAATGAAGTTGTAATGTGATTTCATTCTTTCATAAAACAAAACAAAAAACACATAGTCACTTGACTTAATTAGTATTTATAATGAGCATTTATTGAAATACTAGACTGTGATGGAGACGTTAAATGCCATGCAGGTATCAGAGCGGAGTTCCTGTAAGAGGCGCCCAGCTGGTCGTCCCAGGGAACGAGGAGAAAGGGGCAGGGGCCGCGGGCAGGAGGGTGTAGATGAGAGCTGGCCAAGGACAGACGGGAGTAGATAGCCTTACAGACACTTCCTCAGTGACCACCAGGCACGCTTTCCTGCAGGGCTCCAACCTGCCCCCCGCCCCAGGCCTTCCCTCCTCCTCCCCTGCAGGGCAGTGGGCCAGGCCCTGCTTGGATTGGGAATCTGTTTCTTAGAAACAGACGTTTTGTCATGTTAAACTGTCTTCAAGTTCCATGCCCTTCCTTCCATCTTTGCTGCAAGTAGCTAACGGAACAAACAAACACACAACACACCACAAACAGCCCTGCCTGGCCCCTGGCCTCCTGGTGGCGGTGTCCCTGCCTTCAGTGCCGTGTGCCTCGCAGCCTGTGCACAACACCCCTGCTTCCTCACGGACCTTCACAGCTCTTCTTCACCGGCCCGGCCTCTCCTCCAGCGTCTAGCCTGAGCTTCCTGCTAGTGACACGCCAGCGTCCGGCTCGCCCGAAATGCATCTCCTTGGATCTTCAAGTCCCCACGAGTGAAAGACATTCTTGCCGCCAAAAAATGCCATAGTGCTTCCCTCACTGCCAGCGTCTCCACGTGCTCTCATGACCTGGTTCTGTCCCTTCATTGAATGAGCCAAAGGCACGTGTTATAAACGATTCGTGAAAAGATTCATAGAGAGAGATGACCTGCAGAAGGCGTCAGGTGCGAGACCTTCCAGTCACTGTTCATGATGCATTTATCTATTCACACACCTGGGCGAGGACTTGATTGGCTTTGAAACCTACATCCAAGCTATTATTCTGCTACACGTATCGCATTCGTTTGTGTTTCCTTTTCCCATTTTTTTTTTTGGATCCCAAGCAAGGTATCTGGTGTTGGCATTTTCTTCTCGTGAAAATGATGTCATGCTATCAGAGCTGGCTCAGATGCGTCAACCGACCTGCCACTTGGATCTTCATGACTGTTTTATCTCGCAGCTTTTAATTTAAGAGACTTACATAAGAGGATTATGGAACAAAGGAGAACTAATCAGTCTCTTTCTTCTACCCCTGCAATTACAAAAAGTACCTTTCCGGCATTTTTTTAGTGGCAACGGGAGACGAAGATGGGACGGGCTGTCGGAGCGTGTAACTGATGGGGGGGTCTCCTGACCTGGTCGCACGGGCTGGACTCCCCGGGATGATTGATGTCTCCAGGCAAATGTGTTTTCTTCCATTTTTATGATGGATGGACGACAGGAGGCCTTTTAAGGAAGAGGGTGCCACATACCGTCAAGTGAGAGAGGACAAGGTGAAGTGCTGTCATTCCCACTGGGCGGTGGGTTCCCTTTTACATGAGAGAACGGGACGGTGAGCAGGACGAACACAGAGCTGCTCGCCTTAGAGACTGGGCGTCCCTGACTGTAGCCTTAGCTCGAGAGCAGAGATTCGAGCTTCTGTTCTCAGGCCTTTTCATGGCTGCTTATTTTTTGCCCCACATTGAGGAGAGGGAGGGCAGGAGCCACTGGCACTTTGGACAGGATTGTGTTATTCTGTCTTCTGTTCCCTTGTGGACCCCCTGCAGGAGCCACACCACCAGGAGCCGCTGAAGGGCTAGGGCACAGTTACAGGAGGGAGAGGAGGGGTGGCCTTCATCCGGTGCTGTCTGCACTAGCTGCCTGTTGCTGCTGTGTAACAACACACACCAGCTTCCAGCAGCGCACAGTAGGGCCTCCCAGATTCTGTGTGTCCTGTGAGTCCCCTGTTGCTGGCCTCCCAGGCTGGGACATTATTCTCACTCGAAGCTCGGCTGGGGAGGGACCCATCCCCCCAGGGTGCCTCATCTCCAGTGGTGGCAGGCATCCCCCTCCTTTTGGCTCACATTCACTGCTTCAGGCCACCTCAAGTTCCTGATGGCCATCCACATGACCTCTTTACATGGGGCTTCCTAATGTGGCTCCCATCCCGGGGCGGAGAGAGAGACTTGGGGAAGTCAGGAGCCACAGTGTGTTTATAATCACATGATTATGGACACATGATTCTGTTACCCTTTTCTATTGGTTAGAAGCAAGGCTCAGCCCAGTGGGCGTGGCTCAGTGTTGAGCATTGACCTATGAACCAGGTGGTCATGGTTTGATTCCCCATCAGGGCACCTGCCTGGGTCTCCCTTTCGATACCCAGTAGGGGGAGTGCAGGAGGTAGCTGATTCATGATTCTCTCTAATCATTGATATTTCTCTCTCTCTCTCTCCCTCTCCCCCTTCCTTGCTGAAATTGATAAAAAGATATTTTTAAAAAATAAAGAAGCAAGGCCCAGGTCCTGCCCACCCCAAGCAGAGGAGAGTTACATGGGGGGTGGCCACTGGGGGGTGGGATGGTGGGGCCACCTGCCCACATGAACGTCCTAGAATGTGTTCACATAGAAAGAGCCTCATAGTCAATAGGCAAAGGGCCCTGGACCTGAGTGAATACAGTTAAGTTGTATTTTACAGAAAGAACGAACATAAGCAATAAAGGTAGGAAAAGATCCCCAAACTTGTTATTTATCTAAGACTTGTAAATGAAACAATGCTGTTGTTTCTCCAATGCAGTCAGGAAACAACTGATGCATCAGGTGTTAGCAAGGGCGAGGGGGGGGGGGGGCTTCTGCAGGGTCCTGTTGTGTATCTAGAGCAGGTGTATGTGGGGGTGCAGATTACTGGTCCACGCCTGTAAGTATTCTGCACAGCCACTGTATTAACCCAGACACGTAGCATCGCCTGCAGTGACCAATGCAAGCATTTTAGCCCTCTCCCTGGTAGTGAAAAGTTGGGCAGAGCTTAAACGCCCATCGTCCTAAAATAGCTAAGCAG
Organism: Myotis myotis; assembly: GCF_014108235.1. NCBI lineage: Eukaryota > Metazoa > Chordata > Mammalia > Chiroptera > Vespertilionidae > Myotis > Myotis myotis. Next base: position 1,156,782 of record NW_023416345.1, on the reverse strand, counting down.
ATTGTGTAACACGCTGCACTGCCCACATGAGAGGGCTTCCATGGTGAAAGCTTGAGTTGAACAGTCACACGAGTATGTGTATTTCATTTTCGTTTCCCGTTCTGGAAAAGGCAAGCTACACCTATGCACAGGTAAAACTAGCTATGAAGCAAAGGCAAAACTGTGGAGAGCGAGCGGCTACAGAGTTCGGACAGGATCAAACCTCGGACTGACTTGTTGGCAAAGCCACATATACGTCCCAGGTTGGAGGGTAAAGCCCTCCCAGCACAATGACAGCGGAATGGCTATGGTTGTAAGCTTCACCTTACAGTCCAACCCTGCAGTCCTAGGGAGCTAGGCATGTGGGCTGTGAAGGGTGGTGGGGGGTGAGCAGCGAGTGCTGCCTAAACAAGGCTTGGTAAAGTTCAGAGAATGGCAACAACAGGAAAGAAGCAGATTTGAAATTCGCGAGAACATTGTAAACATCTTGCCCTTGCTTTGCTTCCTGTGCTCTGACTATAACAAAAGCTTTGGCTTGCAGGCTGTGTCCCTGTGTCCTCATCCAGGCACAGTGGTCCACCTAGCCCCAACAGTATTCTCTTGTCTGTCTTCTTCAACCCTTCACCGCCCTCCTCAGGCTCACCCCTGGCCGGGCTGGACTCGGTTCATAAAACTAAGTTCACACACAAGGCAGCGTCGGCATTTCAGTGTGTTTCCATCCTTTGAACAACTGTCATACTTTTTACCTAAAATAATTGTTCTTAGAAAGGATTCCTTGAAACAACCACGATAAGAAAGACAGTAGCTCTCCGTGAGCGAGTTGATGCGCAGGCCACAGACACGTGATACGGTTTTTGAACGTGCAGTGACCTTCAAGTTTCTAAGTCCAAGGGGCTCGCTTTACTTGTGTCCAGAGGAGTGGTGTGCCTTGCACAGATGCTTTGGGAAAATGAAGACCGAGCTCAGCCTAAGTAACTGATCTTCTCGTGGGAGCCCAAATGCCTCTTTAAAAATAATATTGACTTTAGAGAGAGAGGAAAGGAGAGGGATAGAGAGAGAGACATTGATGAGAGAAAACATGGATGGGCTGCCTCCTGCACGCCCCCTACTGGGGATCAATCCCGAAACCTAGGCATGTGCCCTGACCGGGAATCCAACCCGTGACCTGCTGGTGCATGAGGGGATGCTCAACCACTGAGCCAGGCTGCCGGCCCACCTGCCCCAGGGGCCCGGCCGGCCCTCCTCTGCCTCCCTCCGGCCCTCCTCTGCCTCCCTCCGGCCCTCCTCTGCCTCCCTCCAGCCTCTCGATTCCCTCTCTGCTGCACCCGAGTCCTGGGGAGGATGGGATGGCTAGGAGAGCGCTGGGTGCACATTTCAAGCCTAAAATCCTGGCAGCTGGGGAAGTGGAGTTGGCAACCTGTGAGCTGCTGAGGTGGAGAGGACCACAGGGCCTCGGGACCCCCTGGTGGGGGAGACTGTATTTCGTATCAATACAGATCGAATGGCATGTTTGTCACTGCAGAATACTTCGTTCGAAAGGGCCAACACTGAACTATTCTATGTGAGGGCGGCTCAGAATAGGACCCTTAGCCGCTGCAGGTTCAAGTTTCTGAATGATTGAGGCCTTGCATTAGGAGATCGCTTTCAGGAGGGAAACCAGCTCATCGCGTAGATGGCAGCTGGCATCGGGAGAGGGGTGATCAGTCTCCGTGGTCATGAGCTCAGGGTTCGTTCCGGTGAGGACAGCCCCTCAGAAACGCTGTGTTTTGTGGGTTAGGAGGCCTCCTCGGGGCCGCTGGACAGTCAGGTTCGGTTCCTGCGTCTGCTGTTCACAGTGGGAAACAGAACTTGGAAAATAGAAGCTCCACACGGCCGTCTCCTCTTCGCAGAGTGCTTGTCAGCCAGGCCCAACACTGTCAGGACTTGATGCATTGGCACCGGGAAAGGCTCGCACTGCAACCGCCAGTGACTCACCTTAAACCACGTTATCAGCCGTTTCCTTGTGGCGACTGGAGGGTCAGACCATCCCGTCCAGAGGCGACCGCCCGGGGATGTGTGGGAAGCCCTGTGTCCGGAGAGCCGTGCGCCGTAAGTGGACACTAATCTTCCTATTTGGATGTGACTGGGTGTCTTGTGTTTGGACAGATAATCCTGACATGAGGCCCTAGACTTCTGTAGGGAGTGAACAGTGCTGTCGCGTTCCTTACCATGTTTACAGGTAAAAATGGAGATCGCCGTGAGGCCAGTGGTCATCTGACCTTGTGGGTCACATTCATTTCAATACAGTTAGATGCTCAGTCCTGTCACCTGGAGAAGGTGCCCTCTCGGGTCAGGAAGCCGTGGGCATTTGAGGTGGCCCTGAGGGGCCAATGGCAGGGAATTGGGAACTTTCCCGGGGAGGTTGCGCTGGAGATGACGCTGTCGCACAGCCGTTGTGCTGGTGTGCGCATCGCACAGCCGTGGTGCTCCTGTGCCTGGGAGAGTTCACCTGTGTCTCTCACGGCTTCGTGTTGCCCAAGAGAAGTGGCTGCGGCTGTTTTAGGAAGAAGGTTGGATGGTGGGGCCTGCTGACGGAGCCGGGGAGAACGGCTCCATGAGGGTTCACCAGGCGGCGTGGTGAGCTGTGACCTCTGACCATGCGGGTCAGTGGGTCGGTGGGCCTGGCGTCATTGGAACCTTTAAAGTGCGGAGGGCCCTGCCCTGACCCCAGCTCCCCTGCCCGTCCCACTGAAGCTGCGTGTCCCTCAGGGCTCAGGCAGGATCATCTGGCATTCTCCTGGTGTGGGCGTCCCGGCCCAGGGGCTCCCGACTCGGGGATGGTTGACTTGGCATTGAAAAACCGCCCATCCCGCACCTGCCTGCTCATGAGAGTCCAAGGACCAGAGTGGAGATGTTAAAGGGCAGGGCCATACGTGTGAAATGCCAAGTTGTAGCATCAAAAAAAACCCCCCAAATTGTGACTTTAGGAGGAGATGGTCTTTGGAGGGTTGCATGGTGGAGAGATGGGGAGACTCCCCAGGCCCAGGCTCAGGGAGAGGGCTGGTGTGGCTCAGTGGTTGAGCATCGATCTATGAACCAGGAGGTCACAGTTCAATTCCCGGTCAGGGCACAGGCCTGGGTTGTGGACTTGATCCCCAGTGTGGGGCTTGCAGGAGGCAGCTGATCAGTGATTCTCTCTCACCATTGATGTTTCTCTCTTTCTCTCTCTCTCTCTTTTTCTCTCCCCCTCCCCCTCCCTCTCCCTCTTTCTGAAGTTAATAATAAAAAATAATAGTGTGAGACCAGGGATCGCTGCCCCTTTGGAGGCAGTAGCACTATATTTGTAGTTAAATTGTTGGCGAGAAAACCAGGGTTTGGATAGCTCCGTCATAACTAGGGCCTGGTGACTCACCCTGACATTTAAGAAATTCTTACCTGAAACTAAACAGAAGTTCCGTTCCGTCCACTCACAAGGCCCCTTTCTGAGCCGATGCCTCCTGGTAAATGCAGTGATACTGTTCAGCGATGGCTGTCTGAGCCAATCAGGAGACAGTATCCACCCTTCCCCTCAGCCCACCGCAGGCCACTCTGGGCGCCCCAGCAGCATCCGCTCTACGCCCCCCCCCCCCGCCCTTTTCTGTGCTCATAACACACACACACAGGTTGCCCTGGTCTCTGCTCCCGGACATTCTGCTGCTGTCCTGTCACATGGTCCCTCAGGCAGAGCCTCCAGGAGCCCAGGGTGGTGGCTGCCCTTTGGCCCACATCTCGAGTCTCCATCCATCCCTCGAAGTGTCACCTGTTCCTCCAGAGGCAGCACCTGCACCTGGGCCTGCAGGTGTGTGTGTGTGTGTGTGTGTGTGTGTGTGTTGGGGGGCGGGGTTCTGGTCCAGGCTCTGTTCCCTTCTGGGTGGGAGACTCCCGGGGGTGAATGTCTTCATCGGAACAGGAAGTGGTTTGGCCCTCTCCCCCCGCCCTGACTCCCTTACTCCTAAGTCCAGCAGCGATCAGCGAATCGATACGCACTCAGAGGGTCACAGCCGAGTGGCCTGGAATTCAATAAGGCCACTCGCCTCCAGGAGGGAGAATTACTCCATGTTGTGTGTGTGCTTAATTTTTCCTTTCCCGTCCTTGTTTCCAATGCACTGGCTTCAGCACTCTGCAGTTTTTCTCCTCGAATGACATAAAGTAGATACTTCTTTTAATTAGTAGAAGTTGAAATTAATTACTCTTGGAGCCTCTTTCTCCTGATATTCACCGCGCCTTCCAACGATAAGTCACCTTGGTGTGTAACTGCATCTCACTCTGCCGGGCCCGGGGTCACACGGATTATCTCTGTTCCACGGATCTCGCCCTTCTGGGAAGATCCGTGTCACTGAGCTCTGGGGAGAAGCCTCCGTTCGCAGCCTTATCTCTCCACGTGAAGATGCGCCGCGGAAACGTGTCCGTTTTCTCAAAGCATTTGCCCTCCATCAGTTTTGGAGTTGAATCTACGGCCTAATAACTTTCTCCTCCTTTTCCAAACCCAGTGCCGACTGAGCAGCTACTTAATTCTGTGGGAAGGTTTGCACCGTCGCAAAGTTCTGCTGCTGAGTGGCACGCGGCATCTCGGGGACAGCTGGGCGCCATGTCTTGGCTACTGGTCTCCCGACAAGGCCTTGCGGCCCCTCCCCGCGTGCTTGCTGTTGGAGAGTGAAGAGCGCGGACGCTATTCCCGTCTCTGCCTTGATCGTGGGTCTAAGTCTCATCGCTCTTCTCCTTGCCTTCCGCATGTCGCCGTGAGAGACCTCCAACCTGTAGAGAATCTTTACAGGAGTTCATTGGGGCAAACGGATGCCCTGCTGGGGAGAAAATTCTTGAATGGATCAGAGAATGGCAGTTTTGCAGCTTCTTTTATGCATTTGGAATGAAGGAGGGAACATAAGGAAGAGGAACAAGCAAGGCTGGGAGTCTCTGATTGGATGGCAGGCTGGGAGTCTCTGTGATTGGGTGACAGGCTGGGAGTCTCTGTGATTGGATGGCAGGCTGGGAGTCTCTGTGATTGGATGGCAGGCTGGGAGTCTCTGTGATTGGATGGCAGGCTGGGAGTCTCTGTGATTGGATGGCAGGCTGGGAGTCTCTGTGATTGGATGGCAGGCTGGGAGTCTCTGTGATTGGATGGCAGGCTGGGAGTCTCTGTGATTGGATGGCAGGCTGGGAGTCTCTGTGATTGGATGGCAGGCTGGGAGTCTCTGTGATTGGGTGACAGGCTGGGAGTCTCCGTGATTGGATGACAGGCTGGGAGTCTCCGTGATTGGATGGCAGGCTGGGAGTCTCCGTGATTGGATGGCAGGCTGGGAGTCTCTGTGATTGGGTGACAGGCTGGGAGTCTCTGTGATTGGTTGTCAGGCTGGGAGTCTCTGATTGGATGGCAGGCTGGGAGTCTCTGATTGGATGGCAGGCTGGGAGTCTCTGTGATTGGGTGACAGGCTGGGAGTCTCTGTGATTGGGTGACAGGCTGGGAGTCTCTGTGATTGGATGGCAGGCTGGGAGTCTCTGTGATTGGAAGATAGGCTGGGAGTCTCTCTGATTGGAAGACAGGCTGGGAGTTTCTGTGATTGGATGGCAGGCTGGGAGTCTCTGTGATTGGGTAACAGGTTGAGAGCCTCTGATTGGATGGCAGGCTGGGAGTCTCTGTGATTGGATGACAGGCTGGGAGTCTCTGTGATTGGATGGCAGGCTCATCAACAAGATCTCTTGCTGTCTTGAGGGATGGTTCCCTTCTGAGGGTCTGAAAAAAGGCATTTCAAACGGGTATTTGCCTGGCTGTGCAGAAACAGTGATCGGGGCTGGCTCAAAGCAGAGAAACCTTTCATGGGCCTGGGGTGGGACTGCCCACCCAGCCCTGCCCAGGGAGGAATTCGTGATCAGACCACCTGATTAGCTTTACCACAGAGCCGCTTCCTGTCTGCATAAAGACGGTAAAGCTCTACGTTGTTGGTTTTATTTGTTAGACAGTTAACTACACAATGTCAACTAGGGTTTTCCTGAAGAATCCTGCATAGAGAACTGCCTCTCAGGGGAACTCATTTTTCTTTGGTGATCATTCCCTTCAACACCGAACGGTGCATATACATACCTGTAGAACCGTCTAACGTCCAATCAGAGGCTGTAAATAGCCCGCCAGCGTGGCTCAGTGGTTGAGCATCGGTTCGATTCCTTTTGAGGGCATATGGGTTGGGCTCGATCCCCAGTGTGGGGCGTGCAGGAGGCAGCCAATCAATGATTCTCTCTCATCATTGATGTTTCTATCTCTCTCTCCCTTCCGCTCTGAAATCAATGAAAAAATATATTTTTAAAAAGCTGTCAATATGTCTAAGTTCTAACCATGCAGATTGGACATGGTCAAAGGCCCTTCCTCCCCCTTTAATACTGCAGCTCAGCTCTGTGTCCTCAGGCACAGGCTCTGTGTCTGCAGGCATGGGGGTCGGTCGGCTCTGTGGCGTGGAGCGTGTCCCGACAGCCATCGGCAGCTTCATGTTAAATCCTTATCTTTTTTTTTTTTTTTTTTAAAGATTACATTTCCTTTTATTTCAGGAAACAGATAGACTTTGGGACAGAAGGTTTGAGCCAGGTTGATGGGGTTGGATTTCCTTTTTGGTGGGAAAGGCAGAGGTCTGAGCCTCCTCATGGAACCCCCAGATTCTCTGTTCAATCCTGGCGTGAATATCAGGGAGGTGCGGGCCGGTGCAGCCAGCCCGTTGCCATGAGGGCTGAGGTTACAGGGCAGGCGGGGAAGGGGTGCCCTTCCCGGGAGAGGGTGCTGAGATGCCTCGCGGGGGGGGGGGTGGTATCTGTGGGGACACGAATTAAAGGCTTTGCCCATCTTACGTCTGATCCCAGAGGCGCTTTGATTTCTTGCCGCGTTCGGCAGGAAGGACCTCCAGGTTTCCGGGGTTTTCGTGTGTTTATGTTGGTTTTTAAAGTCACATGCGTCACTTCAGTGCAAGAAAGATTCCGTAATCTGAACTGGGGAAAGCGATGCCTCAGTACAACCAAATCTCATTTTCCGTACAAGGAACTTTCACATCGGCTGTTGAAATTAATTTAAATATTGATTCGGTTAACCTCACTGCGCACCCCCTGTAAGTCATGTCCTCTGCTAGCGGCAATAGATCAAACGTGAATGAGGTGAAGTCCCTGCCCTCAGGCATTTACAATTACAATAAGGAGACTTTTTTCTCGGTAATAGGATCAGAGCAATCAAACAAACTCTAAAAAGATTATGAAGTGCGCGACAAGACGCCGGCTCTTCAGAGTCAGTGATGTGTTTCTCCGGGGGCTGTTCCGCGGAGTAAGCACCAGACAGCCTGCGCGTCCTGTCCTGTGACTGCCCGAGCGTCCCCGGTCCTGGAGGTTTCGCGCTCTCTCCTGCCTTCGTTGTGATGTGCTTTGTAAAGAGGACAGTTGTGGAACCGCAGAATCAAATCCCAGAGAAAATCGAAGTGATTTTTAATTTGTAATAATGGTAGCTGAACGGGCGAGTTAACCACAGGATACTTACAAAAACACCCTCCAAAGTGAGGCGTCGGTTCCGCCATTGATGGGACAAACATCCATGCAGTATCACTTTCCCCCAGACATCAGGGGCAAAAGTCCGGGGGAGAGTGTGGTTCACAGGGCGGAGTAGAGCTCCTGACCTCGCGGTTCCTATCAAGTAGATAGTTAGACGACCTGTCATCGTCACGGCTCCTCAGGAACAAGACTCCCTACCTGAGGCCAGACTCCACGCAGGGTCCTGTGACCACCCCCTGCTGGCCTTATTCCTGCTGCGGAATATGAGGGTGCTACTCCTTTCGTCAGATAGGCCCCAAACACCTGGGAACGGGCTGTCTGTTGCTCACCCACCTCGTCTTAGTTTTTTTCTTCTTCTCACATTTCCCCCCAAGTCCCTCCAGACGTCTTCCCGTTGTTGGCTTCTGCTTGGAGCCAAATGCTGGTCACTAACAGCTCATTATCGGATGGAGGACGTGTCATGTCTGCTCCCAGTGCATTGCTTTTATGGGAAATTCGTCATAAACAGCCACGCACTCATGTGTCGGACTTCACAAGGGTTTCACGGCGATTTCCTCCCTAAGAGGAGCCAATGGAAGCAGTCACCTCGCCTCTGAGTTCTGTGTGTCCCCGTCCAGGAACGATGATGCGATGATGCGATGAGTTCCAGAGGAAAGATAACTTGCGAAGGTTGATAGCGTTTGAACAGAGTCTAATCATAGAGCACAATTTGTCTCAAAAAGTGTCCTTCAGCCGTAGCTGTGCAAGGAAGTAAGAGTAATACTGTATATACATTTTCAATGCATGCCTCTGCCACTAGAAATTACAGTCTTAAGGGGGTGATTAGCACAGCCTACTGCTAAATCCATTGCTGACGGAAAACTCGAGAAATCATGTCAGATAAAAATAAGTCCCCTTCCTTTCCTTCTTGAGTTTCATAATTACGGCAGCGAGCACCTGCCAGCCAACTTCACTCCAGAGACCAGATTACGGCAGCTTGAGTCACTAGAGGGGGAGCGGGAGGAGGGCCTCCTCAGTCAGCCCCCCGGGGGGTGTCGGCCGAGACGGTTCTGTGGGGTCGGAGTTCATTCCAGGTCGAGGATGAATGTGGAGGAAATCCACGTTGCAGTCATTCCTAAGAGATTATGTAAAAAGTTTTAATCATTTTATCAACATCAACATATAGGTATGTGATGATATTAAATCTCTCTCTCTCTTTCTCTCTCTCTCTCTCTCTCTCTCTCTCTCTCTATATATATATATATATATATATATATATATATATAATGTCAGAGAGGAAGGGAGAGGGAGAGAGGGATAGCAACATCCATGATGAGAGAATCATGGATCAGCGGCCTCCTGCACGCCCCACACTGGGGATGGAGCCCACAAGCCTGGCCTGTGCCCTGACCAGGATTCGAACCCTGACCTCCCGGTTCATAGGTCCACGCTTGCCATGGAGCCACGCTGACTGGGTCTGTCTCACAGGCTCTGCATCACCTCACGCTCTGGGGCTGCTTCTCCTGACAGAACCACAGTCTGTGGTCCCCGTTCACGTCGCGTGTCGCCAGCCTCGTGGTGTTACAGGACCTTTCTGACGACACAGCAGAAGCTCCGACTGGGCCTGATGGCTCGCTGTGCTGTTCATACAGGGCAGGGCGGAGGGCGTCCGGCCCGCGGGCCTATAGGACCCACGAGGCTTGCGGTCTGGCCCTGCCGAGGCATTGGGGTGCGCTCATGGAATGTCTGACCCAACAGAGCAGTAGTTTTTAGGGGTTGATGGTGTGCGGCCCGTGACTGATGTAAATGCCCACATGGCCCTGGGCGGGAGCAGGTGCCCTCCCTGAGATGGAGCATCTTTCAGGATCCATGAGGATGCGGTTGGTGAAGATAAACGTCACGGTAACAGCAATGTCATGACTGACATCTCTCTGCACCTCTGTGGTCCTGGTGCTCAGTGCTCAGCCGGGCAAGGCTGTTCCCCCTCCCCACACCTCCCGCCTCCCGCAGAGCAGGGCCCTGGGGCTCAGGATGCACCAAGGCCCAGCTCACAGAGTGAAGGAAGGGCAGAACCAGGGACAGGCTCAACAGGTGGGCAGCTGGACTTCAAGGTCAGAAGCCCAGCTGCCCCCCACCCCAGACCGCCTCCCACCCCACACTGCCCCCCAGGCCATGCTCCCTCCCACCCCACGCTGCCCCCACCCCAGGCTGCACACATGGACCTAGACACTCCTTCCCAGCTTTACAGCCTCTGTACATGTGGGGGGAGAGGCTGTGTGAAGGAGGGGGGCCGGCGTTGGGGGGCAGGGAGAGTGGGCCTCTGCTGGTCTCCCCAAAGCTCAGAGGCCCTCTGGGGGGCATGCTTACCCCCAGGCTCTCCCGGGCTTCCCGTCAGGGCTCAGGGCGATGGGCGTGGGGAGACCTGGGGGCAGAGGGAGCGCGGTGAGCAAGGCCTCGCGGGGAGGGCCGAGCAGAGCCCATCACGTGCTCCTTGTAAAGCCCTGCATCCGCGGGACCCCTTCATGTTAAGCCTTTTCTGGGGGTTCGCCGGAGAGTGCATTGTCTAGCGTTGCCGCCCTTACGCACAGTACAAAGCGCTTGCCTCACGAAGCCTCTGTGTCTCTCCTGGTTTATAAGAACCGTCCCCCCTTCACCTGCGACTCGAGCTGCATCACCAGCCGCTGCCCCTCCGCTGCCCGGGGCTCTCACTGGGTGGCTGGCTGCTTCGTCAGATTCAGTTACACGAAACGGTGCCACTTCAAAGCTCTGGCTGCGTCTGCGTGAGAACAAGGCATCCCTTTCGATCATCCGGGGGAGGTTAGGGTGCCCTGCTCTCGCGTGTGCTGTACGGAGCCGTGGCACCTGCGTGTCTTCCCAGTGTCACCTTGTTAGTCCTCGGTCTGTGATTTGGGTCTGGCCCCGTCGGGTCCAGTTCTAGCAGCTCCTCAGCTGGCGAGTCCTGCGTCGGCTCCCGCGATGGGCTGAGGCCTCGTTAAATGAACGCCCGCAGCCTCGACGGCAGGTGAGACAAGCACCCCAGCTCAGCTCCTGGAGGCGCAGACCGCAGGCCCGCAGGCCGGTGCAGGTCTGGCCTGGAGGCTGTCGGGTAGTAAGCTCCGCGGCAAGTACCAGTGCTTCTCGTTGTGGGTAACCCTCACCCGCGGATATTTTCCCGTTGACTTTAGAGCGATTGGAAGGGGGAGAGACAGAGAAACATCACGTGAGAGGGACACATGGATTGGTTGCTTCCACAGGCGCCTGGACCGGGGCCTGGGATCCAGCCTGCCACCGAGGTCCCAGGTACATGCTCTTGACCCGAATTGAACCCAGGACCCTTCGAGGGTCTGTGGGCTGACGCTCTATCCACTGAGCCAAACCGGCCAGGGCCAATAGGGACTTTCAACTTGCGGTGGGGAAAAGCATTGTTCTAAGCTGTAGATGCGATGGTGGGAGGAGGATTTTATGAGCGCGCGTTCAGGAAGCACCCGGTGAATTCCCTGGCACGGCCTGGGCTGACAATTAGGCATAAACTAATGAAGTTGTCGCAGAACCGGTTGTCAACATGTGCTGTGGCCACAGCGGCTGTCACGGCGGAGACCAGTGCTGCCTTCTCCGAATCGCTGACCGATCGCAGGACTAACCGTTCCTCGGGGGCTCATTTGAAGATAATTAAAAGGCGACAGGAAACCGCAGCATCAATCACGAGATCCGAGCGCGTGTAGCTTCGGTTCTTCCGCACGGCCGTGCCCCTTCTCTGCAAACAGGTGAGAAGGAACAGTTCTTCGTCTTTAAAGCCATCACTGAATGCAGCAGCCTCTTGCTTTGATTGGTTCCACAAATTTTTTGGAAGGCAAGTTCATCAGCTTGACCACTTCCAACCAAGGACGTCTCGAACTCGCTTGTACCCCCGAGAATGTGGGGTGTCTGCCCAGCGTCTCTCCGTGCGATAACATCCCGGGGCCAAAACCACATGGAATGAAGCCTCCATCTGTAGAAGGCAACGCCTGCCCAACGGGGTTTGCAGCCTTGACTGCCAGCGCCTCCGTCGCCCGCGTTGGTTTTATAGCTCCTGGCGCATCAGGGGAAATGCTCTCACGCGACCCCTGCAGTCACGTGAAGGGCGTGCTGACCGTGTGCCGTGCGCTCCCTGCACGTCTTACAGTTTAAAATTCGGGTCATTGCGTTGTAGCTCAGTTAAACGTATTTGAATCATAGGGTCCATCAGCCTGACCGGCATCCGGGCACCAGGCTGGTGGTGAGCTACGCACGCGGGGCCTGGGGTCACGCTCACGTGGCCTGTGGTCCTGGGTCAGGTTGCCGTTGTGTGGGTCCACATGTCCAGGATGGGGCAGAAGTCGGTTCCCAGTTGTGAGTGCAGGAGGCACCGCGTGCTCTTGTATTGTTACTTATGGTTATTGTATTACTTTACACATGAGCAGCTGGGCCCTCTGGTTGCCCCGCCCTTGTGTCCTCTCTGTTGTAACCTGTTGCTCACTCTTCCAGCAAATGGGCAGATGCATTTATTTTGTCCTCAATATCTATGAAAGCTCATAAAAGTAGATTCACATCCAGGCATTTTTCCTTCCTAAATAGCCATAAAGTTAAAAAGTTCATTGTCTTCCATCACGTTCTCGGAGCTTCCAGAGGACCTCCGGGGAGAACTGGGAGCCTGTGGTCCATTCCATTTATACAGAAAACAAAAGGGGATTTCAGGAAACCCCAGGGGTAAACCCGATCCTCTCATTCATGAATGAAAAAAAAACTGAGTCTCAAATAAATGAAGTAGCTTGGCAGGGCCCGTGTGGTGGGGCAGACACAGCCATCCCTGTGGCTCTGAAGGCTCTAATCTCTCCCTCAGACAAACCCTCTGTTTTCCAAATCATTTGGATGGATAACCAGAGTGATTAGAGAGGCAGGCGACGTTTCAATTGCTTTAAGTAGAGACTTGGCTTGATAGAGGTTATGTGTGTAAAGCGTGTGTAACTGTTTCTGACACGCAGTAGACCCCTGGTCAGTGTTAGCTAATATTTATCAATGGTGGCCTCATTTCACTTGACATATTTTTGAATCTTTTTTTCAGAGACTACACACACACACACACACACACACACACACACACACACACAATTGACTTCAGAGAGGAAGGGAGAGGGAGAGAGAACTAGAAACATCCATGATGAGAGAGAATCATGGATCGGCTGCCTCCTGTGTGCCACACTGGAGATTAAACCCACAACCCAGGCATGTGTCCTGCCCGGGAATCCAACTCTGACCTCCTGGTTCATAGGTCCAAGCTCCATCACTGAGCCCCGTGGGCTGGGAAGCCCTTAATATATATTTAAGTCAGATCCATAACTCATGACTTTCTGTCCATGATATAAAAATACTTGCGAGTGCCCCCACATGGAATGTAGGCTCCCATTACTGTCCGTTTCCCGACAGTAGATCCTTGGAGGCCATTGGCAGACACTGGGCTCCTTGTTCTGAAATGAAGAGAAGGCAGCTGTGGAAGGTCAAGAGCCAGGAGGTAACCGGGCCCTGGTGTGAGGAGGGACTGGGACGGGTTGTCAAGGCCCAGGCGAGGGGCATCCCAGCCCCCAGACGCCATGTGCCAACAGTCAAGGGCGGCTGCATCAATCAAGTCAGGTGACACTGGCATTGAACGGAGGCTGTGCTGGGTGCCAGATGGGTGCGGAGATGATGGAGAAGAATTTCATTCGCTACGTCATTTTTTCTCTGATTGAAGACAATTTTTTTTTAATTTATTGATTTCATAGAGGGAGAGGGAGCGAGAGAGAGCAACATCAATGATGAGAGAGCTGCCTCATTGATCAGCTGTTTCCTGCACGCCCCTCAGTGGGGATCGAGCCCACAACTGGGCATGTGCCCTGACCGGGAATTGAACCTGGTTCATAGGTCAATGCTCAACCATTGAGCCACCACAGCCGGGCTATTTTTTTTATCGTGGCTTTGGGGCCACAATGGGGTTCTAGAGCCCAGAGAACGGAGTGGCTCCGAGGAGCTTTTACCGAGTGTCAGAGACGTTCTCCGGTGGGTGCCACATACCTCGGAGCAGCTCAGTGAGCAGGAGGGTCCCTGCCCAGCACAGGTTCGAGCAGGTGACTCACGTGCTCCCCATTTATTTCCCTTGAATCTGCGTCTTGGTTCCCGCCTTGGAAATCATGAGGAGATGAAGAGAAGCTGTGCCCCTTGAGCCAGCAAAGAGCCAAACCAGACAACCCAGAAATCAAGACACGGGCTGCCAGCTGCACCCCAGAAATGGTTCATTCTTCGTGTGGCCCCCGGGGCGGCCCCGTGATTCCAGAGTGCTCCATGCGCAGGCGCACACACCTCTCACTGGAGGAAGCTTAGGGTAGGCGCCATTCCGCAGGAGCTGGAACATGGAGAAGGCGCTATAATCTCCTGGTTAGGTAGGACCCACCCCAGGGAAAACCCCGTCATTAGTGGCAGATTCATTAATTGGATTTCTCATTATTTGGAGATTGCCATGCAAATCCTGTTCTTATTTTTTTTAAGTGACCTAAAGAAGCTTGGTTGAGTATTGAAACTATCTGGTCAATAAGTGTTTTCTGAAACTCCCGGCTACACAAAGCAATTTCATCACGAACGCACTCCGTTCACGTTAACTCTCACCAAGAGCACTACCTTAGAGCCAACAAATGATAACAGTAAAAAGCAGTGTGTGAACTCACGAGTACCAGTGAGCTTGGGTAGGAAGAACCGCCAGGGCAGTTGTATTTCTGAAAGGTGGACGGTGAATGAAGGACTCAGAGGATTTAGCCAAGCATATGGCGGGCGATGACATGCCTGCAGGTGGGGACGGACACCCTGGGACTAAGCTGTGACCCAGGGAGGCCTGGAGATGCTCAGCAGCTGGAGGGGACTGGTGAGTGGCAGGTGAGGGAGGAGGCGGGGACTGGTGAGTGGCAGGTGAGGGAGGAGGCGGGGACTGGTGAGTGTGTGTGTCGTTTTGTCCCCCCCCCCCCCCCCGAAGCTGAGAAGATGGAAGTGCCCCCCATCCTACTTGTCTCCCTGGGGAACTGGAAAAGCCTTCAGTGGTAAAGGCGGAAATCACACAAGCAGAACAAAGACCACACACACAACGAAATAAACAAGAAAACTCAAAAATGCTTATTAATCTCCGAGATAAGAGGACTCTATCCACGAGCAAGAGCTGGCCACGGTAACAGGACGGTCAGAATAGGGAGCAGCCACGGGCAAGGAGTAGTGTGGCCAAGGAAAGCAGCGGAGAGATGGAAGCAGCAACCAAAGAACTCGCTCAGATGGTGCACAGGTGGAGACCCTGGACGAGGCTGGGGCGGGTAGGTGAGGGTGGAGGGGGGCCAAGGGGGAAATGGATTGCAATTAAGTCAAGGCTTGTAAAGAATATGAACCAAACAGGAAGGAGAAATCAGAAGCAGAAAAACATCGGAAATGAAGTCAGGGAACAGGCAGTAGGGAACAGAGGATGTGAGAGGGACTGTATTCATCAAGTCAACGGCACAAACAGATCTGAGAACTATGGGACAGAAGGGACCCGATTGAAAATACCACCTGAATTAACCCAAAATGTCCCAGCCGCATAGAACCACACTGTTATGAAGTTTAAAGAAGTGAAGAGAGACGGGAACATGTTTAAGGAAAAGCTAGGCAGACCCCAGGGTGTGGGTGACAGTGGCACTGACTTTATGGCAGAAGCGGGAGCGCCAGGTGGCAATTAGCAGAGCCGTTCGGGCTCCGCGAGGACACGCATGACCACAGAGGAGCGCTTGCTGGGGGTGCACACCCGAGACCTATGGGAGGAGGCCTTCCGTCGCGTGGAGGGGCTGCAGACCAGAAGGGGCCCTTTCAGGACACGGAGCCTCTGAGGGGCCATAAACCGTGGCCTGTGACACATGCGTGTTTCCGTGTGTTGAGGGCAAGAGTGTTATTTAAAAAGGAAAGTCCAGGGCAGGAGAAGGGGAGATGGTTGCCTTTTGAATGAGGCAGGTCATCGCTTTGGAAAACGGTTTAAATGAATCATCGAAGGTCACGCACGTGTTTGGTGCTGCCGATGCCAGGACAAGCAGCCTACGGGAGAAGCGGCTGCCAAAGCCAAGGCCGCCTGCAGATGCTTGTGCGGGTGAGGGCTCTGCTGTTCAGTGGACGGCGAGGCCAGGGGAGGGTTTCAGGCAGGTCGACAAGATGGCTGTATGTCCAGAGCAGAGTATTGTCTGAGGAGACCTGGTGGCATCCCGCTGAGAGCCGTGCCTTCTCGGTAAATGCTGAGTAACACGGCCCTGAGAGGTCCTGCGGCAATGGTTTCCCTTAGCTGTGCTAAACCTGCGGCCTCAGTCCTTTCAAAAAGTGCTTCATGCTCCCTCACGTCGATGTTTCTCTCTCTCTGCCTCCCTTCCTCGCTCTCTCAAATCAGTAAACATATCCTCGGGTGAGGATTAAAAAAGGTGACTGTTACGTTGTGGCACTAACGCTGCACAGGCCATGTTTGGAAATGTGGTCACAGAAGCCAGGACACACGCAGAAGGCAGCATGGCCCGTGTCTGCAGAAGTGGGTTCCACGTGACGTGAGACCTGCTGTGTAACGTGGCTCCGTAGTTTCAGCAACACATGCAACTAGGATTCCACATGGTCTTCATTTCAATTTTGTAATTTTCCCAAAAGAAGCAAAGTACAGCTCTTCATATTTTTTTCCCCGTAAAAAATAGTCTTTTCTCTTTATCAAGTGAATGAGAAGTCAATCAATTATCTACTTTCTTTGACTAAAGGACATGCATTTTTCAGATACTTGTCAAGAGCAGGGGGCACTTTTCTCTGCACGACAGCCCTGTTTCACTTCTGGTTTAAAAAGGGATAATTGCTGATGGCTTATAGAAAGTTTCATTTATTTATTGAGTCACTAAATCTAATTAGGTCTCTTCTTCTTAAAGACTCCATGGTAACCCACAGAAAGGGGAGGACCGACGCGCATGGATCCCAGGCTCAGAGCGCTGATTGTCACCAGGCAGAGAGCTTGGCGCGGCCTGCTCAGGGGCTGTCAGCCGGCTATTCATCGCGGGAGCGTATAAATTAACTATGGGGGTATTTCTGGCTGTGGCGCGGTTGGTTCTGAAAGCCTTGGTATCTTCAGTATCTACTGCATCTCCCCCGAACACTTTTATCCTTCGTGGGCCCTTATTACAGATTCACATCTTTGAGCGAAGCTCACCAGCCACCCAATTCATTAATTGCGGTTTTCAAGTAAATGGGCGAGGACCAGCCGTGTCAACCTTTCAGCTGGCAGCGGCCATCGGAAATGTTTCCAACAGATGACAACATCGGTGTCGATGCGTCAAGTGTGTGGACTTTTGCTGAACCCGGTTTTCTGACCTCAGAGTGAATATGTGGACTGTGAATGGGCAATAGGAGGAGCCTGGTATAGAGACAGCGTGGGTGACGCAAAGCAGATCCCGGGGAAATTCTGTATATTTAGGGGCATGGATTTTACGCACACAAAAGCCCTCCCAGAGCTGCAGGGCTGCCTTCTGTGGGTTAGGAAATATCAAGTGCTCACAGGGCTGCAATGTCACATGGATGCTAAGGACTCTCTCTCGTCAGCTCCGTGACTGTGCCATCTGTTGACATCACCCAGTGATGGGAAAATAGCATTTACTCAGGAGACAGGAGCAGGGGAGTCCTCACGCGGTGACTAAGGGTCTGCCACACCCGCTTCGTCACGCGGCACACGTGTGCTCCCAGGTGGTGGCACATGTGTCCTGTGAGTTTGCTTGTGAGTTTTACATGTAGCACCATCGGCCCTTCCACAGAAGGGGGAGGGGAAAGCAGGTGAAGAAAGGTAACCCTTTCCTGCCCCTGCCAAGACACAGCGCGCCCGCCGCCGCCCCGCCCCGAGCCTGCGGACCCCACGGAGAGCCTGCAGCCGGGGAGGTGGGTGGTGAGTGCTGCCTCTGGCTGTTCAGTGAAACTCATTCCTTCATCGTCTCGTGAACTTGTTCTTGAAAATCACTGTGTTCACATGTGACGGGCAGTTTCTGAAGCGTCTCTGCAGTGGGAGCCCTTGGCACAGAGTGGGGGGTCCAGCCGGCTCCCCAGGCAGCAAGTGGGGTGCCAGCCCCCCAGTCGCCTCCGCGGGGCACAGACCCTGCTTGTCCCAGGCCCCCCTGAGCGCCCCCCACAGCCACTGCAGCTGAGGGAAGGAAGTGGGGTCTTTTCTGAAACAGGGCGGGAGGGGGCGGGGGGCCCAGGGAATGAGAGGGGACCCTCTCAGAGCGGAGGGTGAAGGCAGCGAAGCGGGGCTCCACGTCTTCCCTGGGCTGTGCATCCTAAAGATCTCCGGTTCCCCCACGCACCGGCCCGCGGTACAAACGCACCAGCTCCCAAAGCCAAAAGCACGCATTTTCTCCTTCCAGTCGGATCCAGAACCAGAGCCCATCCCGCACCCACTGCTGTCCTGTCCCCCTGGCCCCGCTCCCCCGATCCCCTGGGATTCCCAGGAGGCTGGGTGGGCCACAGGCGGGAGGGAGCTCACAGGGAACCCAGGAGGAGACCTGGCCCTTGCAGGGTTCTGTCTTGTGGCTCCCCTTCTTTCAACAGACAAAGTTCAACACAGGCCAAATGCACTGACTTCCAAAAGATACTGTGTGGAAACAGGCCGACCACGGATACGTTAGGGCTGCTCTCTGCTCTCTCTTCTGTGCAAAGTGAATGGATTTGATCACCTAAGGCACAACATGTCCACTCCCTCCCCGAACCCAGCAGCTCCCTCAGAAATGACCGAACCACCGGCAGGGACTGGTATCTTCAGTTACAAATGGAAATGTCACCTTCTGTTTGTTGTTGCTTTTTTGGTAAGGAGCTTCTGTATTTAGAACCTGCAATTGGCACTTCTGTGGTGACACTTACGGCATCGCCCCGTCTTGTCGCTGGTCATTGTCTAAAGTCAGCCCCGAAGCCGTGACTCCGGGCGGTTGGGGAACCTGTCACGCGCTTTCTGTTTGCTTCTTTTACTTTTTCTCCCCAAATAATACGTCCTTTTAAAAAATATTTATTTATTATAAATGGATCCGGGTGACATTGGTCAACATGAACGCATGGGTTTCCATGTCACAAGATCTGTATATTGACTGGAATACGTGTGAATTTGTGGAAGGAATAAGTTTATGAAATTGGGAAAGAAAAAACGACCTTGGTGTCTCAGTGCCCTTTGGCCGAGGGGTGGGAGGATGAAACCTTCATTTATGTGGCATCCCTCTGAGCCGCACCCTTCTGAGCCCCGCCCCTCTGGGCCCCGCCCCTCTGGGCCCCGCCCCTCTGGGCCCCGCCCCTCTGGGCCCCGCCCCTCTGGGCCCCGCCCCTCTGGGCCCCGCCCCTCTGGGCCCCGCCCCTCTGGGCCCCGCCCCTCTGGGCCCCGCCCCTCTGGGCCGCACCCTTCTGAGCCCCGCCCCTATGAGCCCCGCCCCTCTGAGCCCCGCCCCTCTGAGCCCCGCCCCTCTGAGCCCCGCCCCCTCTGGGCCCCGCCCCTCTGCGCCCCACCCCTCTGAGCCCCGCCCCTCTGCGCCTAGCCCTTCTTAGCCCCGCCCCTCTGCGCCAGGAACCTGCCTCTGATCTTTCGGGGGCTCCCAGGCTGCAGGAACTGTTAGAATATCCCAATCCTGGCCCCGGGCAGCCGCCTTCGCTCAGCCCAGGGAGTTGACATTTTAATAAGAATCCCAGATAGTATTCCTGACGCAGGCCATTCAGATCCCAGCTTTGGGGAAGTTACTGAAGATGGGGAGACCTTGAGGGCAGCAAACAGGAGTTGCCTGTCGCTGGGGCCTGGATACATCGGCAGACGGAGCGCCATGTGAAAACGGTGATAACTCCTTTGAAACACGAGATGGAGATGTAATCGGATGGTGTTAATGTTTCCCACGAGTCTTACCAACCTTTTCTTCACTGAATCTTCTGACGGGAGGAAGCGCTTGTCACGGGTCACCAACGGATGACGACGCGGCTTTATCAGGACCCTCCGCGCCCGTCCCTCAGCAGCTCGGACGGACGGACGGACGGACGGGTGTGTTCAGCGCCGCTCGAAACACATCCGTTTCTGAGTTTTAAGTGGTGGCGCCCACGGGAAAGGGGCCATCGGCCAGTCCTGTTGTGACGGCATTTCAACAGAAGACGCTCCGCGCTTTCGTATTTGTGAGTGGAGCCTCACCCACAGTTCAGTTCTGAATGAGCATCGCGCTGTCTGACTCGGTGACCGGCCGAGAAGTAGATATTCTACACACAGGACTGGAGACGTCGGCCCAAGTCGTCAGGGCAAAAGTCGGTACCCAGCGGCCATACAAATAAATAATGCAGCGACGGCCAGCTGACACGGGAACGCATTCCCTGTTCCCCACCCTCACAGCTTAAGGCTGCGCTGGCCGCCCTGTACCCGGGGCCCTGCAGTGAGTTTATTCACCGTGGGCACCGCTCTCAGCGCCTGTTTGGGGTGGGTGGGCAAAGCCCCCAGGTCTGTTCTGCAGACGCGAGGGGCCAGGGCTCAGGGGGACCCGCAAAGATCGCTGATACCACAGAGGGCGCAGGCGGCCCCACGGCCGGGGAGTGCGCGTTTCCTACTAAATGTGAGAAAAGCTCATAAAACGGCTCAACCCCTGGCAGCCGCTCACGGCCGCTGCAGGCTTCTGGGCCGTTTTGTTTTTCTCAGCACTCGGTGCAGGGCGTTCTCGGCCCCCCCCTCCCCCCGCGGGAGCAATTAGCACTGAAGCTGAAATAGCTCGAGTGACAGGAACAGGTTCGTGCCATCAGTTCTTCAAACACGGGACTCAGAGAGCGACTTCAGACGGAGACTCAGGGTCCTCATCAGCGATGACAGGACGGGGCCCGGTGCTGCCGACGGTGACTGCACTGCCGTGGATCAGCAGGCACCGAGGTCCAGGGCAGGCGTGGGTGGGGGCAGAGGCCGCGGAGCAGGGGCCGTCTGAGAGGCAGACACCTGTCCAGGTGCCTCCTCAGCAAGCGACCTGGCAGCATCTCGGGCAGAGGCGGTGCCCAGGGCACCCCCCGGTAGGAGCCGTCCCCATGTGTGACTTGTATCTGTTGGAGCCAGTGTTCAGGTTACACTGCAGCAGCCCATCCTCCATGATCACGCTTGTCTATGCTAATAAAAGGGTAATATGCTAATTAGACCGGGAGACCTTCCGGATGTCTTTCCAGACAAAGCCATGGTGGTTGGGCCGAGGCAGAGGCGGTTAGGGGTGATCAGGCCAGGAGGGGAGGGCAGTTGGGGGTGATCAGGCCGGCAGGGGGGTGCATTTGGGGGCGAGCAGGCCAGCAGTTGGGGGCCAGTTTAAGTAACAATATACTTAAAAATTAAAAAAAAAAAAGACAAGCATTGCCACAAAAATGATGTCCTTTCCCCCTTAAATGGAGTAATGTGCTGTAGAGTAATGGGAGTTTTACTTTAAAAAGTACATGTTCATCTTAAAAATTATGTGTGTTTAACAGATTGAAGATGATTGGTCTTTTTTATTGCTACTGCAGAGCTGTTTTATTTTTCAATCAAGTTGAATTGATATGTCTGAAATGATAGAATTCTAAAACTTATTTTTGTAAGTTACATTGGCTTTAAATTACCCATTTTTCGGCTTAATTTTTTAAAAGAACTCTCTTTGTAAGACAACTGCAAATACTATCCCTTTCAAACATTCGCTCACAGATCATAATTAACAAGAAAATAATGGGAATATTTGGGTAAACTATTGATTTTGTGTTTTCGATTGATTTTTGATCACCTTTTATAAAAAATCATCAAACGCTACTCGGAATACATTTTTATAAGAAACGGTGGTAACACCATTCTACCCCCAAGCAGCCTACATGCCAGGAGCCTAGACACATGAGAACATTTTCATGGCAGTAAGTTGTGAATTCTTACGTCTGGGGGCCTTGCTGTTGTCATTCTTCCAGCCATTCGCTTCCATCATAATCTTCATGATGAATAAATCAAGACAGTCTCCGCCAATTGTTTGCAGGACTATTGACGCATATATAATCTATATTGCAATAGTGTTGTAGAGCATTAGTGAGAAACATTTATACTGTACATTCTAACATTAATTCATGCAGAATTTGTCCACCTTGGCGCTATGGCACGCTGGGCCACACTTCAACGTTAACTTAAAGAAAGCAGTGGCTGAACTTCTTTTTTCACAAAGAAAACGACATCCCAAATAGTTTTCTAGATTCATTTCACCAAGTGATGAGGGCACAGATGACTGCAATTTTATACAAACGCTTCCAAAGAATTGGAAAAGAAATGTCAACTTATGAGGTCAAGATCACTTTGATACCAAAATCAACACAAGTAATATGAAAAAGGAAATATCTCAGACCATGGTCAGCTATGAAGGTGGAGCAAGAATCCTGAACACAATTATTTACAAATCAAATGCAATGGGGTATGAGACACGATGACACAATGGAGTTGGTCCCCCAAACACAAGCAGGTTTAATCCTAGAAAACTATTAACAGTTCCCACATTTACAGATTGAAGCAGCTCACGGAAGTCACGCGGTCGTCCCCATAGGAGCAGAAATGGCAGGTGAGGAATCGCCACGCTCCTGGGATGAAGACATTTGGCACACCAGGACCGAGGAAGCCTCCTTCGGTGATGAATTACTGGTAGATCAGGCCTGCTGTACGAAGTCTCTCCAAAAGCGTGTCTACAAATTCTACAGGAAACATCATTCATTGTAGAAAAACACGATCTTTTATTTGAAACAGAATAAAAAAGATCTATGCCATCACCTTTTATAAAAATATTTTTATTGATTTCAGAGAGGAAGGGAGAGGGAGAGAGAGATAGAAATATAAATGATGGGAGAGAATCATTGATTGGCTGCCTCCTGCATGCCCCACACTGGGGATGGAGCCCGCAACCTGGGCCTGGGCCCTGACTGGGAATCGAACCCTCACCTCCTGGTTCATAGGTCAATGCTCAACCACGGAGCCAGGCCACCTGGGCAACCATCACCTTTTCTAAACAACCTCATGCGGCAGCCAGTCCCAGGGCAATCGGGAGATACACAAACACACACAGAGTTCAGGACTATAGAGGAAGAAATCAAACCGGTCTTACTCTTAAAGGATATTGCTGCCTACCTTGGAAATCCAGAAGATCATACACTGGTTATTAGAAATAGAAGAGATTTTAGCAACCAAGTGACAGACATGTGTTCATCATTCTGTACTTCAGCAACAACTTTACAATTGAAATTTTGAAAGGTACCTTTCAGATGGCAATGAAACAAACTAGGATTACATCTGACAATACATTTACAAGACCATGACTTTAATGAAAGTCATTTAAAAACCGGAGGAGATGGGAACATTGCCAGTGGTCTCATATAAGAACGCTCAGTATGAAAACATATCAGCAGGCGTCATTTCCTCATCAAACCATCCAAAACCTGGGACTACTTTCCTCTATTTATCTGTGTTAGTGCCAGTGTACCTGCACAGTACTCATTGCCTCAAGTTCCTGCAAATATTTAAATTTCCCCAATTTGCCCAATTTGCATTTATCTCCTAGGGTTTGTCTCTTCAGATGTTCGTCCTGGTTATTCTAGTCTTCACTTTTCTCTGGCGCTTTTACTCAGTGCCATGTACTGTTTTGCCTTTGAATTTTCTCCAGGTTTTAATTAATTCGTTAATTATTGTATTTATTATTTACTTATTTAGTTGTGACTGGCCTTGTTTAAGTTTTGGTAGAATATACATGACATAGAAGGTACCATCCGACCACTGTGAGGTGTGCTGTTCAGTAGCATTAAGCACATCCACACTGTTGGGCAGCTACCACCCCGCCACCATCTCCAGAAGCGGTTCATCTTGAAAACTGGAACTCTGTACCCATCGCACACTCTCCTCTGTGCAGCCCCCGCCAACAGCCATGCTCCCTTCCGTGTCCATAAATGTGACGGCTCTCCACACGTTACACACGTGGAATCACATTGTATTTGTCTTTTTGTGATGGGCTTATTTCACTTAGCATAATGTCCTCGAGGTTTACCCCTGTCGCAGCATCTGTCAGGATGTTCTTCCCTTTTAAAGATGGGTAATATTCCATGATTTCATTATATACTAGAGGCCCGGTGCATGAAATTCATGCATGGTTAGGGTCCCTAGCCTGGCTGGCTATCAGGGCCAATCTGTGGGGCAACTGGTCGGGCGATGGGAATGGGGCGGGGGGGCCCTCTGGCACCCACCTTGCTGGCCTGGGGCCTGCGGGCTGGGGGCAGCTCCTGCGTTGAGCGTCTGCCCCCTGGTGGTCAGTGCACGTCATAGAGACTGGTCATTCCACCGGTTGTTCTGCTGTTCGGTCGATTTGCATATTAGGCTTTTATTATGTAGGATACATACCAGCCTTTGCTCATTCATTCATGTGCTGAGGGTTGTTGGGGTTGTGTCCGCCTCTCGGCTGTCGTGAATCATGTTGCTATGAACATGGGTGTGCAAATACTGCTTTGTGCTTCTGCCTTTGAATCTTTGGGGTATATACCCCAGAGTGAAATTCCTGGGTCTTATGCTAATTGTATTTATGCTAATTGGCCATTCCCTAAGGATGAAAAATGTTTAGCATCTTTTCATATGCTGCTGGCCAGTGTCACCTGGAGTTTTTAATTGGCCTTTTTGTGTATTTCTTGTGTGAGTTTTGTCCCCTCAGGTGGACTGCAAACTCCTTTCAGTAACTGCCTCTCATCCCGGCACCTCTGGTACAGTCGCTAAGTCTTCACAAGCTGAGAGAGGTGTTCAGTTAGTCAGTGAGGGTGTCAAAGGGAAGAAACATGTATTCCAGAAGCTTCTTATCAGAGCATTTCTATGCCATCTGACTAGGTTGTGTGTTAGTTGGTGACCCTTGTGCCTGACCTTGGGAGTCACTGACAGGCCTCTCCTGATCTCCGCCGACTTTGCATTTACCCCCCAAACCCTCACGGGCTGAGCCGTCCGAGCTCTGTCAGGTCTTCCCGCTTGTACACAACCTCCTGGTTTTAAACCATCAGGTCTACCGAGGACATCCCACGCTCGGATCCTGGATCTGTCTTTGGCGAGACGTCCCAGTAATCCAGATGCTTAAAACTCAACAGAATTCTCCTACCCCACCGTCCCCAGGGGTGTCAAACCCTCCCTCGGATGACTCCAAGGTTTCGACCTTATTTTTGTCTCCCTCTTCCTGGTTTTCCGGATTAACTCCTGTGCATCCCTACTGCCCCATCAGATGGGCAGGAAACAGGCAGTGTTCTCACAGTTCCCATACGTTAGCCCACATTTGTTAAATGAGTTGTTTTTAAAATGTTAAATGCATTGTTTTATTTCTTGAGAAATAAAATGGCCCACAACTCTTCTTGTTCATATTCCTTCCTGAATACACTTTCTCTTTTCCACAATGGAGATCCCAGCCCCGTCCTCCATGACCTCGATTCTGTGTGCCTGTAAGAGTCTCCAGCTCGTCCATCTATTTGTGGTTGTATCTTGGCTTTGATTTGCTCCAAATACTGCCGCTGCCAAATCTCCCTTCCTGAGGGATGGTGTTTATCATGTAATTTTCTTGAAGAACAACTTACTGGCATCCTTTTATTTGCCTATGGTATCGAGATAGAGATTTCAAATATTTTTAAGAAGTGACATCAGGCAGAGATATGAGATATAGTCTTTAAAGTTCTAGGCTGATAACTTGGACAACATTGTAGAAACCACAGAGCCAATTTTCACTTGATATGTGGACTTTATTTGGAATTATTGGAGATATTTATCAAGGTAATTGGTTCCAGAAAAGGGTACATTTTCGAACCAAAGGCTAACTGGTCCTGGCAAACATGGGCCGTAGGAAGAGCTTACTGAGTGAACAGAAGTGGGACTAACCCTCTAGGGTTCCTTCGAATTATGAAATTTACAGAGTCGTGCAGGGACGCCACTTATGTCATCACTAAGCCCCGCATCTCATATTCCTGCCTTGACCCTGCTCGGGGAAGCCAGGCTCTGCTCAGCGTCCTGGAAGCCCTCGCCCCCTCAGGACATGCCTTCCTCACTCCACCCCCTTCCCCATGTGACCTGCCCCCTGCCCTGCTTCACTCTCAGGCCTTCCCAGACACTTCTCGTAGGACAGCCTGGACCCGAGTCCACCGCTGACTCTCTCGGATTCTCTTACACATGTCATCCCCCCTTCCTCCGTGTTGCCGTTCGTAATGGCCCAGCGCGGTCATACGTGTGCGGCGTTTCTCCCTCCCCACGCTTGTCAGGGTCAGCGGCGGGCGCTGTGTGTTGTGTCAGCCGCCCCCTCCCCATCGATCGCAGTGACACACAGTGCCCCACACGTGCCCATGAGGTGGGGAGACGGAGACGCAGTGAAATGCACGTCGGAGCCGGAGTTATTAGTGACTTGTTCGTCAGAGCAGAGTCACGCGTGTAAATAGGTGAGAATGACGAATCCCTCGTTTACTAGTCAGGGGAGAACATTTTAAAACAATGCGTTTAACAGTTGTGGACTGACTGTCGGAACTTGGAGAACGCTGTCTGTGTCTGCCCATCTGATGAGGACGGTAGGGGCGCGTAGGAGTGAATCTGGCAAACAGGGTGAGCGTAACGAAGGCCAGCAAGCGAGCGGTGGATGTGAGGGTGCAAAGCAAGTAGGGGTCCTTCTCTGTGTGGGCGTCAGGCACGGCTTAAGAGAGAAATTATGTTGAATTTAAGGAAGTTTATTCAGGTAGAGGAGGGAAGAAGTGATCTCTCTCTCTCTCTCTCTCTCTCTCTCTCTCTCTCGGATGAAAATAGTGGCTTGAAAACTAAATAGGGGATATGTTATAATTTTGTTATGATTGTAATCTTGGAATAGAGTATTTAGGAGGTTTGAGGTGTTAATGGTGAAAATTGAAAACTAAGAAAGATGTTTAAAATAAACAAGTGACACGTCTTATATATGGAGAAGGACGCTGAAGACTACAACGCTTGGAATCCTGTTTGTTTGGGATTTAAAAGCGACGGGTAAGACACACACTCACACATTCACGCAAGCAGCCCGTGGCCTGTCCTGTTTGCACATTCAGTGTGATCAGATTTTTGGTGGATTTCACAGGCAGAATAGAAATGAGAAAATGAAAAAGGGCTGCAGAAAAATAACGCATACATATGGACAGCTGATTTTTGAAAAAAAACTCAAGTGTCCACTTTTGCGGTCGTGAGAAGTTCATTGGACAGCGTGGCGTGCATGTGAGCCTGGCTGGCACAGAGTATGCGAAACCGCTCCGACCGTGGGGAGAGGAGGGTTTACCACGAGCATCCTGCCGTAGCACGCGCACAGCCCTGATGCTGGACCCTCTGCAGAGGGCACTGCGCCTTTCATCAGAGGGACTTGCTGGAACAGGCCGGAGCTTAATGGTTCTCAGCATTTTTTGTGTTTAATTATTGGGTAATATGAGTGCATAGATTATAATAGCAATTAAGCCCCGGCGAACTGTCCCCATTCAATGACCTCTCAACTGCTCACCCTGTTTCACTTCTGTCCTCTCAAGTGTGCTCTGAACAGGGTGGCCGAGGATTAATAGATGAATCTTAATTAACTTAAAATATAAAACAAAATAATTCAGCTCACTGACCCCACAAACAGGCCCTCTGTGCTCAAAGTGGGAACCGGTGGGTGAATTTCTCGCTTCAGATGCTCCCGTGGCCCCCGTGGCCTCACTGAGACCCAGGGCAGCGGGGTGGGTGCTGGTCTGGTCTCTGTAGGTCCCCGCTCCTCCCCCCTGCCCAGCCTCATCTCCCAAGCTTACTTCCCCACCGGCCTGTTCTAAGGATTTTGCAGGCTCCCCCCCTTCTTGGCATATGCCTCATCCGCCTCCCTCCACAGGCTCAGATGTCACCTCCAACACCCTCTGCAAGTCCTTTCGCCCCCATCCCACCCCCGCCCACATGACGACACCTGTGGGTTTGCGTAAAGTCATGTTGGTATAAATGTGTCTATGCATGTGTGTGTTCCCACAAGAATGGACGTCCTATGGGGGTAGGACACATCTCTATCTTTTCAACAAGGGTCCCGGCAAGGAATTAACTTTCTGAAAACCCTTAGAAGACGGTCCTTCTATCACCGGAGACGACTCGGCGTGCACACCTCGCTTGCTGGAGGGGAGTGGGCGGCTGTGATGCCAGGCAGACGGCAAGGACGGGGTGGGGGCGTTGGGCTGGGAAGCCTTGGCAAGTTTCCTGAGGTTTCTCATACATTAACCCATCGCCCTCCGCTGCAGGGGACTGTGATAAAAGCCCTGACTTGCCCCATCTTCGGAGAAGCTGCTGGAAGGGGCGAGCACTCCCTGTTCTGAGAGACAGGGTAACATCCCTGAGCCTCTGCTGGGGACCAGGTGCTGCGAATGAGGGGGGGCTCCCCATTCTCTGGCCTTCGAACCTGAGTTTGGTAAACAGCAGACCGAGCCCCTGCATGGCTGCTCCTGCTCTCTGTTCTTTGTTCTGAATCACAGAGGCATTTCTGAGGACTCATTTTTCCCATCAAATTACCTTCAGTTCATTAAAGAAATGTAAGTGATTCTTATATTTATATAAAATACCTACAGAGTATAAACAGTGATTGTCAGAGGTTAGACCATTTCCACACACACATAGAAATATAGTCACTCTATTTTCATTGTTGACACTATTGCAGATGTTCACAAACCCCCTTTGCCCGCCTCCTCCCAGCTTCCAGCTCCTCCCCTGTGGCCATCACCACACTGTTGTCTGTGTCCATGGGTTATGCATGTATGTTCTTTGGCTAATCCCTTCACTTCTTTCTCCCATTCCCCCGCCCCCTCCACCACTCTGACAGTGTCAGCCTCTGTTTCCATTTTGTTCATCAGTTTATTTTGTTCAGTAGATTCCACATAGAAGTGAGGTCACGTGGTATTTGTCTCTTTTCGGTTTGTTTCACTCAGCACATTAATCTCCAAGATTGCCTTCTATTTTACGGCCGTCTAATCTTCCGTACTAGACATGGGCACATCACAGGGGCCAGCTTCTTTACCCCTAATGGTGAAACCATCCAGAGAGTTTGAAACTACATATTTGAGTATCAGGGTGGGGGGATGAGAAGAGCTTAAAGCCTTATATTGCTGAAAATATTGAAATGAAGAAAAATGTCATAACTATGTACAGTTGTATTCTCTCATCCAACCACCCACCTACCCATCCATCTATCCATCCATCCTTCCACCCATCCATCCATCCATCCATCCATCCTTCCTTCCACCCACTCATCCGTCCATCCATCTATCCTTCCACTCACTCTTCCTTCCTTCCTTCCTTCCTTCCTTCCTTCCTTCCTTCCTTCCTTCTACCCACTCATCCATCCATCCATCCATCCACCCATCCATCCATCCATCTATCCTTCCACCCACTCATCCATCCTTCCACCCACTCATCCATCCATCCATCCATCCATCCATCCATCCATCCATCCTCCATCCCTCATCCATCCTCCACCCACTCATCCATCATCCATCCATCCTTCCATCCTTCACCCACTCATCCTTCCTTCACCCATCCTCCATCCCTTCCTTCCTTCCTCCTTTCCTTCTTCCTACCCATCATCCACCCATCCATCCTTCCTCCCTCCCTCCCTCCCTCCCTCCCTCCTCCCTCCCCCTCCCACTATCCATTCCATCCATCCATCCATCCACTCATCCATCCAGCTATCCACCCATCCATCCATCCATCCTTCCACCCACCCACCCACCCATCCAATCCATCCATCCTTCCATCCATCCATCCATCCATCCATCCATCCATCCATCCACCCACCCACCCACCCATCCATCCATCCATCCATCCATCCATCCATCCATCCATCCATCCATCCATCCATCCATCTGGCACATTAGGCTGCCTGACATGAGGCAGGTCTGCTCAGCTTAGTGGACTCGGGGTGCGAAGTGGTCCCTTCTGACCACTGGTGCTCCCCCTGGGGGAAGCATGGGCACAGAGTGGGGGTGTGGTTTCGCCAGGACCCTGTGGATCACCGCAGTCACCACGCTGCAGGTGGGCTGTCTAGACCATTCATCCCACACAGCTGATTCTTTGTGCATGTTTATAGCAAATACGCTTAGCCGACAGACACAGGGGCCTGGCCTCCCGGTGCACTGCGGACAGAGGGGGGCATCTGAGGATCCCCATGAGTCAGTAAGTCTTCCCCTCACCGTGCGCCCTCTGTCCCTTCGTTCCCCACAGGCTCAGTGCTCAGCAGGGCCTGGTGGGGGCCCGGGAGGCGCTGGGCATGGCCCCCTGCTGGACAGCTCCTGTGTGATTTTTAAGGAAGTGTGCGTCTTCGGAAAGTGTTTTTCTTTCTGTCTTGAAGGCCCAGAGCAGCTGCTGGCATTTACTTACCTTCTGCGCTGGCAGCTTCCTCCTGGTCGGCTTTGAAATTCATTTTCTTTATCTTGACACAAAGACCCAAAATATGATGATTTTTCCCCAGAGGAACAGACGGTGAGGAGGCAGCAGAACTTACAATTTACCAAAAGGGGGGGCCTCTCCATCCCCGGCAGATTAACGCGAGATTGTGCAGCTGGGCAGCCCCTGTGCTGGGACGGGAGGTGCTGTGGCTTCTCCAAATCCACTGGTGCCTTCCCAGCAGGCCCAGTGGGAGCGGCTGGTGGGAAGGTGGGAAGGAAGGAGGAGGCGGGAGGAGGGAAGAAGGGAAGGAGGGAGGGACGAGGGGAGGAGGGAGGGAAGGATGAGGAAGGGAGGAGAGCAGGAGAGAAGGAGAGAAAGACAATCTGGGCTGGACAGTGGACAAATCAAGGTGAGGATGAAAGTGATGCAGTGCTTATGCCCCCAAAGATAGCTGTGCTCCTCGCCTGATTCCTTAGCATGGAAACTCGCTAACTCCTCAGCCACGGGCGGTGTTTCTAGGGTTTAAGACCTGTCTTTCCTGTGCCCCTGCCTCTCAGGCCTCAGTGCCGGCCCCAGCTGGGAGCCGCAGCAGAACTGATGTGAGTGCCCGTGGGGGAGGGCATGGCGGTGGGGAGGGTCTGAGCCCCTGTGCAGGGAGGGAGGACAAGAGACCGACTGGACGTCTCGCATGCGTCCTTCCTCCGCGATGGAGACAGTCGCTTATGGTGGCACCCAGGCTGCCGCGTCGGTGTGAGCCCCCGTGTGCTGCTGGCGCCGACCCCTCCGAGCCAGGCGTCCCGTGACCTCGCCCACAGCCCCCCAAAGTGTAGAGAAAGACCTCACCTGGGGACAGGCTGGGCCAGCGCCTCCCAGCCACAGGGGGTGACAAACCCGGGTTTATTCAGTCAGCTCCCGGCACACGCTTTCGTGTGTATTTCGTGCTAATTGAGCGAGGCTTCCTGAGGGAGCGGGTTATTTTTTTCAGGACAGACGGGCAGAGAGAGGAAGCTGGGTCTCCTCGGCCCCTGGCTGCTCTGGTTCCTGACATCGGACCCTGGGGCTCACTGTTCTCTCCTGGAAGAAACCTGGCAAGTGCCTAGTGACTCGGCACCAAATGCTGCTTCTTAAAACAATTTTATGCAAAAGTCACATTTCCAACTGAGACAAGTTCTATTTAAGAGGCCTCCCAAAATAAAACGGAGGCAACCCATGCAGTTCACACTTCTGATTAGAGCGAGTTCTCTCTCCACTGACCTATGGGCCGGCCCTGGGTGCGGCCGAGAGGATTGACAGCGGGCAGTCCCGGTGCCAGCGGTGTGAGCGCGATCGCGCCTTGTTTGCTAGGGACACGCAGCTCATTAATGCGTCAGCCGCACGCGCTTTCGTCACGAGTAGCTGTGTCGCATGGCCCTTCAGAGGAGAAGGGTTTGAACTGCGCTGTGGCTTTGAATAGTGAGTGCGCGCGTGGAAGGATGTGGGATTTAAGCATCCCGGGGCCCCGGCATATTGGACAGACACATGTGCCCACAAGCCGGTCAGCAGACTCGGCTTCCGGAAACGCCCTGAACGCCGACGGCCTTTTATCACGTCTAACGGGCCAGACCACCTGCTGGTGGGCCGGGCGGGTCTCCGTGGCTTCGCAGGACACCTGACTCCACAGCCGCTCACATGTGAGACTGTCCCAGGAGCAGCTCCCTCGTGAGCGGTTGGTGAGCGTCGCTGCACAGGGTCCTGAGCAGGAAGGTGCATCTACCCCTTTCTCTAAGGGGGATGGGTCAGAGGTTCGTGGGAGCACGAGGAAGCTGGCTGGGGGGGGAGCAGCAGGTGGTCCCCAGACTCTTCAGGTGAGAAGAGCCACCCACCGCTGGGCACGTCTCCGCGGCGCCCCGTCCCCTGGAAGGCCCAGTTTCCAGGGTCCTGAGCGGAAGGAGCAGGGGCTGGGGATGGACATGGGTGAGGAGAGGCCGCGAGGACTCAGTCCCTCTCATCTCATTGGCTGGAATAAGACACGTGGCCGTGCCTGTCACCCAGGGGCCGGGAGGTGTGTTCCTCACCCTCACCCCTGGGGAGGGACCGTGTCTGCGCCCAGGAGTGAGGTCCGCACAGAAACGTTCAGCATCGGAGGAGAAACCAGTGCTCCAAGGCCAGGGGCGCGGGCTCTGCTCTGCTGGCTCCGGGCCCGTCGTTTCAGGGCAGACACAGATGAAGAGAAAATAATCGACTCGGCTAGGCCGATGGGCCCGTTAGGTCAAGGACATTTAATGGCAAAGTCACTCCTCCTCGTGCCTCCTATTGGCGATGCCATGTAATCGTAATGGGTTTTTATTTTTAACTCACAGTCCAATAAACATCTATAACGTGGGGTTCTGTGGGAGGCTGAGCACGGCGCGAGAGGGTGGGGTGCATAAAGGGACTAGACACGGCATCTAGGAAACTATTAAGAAAGTCACGACGTAGCCTGGATGCATGCTGCTGTCCAGTCAAAGAAATGGGAATGTTGCTGTTGGAATATCTCTCTCTCTGTCTCTCTCTCTATACACACACACACACACACACACACACACACACACACACACACACTGTATTTATACATATATGTGCACATATGTATGTGTCTACCTATCTGTACATATAAAAGGCTAAGTGTCTGTTCATCTGACCGGTTGCTATGACACACACTGACCACCAGGGGTAGATGCTCAACACAGGAGCTGCCATGACACGCAATGGCCATTTAAAAATAAATGGCACCACGGACCTGGTGCTGACAAACCAACACTCGGTGTCCCCCAAGTGGGACACAGGCCCCGCCACCACCCGGGAGCGACAGCCCACCAAATCGCAGCCACCGCTGCCAGGACCCGATGGTGCAAAATGCAGCCCACAGCCCAGCCCAGCCCAGAAACGGTGGCTGTGGGCAGCAGGTAATGATGTCACGTAGCAACGTGCGGCTCCCTCTCCCTAGCGACTAGCCTCCTTGGAGTTTCTTCAGCCCAGGAACCCGACTTGCTTTATAGCCAGGTGCAAATATTTCACACTGTAACCAAATGTCTGTGAAGCGTTTTCCCTGCCTCATCTCGTTTGATCCTCACAGAAGTCCTGGAGTAGGTAGATGGGAGACTCGGTGGAATCCTATTTTCTTTTCATTAGCAAGACGTGAATAGTGATATTAAAATATTTCTCCTAATTAATTTCCTTTCAATGTGCACAAATCCGTGCACCAGGACACCAGAGTACATATATACACACACAAACACAGAGTTGTACTCACTTTTCTAGAACCTGTACCCTTCCTGTATGCAAAGTAAGAATTAGCTCGTATCACTTACAATATCAGTGACCTAAAAGGTGGTCCCTGGGCAGGAAATACTAGCTTTTCCGGGTTTGTATCCTTGCCAATCACGGTGGGGGATCGTAAACTGGGAGGAGACTGTGCTGGGATTGGGATTGGCTCACCCAGCTGCCTACCGACCGCAGCTTCCAACCACGGTCGGCACAGCTGTGCGGACACCGCTGACACCTGGGCGCATGTCACAGCCCTCTCTCCGGCGGGCCTCCCAGTAGGAACATGTGCACGCTCACTCACACCGCCTGTCCCGCCACTCACCAAGAGCTTCTGTGTTATTCTGTGCAACACACACTTTTCTGCATTTAAGGTAAATACAGGTACTCAAAAATAAGAGAGAGCTTATATGTCAAAATTGTGTGTGCAGGAACAGATTATATATATGTACATATACACACGTATGCACACATATCACACATATAGGTATAAAATCAGGGTTATTACCACTTTATTATATTACTAGGTTATAGTGGTCAGAATGGTGCGCATTAGTTACACTTGGTATTTTCTGGATGAAGCCCATGACTTTGGTGTTGTTCCGAATGACGAGTAGAAAGCTGGGGCGCTGGTCGCCTGTGGAATCGGGGGCCTCGCGTCCTCTCCTGTGTTTCCCGTGACCTGAGTGTGGACCCTAAAGTGCGTGTGCGAGTTGCACACAAGGTCCCGGAGCGGCAGTGACCCGTGGCGCTGGGGCTCGCCCAGTGGCGTTGCTTGGCCGCCCTGTCCCCGGTCCCGCCCCCATCCTACTCGCAGTTACTCACATTGTAACGCTGCCCGTTCTGCCTAGGCTCAGCGCGATCGCTTTTCTAGGAGCCAGTCGCCCTGGAAACGCACCTGCACCCGTCGCTGGCCCTCGCTGCTGCTCGAGGCTGCCGCTTGCCTGACCTCACACTCCCCGCGGGCCCTCCTGGCCCCTGGCTGCGCGGCTGTGGGTGGCGGGCTCCTCCTGCCCCCTCCCCTTTGCTCCCTCGTGGCCGTGGCCTGTGGGTGGACATGCACAGGGGGAAACAGCGCCCCAGCCGGGCCTGGGCGATGGGCAGAGAGGTGTGTCCATCAAGGGGACCAGATGGAAGAGGTGACTCTGAGGTGCATAACAGGCGGGGTTCGCAGGAGGCGCTGATGGGACTGGAGGAGGAGTCGAGCCCGAATCCAGGGCGGTGGGTCTGAGCGGATGGACGCGTGCCCTTGCGTTGTCCTGTTCATCTCACCTCCCAGACCCGTCGGCCTGGCACCGTCTCCATTCCCTGCCGTGGCCTCGGCTCACCATCTTGGTGCCCCTTCCCGGAGAGGTCACCGGAGGGCGGGGTCCCTCTCGTCAGGTGGGCGCCGCCGGGACGTCCCCAGGACGCCTCTCCGGCAGGCGGCCCCCCCTTTCCGGGCCTGGTCTCTGAGAAGCCTTTGGAGGCGGCAGGAAGGCAGCAGCGCACTGTCCTGCGTGTGAACAGGACCTGCTGTCACTCCACGCTGGCTCCCCCGGGCGGGCTTCTGTCGCGCTGTTTCGGGTGTTTCTGTGAGTTCACTGCTGCTGCGGGGGTCGCGCAGGGGTGCCCCCGAGCCTGAGAAGTGCTCAGGCAGCAGTGGGGGCACCGGAGGGGGGGGGGTTCTGTTTCAGGACACGCCTGGCATGTGCCTGCTGGGAACTGGGGGTGGGGAGGTTCTGTTTCAGGACACGCCTGGCATGTGCCTGCTGGGAACTGGGGGTGGGGGGGGGGAGGTGGAGCGAGTGACATGGGACGGGGAGAAGGCTCCGTGGGACCCAGTGGCAGGAGGACTTGATGCGGGACCTGGAGGCGCGGCCCCTGTGGGAGCAAGCTCTGCTGGGTGATTCGGGCTCTGGGTAGCCTCCCCGAGGACACGACTCGTTAATAACAGGGCCCCGAAGTCACAGCGTGGATAGTGCGGGTCTAACCCGAGGGTCTGGGCCCGCAGGGCGGCCCCGCAGAGGGTGGCGTGTTAGACAGGGACAGGGCGTGGCACTCCCCGTGCGTGCACAGCTGCTCCCCAGAACGTGCACGCCGCCCCGCAGGAAGCAGGCGTGGTCTGGGTGCTGGAACCCGCAGGATAAGTGAGTGTGTGGCGGTCGTTTAAAATGAGGCCGTTTAAGAAGGGGGCGGAGCCCAGCTGGCGGGGCTCAGCAGGAGCGTGGTACCCGGAACCAGGAGGTCACGGTTCGATTCCCGGTCGGGGCACAGGCCCGGGTTGCGGCCTCCATCCCCAGTGGGGGGCCTGCAGGAGGCAGCCGGTCCGTGATTCTCTCTCATCATGGATGTTTCTATCTCCCTCTCCCTCTGCCTTCCTCTCTCTCTGAAAATTAATAAAGAAAAACATGTAAAAGAAAGATGAGGGAAGACTATGAAAGATTTAATGTCAGGCCACTGAATGCTCTTATTGCTGACTGTCTCTTTAGCCTGCACGTCCTAAACTTCCTCATGTGTGTAACCGCATTTGGAACACGATTTGGTGCCTATAATTACATACAGTCAGACGCCCTGGCGAGGCGGCGAGGAGCGGAATCAAGGATGAATGTGCCCATGCGTGTGCGTGTCCTGCTGGTGCTCACAGCCCCTGTCCCGTGTGGATCCTCTGCCGTTAGAACTGAAGGCAAGTGCACAGACACACAGCTCCGGCCCTTCTAGAATTTACTATCCAGTGGGAGACAGATTCACATCAGTGGGTAATGGCAATGGAAAGGTGTCCTTCTAGAATATACTACTTGGTGGGGATGGATTCACGTCAGTGGTGATGACCATGGAAAGCTGCTCAGGACTGTGGTACAGAAGCCCGGAGCTCGGGGAGGGGGGCGGGGGGTAGTGTGTTTACGCTGGGGCGTCTCATGAGCCTTTCCATGGGAGGGAGGCTGGAGATTGGAGCTGAGGCAGAGCTGGGAGGTGTGCCAGGCCAAGGGCAGGTGTGCGCAGCGGCCGGGGGCTTGCTACCTGCATGAGGTGCTCCTTTAGGCCGCATTCAGTCCTCCAGGGGCTGTTCCCAGGCGAGCCGCCTTCCTCCCAACCTGGGAGGCCTCTGCGGGGTCTGTGAGATCCACATGCGGGGGAACGGCAGGTGGAGAGGAGTGACTATTGAGAGCAGCAGCGAGAAACACATTTCTCCTAGTGTGAGCACACATGACCCCCACACCCTGCTCACACACACACACACACGTGCTCACACACACACACACTCACACACACACTCACATGCACACTCACACACACACGCTCACTCACACACACTCACACTCACGCACACACGCTCACGCACACACGCTCACACTCACACACACACACACTCACATGCACACTCTCACACACTCACTCACTCCCACACTCACTCCCACACACACTCCCATACATATTCCCAGTCACATACACTCTCTCACACACACACACACACTCACACACACACTCACATGCACACTCACACACACACGCTCACTCACACACACACTCACACTCACGCACACACGCTCACGCACACACGCTCACACTCACACACACACACACTCACATGCACACTCTCACACACTCACTCACTCCCACACTCACTCCCACACACACTCCCATACATATTCCCAGTCACATACACTCTCTCACACACACACATTCACACACACACACATTCACACACACTCATGCACTCTCACACACTCACTCACTCCCACACTCACTCCCACACACACTCCCACACATATTCCCACAGTCACATACACTCTCACACACACACACATTCACACACTTACTCCCACATACACTCCCACACATACTCCCACAGTCACATACACTCTCACACACACTCACACACACTCATGCACTCACACACACATTCACATACACAGCACTCACACTCATGCATACACTCATTCACACTCACACACACTCATACACACACGCTCACAGTCACTCTCACACACACACACACTCTCCCACAAAAACACACATTCACACCCCACACTCATGCACTCACACACACTCACACTCGCACTCACACACACACTCACACGCACACACATACTGCCACACACACAAGGAATTAATATTCCTTAGTTATCCTTCTATTATCTGAGTGAAATAAAATGCATTTTTGAAAATACATATTGCGCATTAGTATGCATCTCCATTTCCACATTCACAGTTTAAGGTATTGTTTTAACAGTTATTAGTGGGTTTGGTTTTATAAGTAAACTGAGGCCAAGGGCATGAAAATTCATGCACTGGTTAGGGTCCCTAGTGGCGGCCCGCCAGGGCCTCCCTCCCTTCCCCTGGCCGGCCCCGCCCCCTGGTCAAACTCCCAGACGCACTCCCGGTTGAGGGGACAGTGTGCATGCTGCGCTTGTATTACATAGGGTGTATTTATACATAACCCACGTATATAGGTACACGCACAGGCGTGTGAAGAATACTGTGTTGTCAGGGGACAGGGCATAGTAATTCCTTCTTTAAAAAATACATTTGTATTGATTTCAGAGAGGAAGGGAGCGATAGAAACATTAATGATGAGAAAGAATCATAGATCGCTGCCTCCTGCACACCCCCCACTGGGGATCGAGCCAGCAACCCGGGCACGTGCCCTGACTGGGAATCAAACTGGACCTCCTGGTTCATAGGTCGATGCTCAACCACTGAGCCACGCCGGCCGGGCAGGGCATAGTAAATCTTATTTAGAAATGACCATGAAGAACATATACTCCCATAGGCTCACACTATACATAAGTTTAGTGTAAGACAGTCATGCGTTTTGGAAGCTTAAAGAATTTACACTCGAGTTAGAATTGTCCTGAGCTGGCTCTTGCGCGTGGCCATACCCATCGATGGGCTGGCTGTCCAGGCCCCGTCGCTGGTGGCGGCTGCTCAGTGGACAGGAGGAGGAAGCAGGTGAAAGGCGGCTGTGTCGGACCCTCCATCGCAGGGCCCGTCTGAGACGCGGTCCCACGTGGCTTCCTTCATGGGTCCGGAGAGAAAATGATCTTCTTGGAGGAAAATATTTCTCTGTTGAAAAATAGTTTTTATTAGACTTCATTTTCAAAATATGACCGAATATTACAGACTCATCATAGCCTTCCGGGCACATTTCCTCTCTAAGACTCTGTTACAATTTTAAAATTTCCCCCAGTGTGGGCTCCGCCAGTCATTGAACGAGGTGATTCAAACAGTTATGGCGATATGTTATTTGTAATAAATGGGAGTGTAGTCGGGGCAAAGCTGCGGCCGCTGAAGGCTGTGCTGATTAGCATGTGATGCTCAGAGGCACCGGCTCAGCTGACAGCCTCACGGACGCCGGCGGGTCTGTCTCCACGCTGCTGTTCCCCTTCGTTCCCCCCCTGAGCTGCGGAGGCGGGTGTCAGGGTCTTGCCGGGGCTCACGGAGGAAACGTACCCTTGGTTTCTAAGAGAATAAGTGATGACGTGCACCCAAGGGCCAGAGGAGGCTCGGAGGGAGTGCTCGCTGAGCCTCCGTCGTCGTCGTTGTTAAACTGAGGATACGGCCATTTTTCTGCTCTTCCAAAACGGTTAGTACATTCGTTTCTGCGAAGCCTGAGAGCCAGCCGCCTTGGTTAGCGAGACAGATCACTCAGCATTTTTATCTAAGTTTTGGCTCTGAATATACTTAAATTAGCAGGATTATTGTTGTTGTTTATCAGTTGGTCATAGAGTAGTTCTGGATTATAGTTATGCCTGAATTACAATGCGTGTGTATTTCAAGTGTAATAACCTTGTGAGATATGACTATCACACCAGAGACTCTAACTCAGTAGATGCATTTCTGGGTTAGCCTTTCCTCTGCGAACTCCCAGGCCTCGCTTAGCAGCTGCGTACGTCGTCAGCTTCTCCATGAAAGCGTCGCTCTGTGGAGACAGCGGCTCTGTTCATCGGCCCCAGTGTGGCAGGACTCGCACTCAGGTGCCCAAGTGATAGATTCAGGTTGTAAAGACCCAAAGAAAGCAAATGAGCCAAAACCACACACACTCCCACACGAGAGGCTCACTCACCTCTAGGCATCACTTCGTTGCCTTTAATATGTGGGTTTTTTAAGTCACCTTCGATTGAGTTATAGAAAGTTTTATTTTGTGGGCTAGTCTATGTGAGATGGTCTTATGCATTATGTACATACTAGAGGCCCAGTGCACGAAATTTGTGCAATTCAGGCCTTCCTTCCCCTCCTGCTGGCACCGGCTTCCCTCTCGCCTCCCTCTGGCTGCCGGCAGGCACCTGGGACCCATGCTTCCCTCACAGCCCTGGCTTCGTCCGGAAGGTCGTCTGGAAGGACATTCGGTCTAATTAGCATATTATGCTTTTATTATTATAGCTAACTCACAGAACATGTAAAATACATGTGGCATGTCCATGTGCGTGCGCACAGTAACATACATGCATGTGCACACACACACACACACATTGGAGAACAAAGCGTGCGCCAGGCTAGTCCCTGTGTCCCGGACTGAGTGATGAGTGGGTGCAGGAAGCCGTGGGCGAGGTCGCTGCTCTGAGCTGTGAGATTGGTGAGGGGAGGGCGCGCTCGTCGCTGGAGGGACCTGCCTCCGCCTGGGTTTCACCCCTGGGCCTGGTGAGCCCGGCTGCGGGTCCGTGTGGGCAGGGCGGGTGGCCTGTGCTCACTGCCCATCTCCCCCTCCGAGAGCTCTGAGCGGAGGTGCAGGCAGGGCGGGTGGCCTGTGCTCGCTGCCCATCTCCCCCTCCGAGAGCTCAGAGCGGAGGTGCAGGCCGTGCCGTGCGTTAGGAAGGGGGGTGACGTCCAGGTGGCTGGCAGGGCCGGAGGGGAGCGGCTCCCGGCGCTGACACCCCGAGGGCAGGCCCGGTCACCGGTTGCTCAGAGGCACCCCCCCTCTAGCTGCTGCCACTGGAAACACGCTGTTGTCTGTTAAATTGTGCAAGTTCCCGTCATCCTGAAAGGCTCACAGCCGGCTTCGTTTCACGGCTGCGGCCCGCGGCGCTGCCTGGAGGTGCCGCCCTGGAGAAACGCCACTTTCTTTTATGGGAACAGTTCTACCCCCCGAGGTAGCTCCCGACTTCATCAGCCGCCTGCCGAGGCGCCACCTGCCTGCTGGCACCGCCCGCTCTGCCCTCCTGGCGCATCCGTCTGTCCCGCAAACCAGTGTCAACACGTGCTGCGCGGGGCGGGGGCTGGCGGGAAACGGGCTTCCCGGCGGGTCGGTGACACTGCGGTCAGACACGCTCCCCGCGAAGACCCGGCCTGCCTGGCCCCACGCCCGCCGCAGGGACCGGCCCTCGCGGAACAGGCCGGCTGCCGCCGACAGATGGGCCCCAGCGTGGCCCCGCTGCCAAGGTTCTCAGCATCAAGTGTCTCCACGAAGCGTCTGCGTCCCGCCAGGCGTCTCCGGGCGCACGTCTGCCTCCTGGGCCGGGTGAGCGTGGAGGGGGCTCTCACGGTCCCCCTGGCGCCAGGCGTGACTCCCACTTGTTTAAAGCTCTGGCCGGGCACCGGGTCCAGTAACCCAGCGTGGAGCTGCTGCAGTCCCCGCCGCTGTTCCCGCCTCCTGCCCTTCGCCTGCCGGAGGCCCTGAGACTCAGAGCTGTGCCCCTGGGTGAGATCTGTTCTCGCAGACACAGAAGGAAATGCGTGCTGAGGAGGGGGCTGTGTGCAGACACGTGGTTTTTCTGTGTTTGACAGCTCAGCGTGGACACTTTCATATGTAAAACACGGGCAGCACCAGTGGCAGACGGTCGGGGACACAGCTCACCAGCAAATGGCCTTTTCCCTGACAATGTGCCAGGCAGGGGAGGCTGCTGGTTGGGGGGTGGATTATGTCCATGGACAGGAGTGTGTGTGCCCTAAACTCAGACACACACATGCACACACACGCACACACACACATGCACACACACATATCCTATAGGTTTCTTTGGTGCTCACATTACATATATTTACATATAAACATAATGAGCAGACAGGCTCCATATCTTCGTCCTGCAAACCCCCTCCTCTCCCCCCCCACACCCCCAGCCTCAGCGCTGACGGAGCACAGCCTCATTAGCGTCAGGACTGACCGTGCCTTCGAACATTTACCAAAACGAAGCGGAAGCCGGTGCCTGGTAATGTGACGTGCAGCACAAAAGCCATTGTCTTCTCTGCATCAAATGTTCTTGTCAGATTTTCTTTGACTTGGGATGGGGTGACAG
This sequence comes from Myotis myotis, assembly GCF_014108235.1. NCBI lineage: Eukaryota > Metazoa > Chordata > Mammalia > Chiroptera > Vespertilionidae > Myotis > Myotis myotis. The sequence goes on along the minus strand of NW_023416345.1, from coordinate 1,115,358 downwards.
GCACACGGCCGCCTCCTGTGCGCCCGTCGGGGTGTGTCCTGTGTGCCCGTCGGGGTGTGTCCCGGGCAGTGGGTCAGGCTCGGTGAGGCCGCGGGCCTGGCCTGCAGGCTCCCACGCGAGGCTGGCAGCGGGCGCCGACTCGGCAGTTTCCTAGGCTGAGCCGGGACCTGACGCTGTGGGCACGGGGCGTCTGAGCTGCTGTGAGCCGTGCGTCCTCGAGGTTCTCCGTTGCGGATTAGTGTCTGCACAGAGAACCTGGGAGAGAACTTGCAGGAGGTAAAGGAGGCTGTTCCATTCTTACTTCCCCATTCTTCAAATGAAATGCCCCCCCCCCCCCATACACGCTCTGTACGGTGTCACTCTGTCCGGTGTTCAAGCCATTCATCCAATGGGCGATACTACAGTCGTGTTATTTTCTCTTTATTTTTTAAAATATGTTTTTGTTGATTTTGGAGAGGGCGGAAGGGAGAGGGAGAGAGAGAAAGAAACGATGAGAGAGAGTCACGGATCGGCTGCCTCCTGCACGCCCCCTACTGGGGATGGAGCCGCAACCCGGCAGGTGCCCTTGACCGGGATCAAACGTGACCTCCTGGGTCGTGGGTCGATGCTCCACCACGGAGCCACGCCGGCCGGGCGAGTCTCGTTACTTAAATTTATTGAGCCTTCAAGCCCCATGCTGGAGGAAGCTCCTCAGGAAATCAGTTCGAGGCGTCACTGGGTGCCGTGTCCTCACCTGTCGGCACTCGGAGTGTTTTATAGGAAACCCGCGTGGCGCCGCATCCCGCAGTGGCAGTCGCTGGATTTATCGTTGGCAGCCTTAATTGGATGCAGTTAATTGCAGCCCCCGTGCACGGATGCCTCTGAAACCACATTCGCTGGGGAGGACTCACAGTTGTTGGGCTCCAGCCAAACCAGAACGTCCCCAGCTCCTGGTCAGGAGCCCACAGGCCGGGCGGGAGGCGGCCGCTCGTTGGCAGTGGCACCTCCTCCCGTGGACTGTCCCTGGCGCCCAGGCTTGGCCGTGGCTCTTCCCAAGATTAATTACCGTTGGGAAAGCTCGGACAGGAGTCCTGATCTGTGCCGTGCAGCTGGCGGACCCCGGCGTGTCCCGCCCGGCAGCGGGCCCGGACGCCTTCGGTGGGGACCTCACGCGGTGAGCGGTGACGGGTGGTGAGTGGTGACATGTGGGGACGTGTCCCCCGGAGCCTGGGAGGCCGGCCTGTGTCAGTGAGGCTCCGGGAGAGTTTCCATTCTCTCATGCTGACGCACAACCCGTCACTCATGACGTCAGGAAGCATCTTTGCAGGGCATCTGCCGGGCACCATACTTCGTCCTGGGAAGGAACCGGGGACAGGAAGGGGCAACCCCTGGGAGCTGCTCTGGGAAGGGACTGCGGCTGTAGACGGATGTTTTAAAAAATATATTTTTATTGATTTCAGAGAGGAAGGGAGAGGGAGAGAGATAGAAACATCAATGATGAGAATCATTGATCTGCTGCCTCCTGCACGCCCCCCACCAGGGATGGAGCCCAAAACCTGGGCATGTGTCCTGATTGGGAATTGAACTGTGATCTGGTTCATAGGTCAATGCTCAACCACCGAGCCAAGAATTGTCGTTGGGTCCCACGTGTGGCCGTGTTATTCTTCCATTGATGCGATGGGCCTGCGTGTGGGCAGCTGGGCCACAGCCGCCATCCTTCATTTCTGAGTGAAGACCCGCTTCTCAGGCATCGAGCAGCCATGGGGCCGCCACCGCCTGTCCCTGTGTGTGGACGGAGCAGGTGGCGGAGGAGGCACCGGCCCAGGGGTGATGCGGGCTGTGGGGTACACGGAGCCGAGGGTCCTCTCAGCGCGGTGATGCCCGGGTGACCCTCACCTCTCTCCATCTCATCGGTCCAAGCAGGAGCCGGGCTGAGACAGCCTCTGACCCCCGGCCCCCCCCACCCCCCCGCCTGGTACTCCGAGGCCCTGGCGTTAAAGGGGGGCAGTGCGGCCGAGGACTGAGGGTGCTGATAACCGATAAAGCCCAGGCACAGACACACGTGGGTCACGTCACAGCGGGCACATGTGCTCCCGGGACCCGTGGGCTTGGTCAGAGGTCAAGGGCGTTGCCTCCCACATCTGTGACCCCAGAACTTCCCTAGTGACTTCAGGGTCAGGGTCAGCATCCGGGTGTCTGTTAGGCCGTCCCCTCAGCACCTCAGGGGCCCGTGACCCAGACGGCCCTGCAGAGGGATCCCCACAAGTTGACAAGGTCGTTTGAAACTGAGGGAGCCGCCCTGAAGCCGGTGCCCTTCGCATACAGTGATCACATGTTTATGAATGTGGGAATATGCACTTCACTTCTGTATGTCCACATCACATGCGTATGTAAGTCACACATATTTAAATGACATATGTAAGTATATATGTGAGTATGCGTAAATATTAATACATTAAATCCGTGGGAAACAGCCGTGGGCGAACGCAGGTTTGCAGTGGAGCTTCTATTTTTGTTTATTCGCTGCCGTGTAACGATTGCGTTGTGTTACCTGTGGGCCTACTTTTGCCCGCCCTTGCTCGCTCACTGTCGTCTCATTGTTTCCAACGTCAACAGTTTAGAAACAGTCGAGGGTCAGACAGAGCTCGGTGTTGCTTCGTGAGGTGTTGATCGTGGCGACGGGCCCCTCGTCCAGAGACCTGGTGTGGGGCGGGACTTTCTGACCTTCTGGGGAGGGTCTACCTGCAGCTCAGGTGTGAGTTCCTTCTGCGCTCGGGGTGGGGACGCAGGCACCCCCACAGGTGGTGGTCCTCAGAGCTGTGGGCTCTGAGAGTCCCTGTCCTCGCCAAAGAGCCCATGTAACTCGCTTTAGAGAGCAGAGTTCCTGCCCCAGTGGTAGAGCATTGACCTGCGAACCAGGAGGTCACGGTTCGATTCCCAGGCAGGGCACATGCCCAGGTCGCAGGCTCGATCCCCAGTGCGGGGCGTCAGAAGGCAGCCAACCTATGATTCTCTCTCATCATTGGTGTTTCTCTCTCTCTCCCTGTCTGTGAAGTCAGTAAGAATATATTTTAAAAAAAGAACAAAGTTCCTAATCAAATTGTAGTTTACTTCAAAACGTATGATCGTGGAGCCAGGGGGTGCTGACAGGTATTCTTTAAAATTTGCTTTTATTGATTTTTAGGGCGAGAGGAAGGGACAGGGACGGAGAGACACACCAATGAGAGAAACATCACCAACAGCCAGACCGACATGACAGGGCTCGGGGTAAAAGCGGTCACTTCGTCCGCAGAGCGATGGCTAAATGGAGAGGAAAACAGCTGCGGTTCTCGCCGGGACTCCGGCTTCACGCGCTCACCATGGCCGCAGGGCTCGGTTAGGCGCGGGAACAGGATGCTTTTAATTAAATCAGGCGTCTTCCTGCGGGAATGTGGCCTTAAATCCAGGCCCATCGGACTGGAGGGCCAGGCCTCCCTCCGGGTCCTCAGCGGGGTCCCGGCCTCGGGCGCTGAGGATCGGGAGGGAGGCGTCGGGGACCAGGGCAGCCAGCACAGGGCAGTGGCTTGGCAGGTACGAGGACAGGCATGACCGCGACCCCGTCAGCACCCTGGGTCCTCGCTGGCTGTGGCACATCCGTCGGGTTCGCTTACGGCTCCCTGGTCATCGGCAGGTACGAGCGTCCGTAAGGGGCGGAGCCTTACAGGGCACGTGGCTGCATTTCTGTAGTTTCTGTTCCTTCAGGCTACACGCTAATGTCTGAGGGGCTGTTATGACCATGGACATCAGTGGATTCTTAGTCTCATAAAATACCACAGATCCCCCTTCTCCTGTTGGCCCCTTGTCGCCCATATCTGCCCCCACCCCAGGCCTCACCACGCTGTGCTCCACGTGCACGGCTATGCGCACGTGCCCACGAGTTCTTGGTTGATCCCTTCCCACCCACCCACCCACCCGCTTCCCCACCTTCCCTCTGAGATTCTACCGTCCGTTCCATGCTTCCATGTCTCCGGATCTATGTTATTCGTTCATTTTGTTCTTTAGATTCCACACATGAGTGAGATCCTGGGGCAGGTGTCTTCTCTGGCTTATCTCTCTCAGCATCATGCTCCCAGGTCCCTCTGTGCCGTCTCAAAGGTATGAGATTCACTTAACTTGCAAGTTTGGCTCTGGTTTCCGGTTATATGCTTCAGGAGTATACATTTTTAAAGATACCTGTAGGTACTATCAAAATACCACTTGGATGTCTATAGCGTTACATATACCAACTTCATTTTGCGTTCATTTCCTGTGGTAACACAAACAAAAGCATATATTATGGCCTTTGTGTGAGACATGAGCCTGGGGTTTTTTGAACATTGATTTTTTTTTTTTGGTAGGAAAGTAGGTTGTTGACTTTTTAAAAACGGATGTGATTTTGACTTGGTTTCTGAAATTTAGATGCCTTTTAATATTTGTCCTCAATGAGAGGGATTTTTTTTCTTTGTCCTAAGTAATAAAATAGACATTTGTTAAAAAAATTCCAGTGTTATGGGCATATGATTGACATACAATTGTATTAGTTTAAGGCGTACAAATTAATGATTTGATATATGTGTATATTGTGAAATGATTACCGAAGTAACCTAGTCTTATATTTTAATTTTCTCTAATTTACAATTTTTGGAAGATCATTCCAGTCACTCACATGCCACTGGAAGCGGCTTGATTTTGACATTTTTCTGCGAGTCTCGAGCCCTAACAAGGGTTGTGTTCCAATTCCTTTATCCATAGAAACGTGGAGGGACAACGTGGACGTGGGAGCCGGGGTGTGTGACGTGAGAGGAGGCGGGGCGGTTGGCAGGGGACGGTCGGAGTCACCGTCTGTGTCCAGGGAAATGCTCAGGCCTGGCTGACAGGAAGCGACACGGCTCGGCAGGGGGCAGCGAGGAGGGGCCAGGAAGGGAGACAAACTACATTGTCCTATAGGAATTTAGGGGGGACCGTGGTGGGACCTGGTGACGGCTGAGACGTGGGGACGTGGCAGGAGGATGGTCAGGGACACACCTGACGCTTCTGTGAAGACTGACCGGTGACGTGACTGTTCATGGGGATGTAAGACATGGGACCACGAGTGGCCCATGCCCACTCTACAGGGACACCCTCGGGGGCAGTGCAGTCCTGCGCAGTGAGAGGTCCGGGGTGAGGGGCCCGCCAGAAACTTGCGCGTGAAGAGGACACGATGCCGGGGAGGGAGGATGCACCTGCGGGGGGAGCAGAGGTGCGGGGCGCACAGAGACCTGCGTCGTTTGGAGAAGAGAGAGGGACTGTTTTAAGGAGAGAGGTGCTGTGGGAGGACCAAGAAGAGCCCTTTATTCCACAGCTGTTGTGTCTGAACAGAACCCTGGTCACGGGGAACGGCCAGCATCCCAGCTGTTGAAATGCGTGTCCCCGAGGACACGCCAGGGAGAGGAGACCTGAAGACACATGGGTTCATCCACCGCACGGGGCCCTGTGCTGCCTCATAGACCTCGGGAGTACCGTGTGCGCGGCTTTCTCCCCCGGATGGAGTGGGTGTCCCGTGGCATGATTCTAAATGCTTACATCATTGACTTTAAAGTGCATTGGGGAGCCCTGGCTGGTGTGGCTCAGTGGATAGAGCGGCAGCCTGTGGACTGATGGGTCCCTGATTTGATTCAGGTCAAGGGCACATGGCTGGGTTGTGGGCTCCATCCCCAGGGTGGGGCGTGCAGGAGGCAGCCGATCCATGATTCTCTCTCATCATCGATGTTTCTCTCTCTCTCCCTCTCCCTTCTTCTCTGAAATCAATAAAAACATATTTTTTAAAAAGATAAAATGTGATTGGAGAGATGATCACACCGTATTTCGACAAAGCTGCGAATGACACGGTCCATTACGGAAGCAGAGGCCACTGAACTGGGAGGACAGGTGCTGACTGTCCGTGTGCAAACAGCCAGGACAGGGAAGCGTGACTGCGTTCCTCTTTCGTCAGGTAACGAGACCTGACATCCCCACTCTTTCTTTTCTGTTGGTGTAGATACGCCGCCCAGTGTGGCTCCCAGTTGCATAAAATACATGTTGGGAGAAGTATCTTCATCTCCCTCTAAATAATTCTCAATATTCTAAACTTTATTTTGACGGACACACACCTTTATGACTGTGAGCCACGCCAATTTCAGAAGCAAGAAAAAACAGTGTTATCGATCAATTCCTGCTTCGGAAATGATGTGTGAAGGGCAATGTCTTCCTGTTTCAGCCAAAATTTCTTGGAAGCATTTGCCTCCGATGATATTTCTCCCAAAGGCACACACCTTCCCCCGACATAAGTGCAGCGAAGAGAAAGGCTCCAGCCCAGGGCAACGTGTCGTTATTACGCGTGTGGCCACACGAGCATGTCAGCGCCAGGGGGTCATCACGTTGTCCTGTTGATGTTTGGCTCTGCTGACTAGTGAGTTTGCCAACCACGGCCGTAAGCCAATACGTGGGGCAGCCTGCATGTCTGTCAGCCGGTGAAGGGGTCAAGAGCAGGCGGCGTAGGGACCCAGTACCAGGTGTTCCGCCGTGAAAGAGGAAGCCCCGCCCTTTACACTGACATGGGTGAACCTGTAGGTCGCTGTGCTAAGAGGAGTAAGATGGGCAGCTGTGCACGCTCCCACTTCCATGTGGACTCTCTTCAAAGAGTCAAAGTCATGCAGGCCGAGAGCAGAAGGGAGTAGCCAGGGGCGGGGGCAGGGACGTGGGGAGGGGCTGGTGGAGGCAAAGTTGGACTCACGCAGGATGGACACGCTCTGGAGGCCTGATGGTTCAGCCCCATGAGCACAGGGGACAGTAGCGTGTGGCATCCTTGGGACCTGCTGGGAAGGTAGATGGTGAGCGTTCATACACACACACGCACACATGTGCTTACACACATGCGCATGTGCGCACACAAATAAGTGGCAACTGTGTGAGGTGATGGGTATGTCCATTATTGTGAGTGTGGCATCATCTTATAACATGTGCCTATGTCACAACATCCAGTTGTATATTTAAAATAAACGCCATTCCCGTGTGTCAATTTTAACTCAATAATTCAAGCTAAAAAAAATTAAACAAGCGAAGGTCAGACCAGATGTTCTAAAATGGGGCAGTGTATTTAGTGCAAAACTCACTTCTCAATTTTCAATCAGATGTGATTATCCCAGTGTGTGAAAATAATTTTATAATTGTATTCTCAGAATAATGGTCATTAAATATAACTTCATCAAACTGCAACGGACATGTCTTACTTATCCTAAAACCTCGCTGAATGAAACATACTATGATCTGTATTCAGCCCCAACTTCTAATAATATTGGTATAAAATATATTATTTGCTATTCAATTTGGATTTGGTTACTTCCCACCTCCTCTGACAATGAACTACATTAACACTCCACAGAGAGCCGTTTCAAAGGACTACGGTGGAATCTGTTTCCTGCGTGTTTCTCAGACGTCCCTGCTTATATAACGTGACAATTCTTTCATAAACATTTTCATTCTGCCGACGGTCTTTGTTAGGCATTCAGAGCACTCGGGTGTGATCCGGGAGCGGTGCCCGCGGTGGGTGTAGCGAACACAGGCACTGTGGCCCGCGGCACCGCCTGCTGGCACGGGGACAGCGCAGCCCTGCAGCGGGAGTGGGTCAGCCTCACTCCGCACCTACCTGGTCCCCTGGCGTCGCTCACAGGGTCACGGTGGGGCCTGGCCCGCTGCGCTTGAATGCATTCAATGGCAGGTGTGACATGCAGCCACGACCATTATAACTATAACGGACGCTGTCGCTAGCTGATGGGTGTCTTGCATGCAACCTGAGCCACCTGGCACGTGTTCACACGTGTGTGGCAGTCATCCACGGGCAATGTGGAGATGCGTGTTGGGCTCCCCATTCCACATCTTCCAGGCAAAGGACACATGCAGAGCGAGGTACAGTATGTAGGTACTTATTTACTTGTTTGTCTGTTTACTTTTGTTTACAAATAATCTATGCGTACATATTCCCAATGAAGAAAACTAAAATTTCGTAAGTTTTCTTTGGCTTCGTAAGCCGGAGCTGTTCTTCCAAGATGGAGCCAGCAGAACCTGTTCTGGAATCACTGACTACCAGGCAGGCTGTCACAGATGGCATCATACCACGGAGTGCAGTGTCCTCACTGAAACCCTCGCTGCTGCTGCGAGGGGCTGATGTGCGGACGGCCCGGGCGTTACCACTGAAGGCAGATGTTTTAAGTTGACAGGCAGAGACTCCACAATCCAGAGTCTGTGTATGTTGCAGCGTTAGCGAGAACGTGAAGTCTCCCCTCACCTGTTCATCACCACGTGTCAGCCACCTCTCTCTCTGCATCTTCCATCCGTCTAGGATCGGAATCGCATGGTGTCGCTGGGCATTCTTCTCTATGGAGGCTGCACAGGCGGCCCATGTCACTAAGCACTCAGGTCACAGCAAGAATGAGATTTAAACTGTTTGTGACTCGGGTTTCTAAGGACGAGCAGCAAATCGCCCTCCAGGAAACATCACCAAGTGCACACTTACATTTGTGAGGACAAGTGCATGGGAGGTCGGAACCGGAGTCCACAATGCGCCCAACGGCTTTTTAAAGACGCTCTTCTCAGTGGGAGGACAACAGTTATTTATGTTTTGGTTTCTTAGTCGTCGTTGTAACTTTATCTTGTTGAAAGGGACTCAGTGATTCCTGTCTTGATCCTGGCTTATAGAAATCATGGATATTGCTATGCTTGATAAAATGCTATTTGTGGTACCTTTTAAAAAAATATTCCTTTCTTCCCTTCCCTAAATAAAGCCTTATATTTTGGGTTGACCTTACCCACGGATTTGGGCACAGAGGAATGAGACAGACCTGATGTGACTGTTGCTCTCCCTCCACTGGCACTGAGCAGCATCCTTGTCTGCACGCTAGAGACGTCAATAGGTCTTGTCTTGGTCATCGATATATTTACATAAAATTCCCCAAAGTCAAGCCTGACATTGCAGGCCCTCTGTGAAGGCCGGTCATGAGTTTGCTTCCTTCTATCTTTAACTAATGGATAAAACCTCCTGTAAGCGGAGAAGGTGGAGTATGAGGAAAGGAAAGATCAATTAAACGTTAGGAATATGGATCCAGCGTGTCCCTGGTCTCTGAGCTCCGGGGGCATCTGGTCGACCCTGGAGGAGGGGCAGCCTGGAGACCAGCGAGGCCAGAAGGTCTGTCACTCCTTGCTGCCTCGCCAGTGTCTCCAGAGCTGCTGCCACCAGGGCTCCGGCTCCCGCAGGACACTGTCCTCTGCCTGCCCTGGCTCCGCCTGCCCCTCCCTCTCCTCACCCAGTGGGCAGGGAGTTTCCTGGAGGCTAGACCTGAGGGGGGCTTGCCACCCCGTGCTTGGCTGCGGGTATCCTCCCCCACCTGTCTAAGCAAACCCTGAACACCCCCCCTGCTGACAGACTTAGGGTGGCTGCTCTTCTCCTGTTGGGGCTCACAATGAATAATTAATGAATATGCCAGGCCGGCGTGGCTCAGTGGCTGAGCTTCCACTTCTGAACCAGGAGGTCACAGTTCGATTCCCGGTCATGCACATGCCCGGGTTGCAGGCTTGATCCCCAGTGTGGGGCGTGCAGGAGGCAGCCGATCAAAGATTCTCATCATTGATGTTTCTATCCCTCTCTCCCTCTCCCTTCCTCTCCGAAATCAATGAAAATATATTTAAAAAATAAATAAAAGGGATGAAGAGCTGTCTGAAAGCAGACCCTGACCTGTATGTAATGGGAGGGAGCGTGGGTGTTTGTGGAAGTGAAAGGAAGATAAAGGACGTCCCGCAGAAACCCCACCTTCTGGGGGGACAGTCACATTGACCGAATGCCTCTGCCCATCAGTTTCAAAAAGTGTTAATATGTGTGTTAAAACTAAATCAATTACCTGAAGCATAGAAAGGGTATGTAAGCAGCAAAAATAACAGAATAAATAAGCTAAACCACAGCAATAAAACAGCAGGAAAGAGGGTAGCTTTTTGGAAAACAGAGCCTCAACAGTCCAGCAGCCACACAAGGTGGGAATATAGCAGCCCAGCGCACCCGGGACCATCCCCTGTGAGCCAGCACAGCCTTCACCATCCGCTCACTCTCAACCTGGGTTGAAAACAGAACGACTTTCGTCATGTGTGTGCGGTATCTATGTGGGCCAGCACTGGCTCGCTTGTTTTTAGATAAGGCACATGTCCTCAGAAACCGATCAGAGGGCTCACATGGAAGGAAGACCACCTCTGGACAGATGTTAATAATTGTAAGGCAGGATGAATATCGATATCAGGGTATATAGAGAAAAGAAGGTACTTAGGAAAATCTGTAAGAACTAGAGGCCCAGTGCATGAAATTCGTGCACGGGTAGGGTCCCTAGGTCTGGCCGGTGATCAGGGCCAATCGGGGCCTTCCAGCTGCTGGCCGAGGCCTCTCTTTCCCAACTGCCACCTGCCAGCTGGGGCCTTCCTTCGCTCCATGCCGCCCCCTGGTGATCAGCGCACGTGATAGCAAGTGATAGAACTCCAGGTCTCCTGGTCGAACTCTGGAGGGGACACTTTGCATATTAGGCTTTTATTTATGTATAGATGTAGCCAGGAGATTGAAATCAGAAATACCAATGCCAGCACAACTATTTTATTGATTTTATTGGGTTTATTGAGGCAATAAACCCAGTCCACGTCCAGGAAAGGTGAATAATAAAACCCCCCAGGGCCCTTTCCAGCCATCACAGGATGAGGATGAAGGGGACGAACAGGACCCAGTGCTGAGGAAGGTGGAGGGGTCGCTGCCATCGCCTCGGTCCCTGGGAGCCAAGGTCCCAGCAAGGATGTGGCTTTGGAAGGAGCCGGTAATGGAGCATCCGGCAGCTTCACTCCCAGGAAAGCTTCGCAGACAGCGCTCCTATTCATGCAGCGGTGATAGCACAGGTGGAAACCGCACCAACATTTCACGGAGCGAAAGGGACCACGCCTCTTGCCTCTGCATAGAGGGGCCGTGACGTCGCTAAGGGGAGTTCATGCCACGACACCGCACACGGCAGCCAAGAGGCGCCTCCAGGCGCCGTTACTGGATCTAAGGATGCGGAGAAGATGCCTATCGGAAAATGAACTTACGGTGATTCATCAGCAGATGCCCAATCATGTATGCAGGGGCCCGAGGGGATGCCCCAGGAAGGGCAAGCCTGAGGGAGGAATAGGAGGCGGGTACGGGAGGGTTATAATGGGGACCTTCACGTTCCTTTGTCTTTATGTTAGGGTTTTGTTTGGCGATTAGGCAATGTCTATGTAACTATTCTAAATGCTGCCCTAATGCGGCCATCTTATCGGTGCTCACCCTTCCTGTTCTAGCCCTACGCTGCGGGGAGCAGGGCAGACCTGGGGCCCCCAGCAGGTGTTGTGTGGAGAAACCGAGGCTGAGAGGCATCCCGTGCTTGGTCACCTGCCTCCCTGTGTGCCACCCGGAGGGCTCTGCATCCCAGGAGGTGTGGCTGCACCCCCACTTTGGGGCGCACCGTCCTCTGTGTGGGTGTGGTTGCATCGCACACGTGGAGAAGGAAAATATCACGTTTACCACCAACCAGTGCGCGTGGCTGATTCCTCCTCATGGGGATGGAGGCCGCCTGGCTGGCACGCCCCCTCGCCGCCTTAGAAGAGCGTGTTCGTCGACAGCGTATGTCGGTGCCCCGGAAGGCTCTTGCGGTGCTGCTCCCGTTAGTGGGAATGAAAGGCTTCGTTCAGGCTGCAGGGGAGAGATGGAAGAGCCACACTGTGACGGGGACTCAGACAGGCTTCCTCCTGCCTCCCGCACCTTCCAGCGACGCAGACGGGTCACTCCCATGTGGGGTGCCGGGCAGGCGGCCCCCTCACCCCATCCCACTCTATTTCCATCCCCCATCTTCCGCAGGTTAAGTCATGGAAGGGCCCCCTTCGATAACCTGCCATCTGTGCATTTGCTAAAGGAGAACCTGAAGGGGTGGGTGTGGACTGACACAGCCGATGGGTCAGGCAAGGCGGCGTCTACTCAAATAATGCCAATGGACGTCACTCACTCAGACGTCATGGCTCGCTGACCAAAAGCTTGACTCAAATAGCTGGGAGCTTTAGGACACAACGGGGTGTCAGTTCTAATCATTATTAAAGTGGCGTGTCCACTGATATGAGCCTTAAAGGAAAGACATGTCATGTTTGCTATTTGAAGAAACTTGAACCCAGCATCTTTCAACAACCAACTGGTTAATGCAGTAAAGGCAGGTCCTAGAAGAGACGATAAATAAATAGTACGAGGCTATGAGTTCAAGACAGACTGCGTGGAAAAATACAGTGTGGTCTATATTTTACATATAAACTTAAAACATGTAGATACCATCGGAAACTTCAGGTATGTTCACGCACAGTGGGACGACTCGGGATATTTAAAAATCAACCTACGCACCTGAACAGATACTGAGTTTTCAGGGGTAAAACGCTCTTCACTAAGATACAACCCTCGTCTTTGAAGTCAGGCCATGCTGCTGGCTGGGTGTCTTCGCGTCTAAGGTTTTGTTCTTTTCCATCGGGACATAGAATTTCACGTGTAAGCAGCTGCTGATGGGGCAGCAAGATGGTCACGTGTGTGGATCACAGACACGTGTTTGGGACACTGGTTGCCTTGGATGCAGCTCGCGTGCAATGGCGGAGACAGCCCTGGGCCAGGGCCCGCCTAGTCCGGAGCTGGAGTTTCCCTTCGTCTGTTAATCCTACTCATGTGGGTATTTCATGACGAGAGCCACGTCCAGGTTTCTATGTTGGAGGGTTTCCATCTCCAACCGTCTTCCTTGCTCCGATCCACTGGAGCCTGAGTGCTCTCCTCCTCCTCCCCCTGCCTGCCCCGTGTCCCTCTGGGCCAGGTCACCCCGCATTCGCCCACCTCGTTCTTTCTAAAGCAGAAGCTACCCCAGGCGGAGGCTGTCTTCGCCGTGGTGAGCCCAGACCAGCCAGGCTTACGAAATTGTAATTAAGTGACTTAGATGATTTCCTCAACAGGGATTTATGGGAAAATGACATTCTATGTAGGTCATCCAGAAAGGCACATATTCAATTTCCAGACCAGTTTCTGAAATAGTTGAAGGCGGTTTCAGCGCTCAGTGTTTCCGACGTGGGAGCCGCGTCCCGTGTTCACTGCTGGTTAACGCGCGGACAGGTGCCCTCCTCCCATCTGACTCTCTGGTTCCCCGCGTGTGGCCAGGCGAGCACAGTGGCTCCGACCGCGGCTCTGCCGTCCAGTCTCCACAGACGGGCCCCCCGCTGAGCCCCGCCGCCGGCCTCGTTCCTCGGGGCATTTCTGTTTCCACCACAGACTCGCTCTCAGCGTGCGGTGGGCTGTTCCGCCCTTGCCGGTGGCCCTCGCTGGGTGTCTGCCACGTTAAACTCCACCCCTCAGCCCTGGACTCTGCGTGCGTCCTGATGTGCCCGCGGCTCCCCCGAATCCCCTGTCCCACGAGCACGCACTCTGCTCTGATGGGCCTCCCTACAGCCATGGTTCCCTGTGCCCGGGACACGACCCTGTGGTGTGTCCAGGTGATGCAGTCTCAGCCCTCGGGTCTCTGTCACCTGTGAGCGTCCTCCCCCCTGCCTTTCGGGTGCCGGTGGAGGTGTCAGTCCAGGATACGACCCTGAAATGACAGGTCACGGTGGGTGTCCCTGAGGCAGAGGCGCCGTGCTGTCTGGGACGCACAGATGTCATCCAGAGCAGAGGGACCGACAGGCACAGTGACCGTTCCCAACAGACACGGCTGAGAGCGTCCCGGACGCGGGGAAAGCGGTGCTCTGTCGGGGGGTCATGTGTGAGCACCTCCAGCGCATTCCTGGGCAGTGCACACCGAAAGGCGTGCAGAACGTGGTGGAATACAAGAAGCCATGTTCCTCCACCATTCTTCTGCCTGTCTTTCTAACAGTGATTCTCAACCGTCTGGCCCTTTACATACAGTTCCTCATGTTGCGACCCAACCATAACATTATTTTCGTTGCTACTTCATAACTGTAATGTTGCTACTGTTATGAATCATAATGTAAATATCTGGTATGCAGGATGGTCTTAGGCAACCCCTGTGAAAGGGTCGTTCGACCGCCAAAGGGGTCGCGGCCCACAGGTTGAGAACCGCTGCTCTAAAAGATGAAGACATAGTTAAGTGTGGTCTTTAGTCCTCCATGGGGTGACTGAGGCATAAGCCGACCGGCTCCCAGAGCTGCCAGTCAGCTGGCCCTCTGGGTCCCCGCGGCCACGCCCTTCAACAGCACCCTGCTCTCCCCTCCCCTCCTTCCTCCTCGGCCCTGGCCCTCCCTCCCTCCTGCTTCTTAGCAGCACCTCAGGGTGACTCCTCACTCAGGTCCCTTCCTGGAACCTGTTCTGGAGGAAACCCAGAGCAGCACCGCGGAGCAGCTGGTCCCGACGGGGCTGCTCCCAGGCAGGGCGCACGCCCGGATGCGGGCTCCATCCCCAGTAGGGGGCGGTCAGGCGGCAGCCGATCCATGATTCGCTCTCATCATTCATATTTCTCTCTCTCCCTCTCCCTTCCACTCAGTAATCAAAAATCAAGAGGATATTTATATTTATATAAATATATTTATAAAAATATATATTTATTTTAAAAAAAGCATAGCTGGTAATACCCTCAGACACTGGTAGCGTATCATAGGGATTTTATCCTCCAGAAAGTAAGTGGTGTGTTCGCCTGTGACGGGAAGTTAGCAGGTAGTATTTGTTGGGGACAGGAGCCCATGCTGTGTGTGCGTGCGTGTGCGTGTGCGTGTGTGTGTGTGCGCGTGTGCGCGTGCATGCGTGTGTGTGTGTGTGTGTGTGTGTGTGTGTGTGTCGGATTTTATTGATCTCCGTTAGAGTGGTGGCTTTTCCAAGTTAGTCAGTGATACCCGTGTGCCCCGCCTGGGAAGCTGTGCTGGTCAGAGCAGCTGGGTTGTGTACACAGTTCACTGGGAGCAGAGAAGGTGGGCCTGTTAGCGCAAAGCTCTGAGCCTCCAAGTCGTTGGAGTGTCCTGTGCAGCGAGCGCCGGCACCTTTCAAAGAGCAGGCACGTGGCCCTGGCCGGTGCAGCTCAGTGGATAGAGTGTCGGCCTGTGGACCCAAGGGTCCCGGGTTCGAGTCCGGTCGAGGGCATGTTCCTTGGTTGCAGGGCCGGACCCTGGTCAGGGTCCGTGCAGGAGGCAGCCCATCCGTGTGTCTCTCTCTGTCTTTCCCTCTCTCCTCCACTCTCACTGAAAATCAGTGGGCAAATATCCTCGGGTGAGGATGAACAAAAAACCAACCCATCGATCAATCAGTGAAACGAAGAGGATGCACAGCCAGTCAGGAGCCTCTTTGCAGATTCTGGTTAAATGCTTCCCGGTGGCGGGGCTTCCTCCCTCTGGCCCTGCAGTTCCTCCTCGGGACCAAGTCTGCCAGGAGCCCGATTTCCCAGTTTGCAGGATGAAGCCGTTCCCAGTGCCGCGGGTTTCGCCTTCCTGTAGCCACAACTCGGGCACAGAGCGGGCTTTCTCCCATCCCGGCCTCTGTGGGGACCAGCCTCACCCCGGCGGGCGGGGCGGGCAGGGCGGCCCTGCCTGTGAAGGATGCGCCCTTGGAACAGGAGGAAGATAAGGAACAACTTAATCCTCCCGGTGAGGCCGTGAGCACCTGCGGCTGAAACAGCTGCTCAGACTAATCCTCACGCGGGAAGAGGAGAGCTGGGCTTCCTGTCTGTGGACGTCTTTGATCTTCTCTCCCCGCCTTTTATTCTTAATTTATTTATTTGTCATAAGTTTATGCAACGGGTGAGCGTGTTTGCGTGAGCATCAGGAGGAAGCGAGCCTCCTCGGAGCCTTTGTTCTTAGTCTTGGCTCACCCTCCCCACTGGGCTGCTAATAGCTCCTTCCTCTCCCATTCCCTGCCTGGATTCCTTCAGACATAAGGAGGAGGGGGCCACTCCCAGGAAGAAACAGGGGCCCCGGGGGCCTGGTGCCACAGCCCACAGTGGGGGGGACTCAGGCTGCTCACTCAGACACAGCGCAGGAGCCGCACTTACCAACACGCACGTGTCAGACACGGCACCGCGCTGTGCTTCCCTCAGTGACCAGTGACCAGCAGGCTGCCGAGTGTGGAAACGGACAGATGAACTGAGGACGCACCGAGACAGGCCCGTTTCTTTCTGTGTCTATGCGGAGCCCGCAGAAACCGCGTCGAAAAAATTGAAGCATAAACACATGAGAAGAGTTTCGAGTCTGTGAAGTAAAGGTCTGCTCAGAAGCAGGCGGCTCGCACTCCCTTGACAGTGTTTTCCGTGTGCGTCCTCGCGTCGTTGCTGGTGGATCTCCGTGAGGGTGGTGGGTGCCCGGAAGGCGCCTTGCAGCCTGTGAGCTCTTGTCCTGGAGGTGGGACCGCATCCCAGTCACTGCGATGGGGAGACTGCGGAGGGGAGGGAGCCGGCACGCCCGGGGGGGAGTCATGGTTGCCCAGCGGGAGGAGAGCCAGGGCCCTCAGATGCCAGGGTCCAACCCCAGCAGGTCCAGGGGTCCCCAACGGTGTGGACGGAGTCGGCGAAGAAGGAATGACATGGAGGCAGCGTTCAGTTGATCAGTCGCCTAGCCAGGATCTCCAGCCAGGATCTCCAGCCAAGTTCTGGTCTGGATCTCCAGAGAGGTTCTGGTTCGGATCTCCAGCCAGGTTCTGTGTCCATGTTCTCTTGCTAGGTTCTCCAGCCAGGTTCTGTCCAGGTTCTCCAGCCAGGTTCAGTCACCAGGTTCTAGTCAGGTTCTCTTGCCAATTTCTGTAGTCAGGTTCAGTCCAGGATCTTTTGCCATGTTCTCTCGCTAGGTTCTGTCTCTAGGTTCTGAGGCCAGTTTCTGTCCAGGATCTTTTGCCATGTTCTCTCCAGCGAAGTTCTTCTGTCTCTAGAGAACGTTCTGTGTAGGTTCTGTGCCTCCTGGTTCTGCCTTCTTCTGGTTCCGTATTCTAAGTTCTGTCTCTTGCTGTCTTATTACATCTGTATTTATACCAGTTGATTCAATCCTATCAATCTCTATTACAAAGGTTAGGGCGTTTCCTATCTCCATTCCAGGGAGTAAAGATTATGTAGCTTAAGCATGATTGTTCGTAGTTAGAGTGATTAATTACCCGCCTGGCACTAGTTAAGAGGTTTTATTCCCTCCCTAACTTCAGGGGAAAATCCCTACCTGGGGAAACAACCTTTCTCAGAGAGGAGACCTTGGTTAAAACACATAGTGCCAAGAAGGTGAGCAAACATATTAAGAACAGTATGCTATATATGCCGGGTCCCTTGAAACAGCAAGGATGGACCGGCTCCCGGCACTCATTGGCGGCCCCACTTCGGCCATCGCTGGCGCCCGCTGAACCGACTGCACTTTCCTTACAGCCCTTGAACTATGTGCTACTTTCCTGATGGATTGCAGTGAATAGTTTTCTTCAATTAACCAAAACTCATATTTTTGACTCTATATTATCATAATAAGAATTTATTCAAAGAGAAATATGAAGTAAGGTGCCCTGTGAGTGAAGTACATTCTTCTTCGAATCTTAAAACAAAACAAAACAAAACAAAAACTTACTCTGATCAACCAGATGTTGTTTTCTTTAAAATCCTCGCCCAAGGATATTTTTCTGTTGATTTTAGAGAGAGGGAGAGGGAGGAGGAAAGACAGAGAGAGGCTCCAATGTGAGAGAGATGCCCATGGGTTGCCTCCCGCACACACCCGAGTAGGGCCAGGAGCCTGCAACCTCGGTGCATGTCCTCGACGGACTCGAACCCGGGACTCTTTGGTGGAAGGCCGATGCTCTGTCCACTGAGCCAAAATGGCTGGGGCAAGCAGATGTTTTTCAATGCCATCCATCCGTTATTTAAGGCTGTACTTCCCTGTGTGCGTGTGTGTGTATGTGTGCGTGCATGTGTGTGTGCACACGTGTGTGCATGCGTGTACGTCTGAATATTTACACACACAAAAACACTATATTTAGAGGTTCTTGACCTCTCAGTTTGTGGTTGCTTTTTTTAACGTGTGTTGGGGTGTGTGTGTGTGTGTGTGTGTGTATCTTAGTCCCTCCACTGTTGTTCATGGCCCCTTTGGTTTTCCAGTGTCATTGCGTCTAATTTCTCCTCCCCCACGCAGTCTGTTGCCAACTGCTTAGGCCGGGACACAGGGCTGCCCATAAGGGAGGTGTTCCTGCTTCTGTGGCGTGGGCAGCAGGTGGCGCTAGACAGATGCGAAGCTCCTGCAGGAGGCTCTGTGCGAGGCCTGCAGCCACATGCCATTGCTCTGAGCTGTCATCGCACTGAAAGTTACACCTGCGTCCAGGCATTCGTTTTGGTGAAACGGAGGCTTTGGTGGAAGGAAGCCGGTCATGTTTTAATTCCAAAATATTAAACCACTGTCATGTATGTTAAGATGAAACCATGTTTTCAAATTGAGCCTGTGGGCTTGTGGGTTGTGGGGTGACTTGGGGTAACACAGCTCATGGACAGCTCTGATGCTCATGCAAAGCCAAGCTGCTGAAGAGCTCTGTGTACAGAGAGGAGGGGTGCGTCCCAGGCCTGCAGGCAGGGCACAGAGCGCCACAGCGAGGGAGGGGGGCGTGGGGCGTGCTGTGAGCTCGTAGCATCGGGGCGGAGTGCCTTCGCCCCTCCCTCCCTCCTGCCCTCCCTCCCTCCCTCCCCCTCTCCCTTCTTTCCAGCTACCATTTCTGAAAGCCATAGCAATTGAAAAAAAATTCTTCAACTACACATCTTTATTCGGAATAAAATATTAGGTCACTTATAGGAAATACCCTTCGTGGTTCTCCAAGCTTCCAGCATAGCACAGCTTTCTACAGAAGAGGTGGCGTGATCTTTGAAAGTCTGCCTCCCCTGAACCTGGGCTTTCATCCACGTGACTTCCCCCGAGCACCGTTGTTCTGTGGCCGTGTGGCCGTAGCGAAGCTGGGCACAAGGTGGTCCCAGATGCCGCGGGGACGGACAGAAAGGCCCCTTGATGGCTGCAGGGCGGGGAGGGGGGGCTGCCTGCACTTCGCGCCTGCAGAAGGGAAGGCGTTTTACACCTGAGTGTGGCTTGGAGAGGGCGGGCTGGCCTCACTGCTTGCTGCCTGGGAATGGCTCCCGCTCACGGGGAGGGCAGATGTCGGGGCTGCATTAGTGGGACCTGTCGTGGAAGATGATCAGGTGTTGGTCCTCTGTGTAAAGAGGGGCTTTGAATCCGCTGCCCTCGGGGGACAGGACGTACACCGCGGGCCGTCCACTTCCCAGACGAGGATTGCCGGGTGGGGAGCGTCAGTCTATTTGCAGAGGACCCGACGGCCCAGCCGCTCCCAGCTCTGGGACGTGGTTAGAAGGCCCATCCACAGTTCCAGCTGTAACAGTGGTTGTAACAGATGAACGTCAAGGGCGTGTGTACAATTGTTACTGTCTTAAGTTCCAAGCAAAATACTGTTTTCCAGATGGTGTATTTTTAATTTAAAAAGTTTAGCACCTGGCCCAGCCAGTGTGGCTCAGTGGTTGAGCCTAGACCTATGAACCAGGAGGTCACAGTTCGATTCAAAGTCTGGGCACATGCCCTGGTTTCACTCTCGATCCCCAGTAGGGGGTGTGCAGGAGGCAGCCGATCCATGATTCTCTCTCATTATTGATGTTTCTAACTCTCTCTCCCTCTCCCTTCCTCTCTCTGAAATCTACAAAGTAAAAAATGAGAAAAACATATTTTGCAAAGTTTAGCAACTTGTTTTCAGACACTTGATTAATAGTCCAACATCTGAAATCTCCCTACTATTCAGCATGTTCCATATTCAATACTAAGAAAAGCACAGAATACAAGGGTCTCTGTGGGGACGAGGGTTAGAATAATAAGATCATGAGACAAGGATTCTGTGTGGGGACTGCGTACCCCTCTCGTTGCGCTCGGCCTTCGGTTGTAATAGCTGGAGAGGAAGGACTGGAAGCCAGGCTTTGGGATGATTTGCCGATGCTGAAAGTTGCGTCTTTGTGTGCGTTGCTTTACGCGTTGGGATGGGAAGCACATGGAGCTGGTGGGGGCGGGGACTGTGTTTCACACTCAGACTTGGCTGCAGAGAAGTGGGCGTGTGGGTGGGAGAGCACTTCAGCTTCTTGGGCTGCTGTTCGCCCAGAGGTGACTGTTCGGGTGCTCCTCTGGGGGGTGGGCGTGTCTCCCGGAAACGGGGGGTTGGGGAGAGAGGCCTCTCTTGAAGGAAGGAAGGAGGAGGAAGGCAGGGGCACCGTGGAGGAGCGAGTAGGAAGCGTGGTCCCTGGGGTCCCCCTAAAGGGAGCAGCCTGTCAGCTGTGTGTTCCGTCCTTTGGGAACGAACCCGGTGAGTTCGGTCGATTATTGGGTATTGACAGTATCTGCAGAGCAACTGAGAGCCCAGGGAGGGAAGCTTGTCCTGTGCTCTTCTGATGTTTGCTTATCTTCTCCTTGGTCTCCTTTGCCCTGGGCGATGTGTTGGCAAACATTTGCTGGAGAGATGCCTGCTGTTTTGCTGCCTGTGGTGTCTGCCAAGATGTTCATGGCTTCCCTACTTTCCTTTAAGGCTTCTGTCCATTTTGAGTTTGTCCTTGTGCGTGGTGCCAGCTGGTGGTCTCATTTTATTTCTGTGCATGTACCTGTCCGATGTGACCCAGTGATCTGGCTTCTGGGAGTACATCCTAAAGATCCTGAAACACTGACCAGAAGGAATGCATGCACCCCTGTGTTCATAGCAGCACAGGTTACAATAGCTGAGATCTGCAAACAGCCCACGTGCCCATCAGCAGACGAGTGGATAAAAAGCTGTGGTGCATCCACACCATGGAACTCTATGCAGCTGTAAAAAAGAAGGATCTCTTACCCTTTGAGACAGCATGGAGGGGCCTGGAGAGTGTCATGCTAAGTGAAATAATTCAGTCAGAGAAAGACAAGTATCACATGGTCTCACTCATGGGTGGAATCTAATGAACAAAATAAATTGACGAACAAACTGGATCCAGAGACAAAGAGCATGGAACAGACTGCGGAATCTCAGAGGGAAGCGGGGGAGGGAGGGATGGAGGGAGGGAGTGGGAGCGATTAACCAAAGACCTCACATGCGTGTAGACGTAGCCCAGGGACACGGACGATAATGTGACGAAGGCTGGGGGTGCGGCAGGTTGGAGGTGGAGGGGTCAATGGAGAAAACATAGGGAACATCTGTAATACTTTGAACAATGAAGACAGATTTTAAAAATAGGGAAAAATAATCAAGGAAGGAGGGAATTTCAAGAAATCCTAGGAAACTGAGTTTTTGTGGGAAGCTTTTCATTTGAGGTGAAATGGCGCCGTCCACCTCTTCAACCCGTGTCAGGACCCGGCCGTGGAGGGTGTCACAGCTCCGGCCCCTTCCTGGTCACCACGCCCGGGGAGCCGCTCTCGGTGGCACCGTGGGCAGGGAGGGCCCCGTTAGGGCGTCGGGTCCTCGGGGGCCTATGTGACAGGCGGCCAGTCCTCAGCGTTTAGCTGTGGCGGCTCTGCTCCATCTCAGGGATTTCCTGGGTAAATATAAACTGACAGGCACAATTTTCGTGAAAGAATTCTCACATTATCTGCTCAGGGAGATTAAAGGCCTTCATAACGATTTTCCTCCAAGTTCATGATTGAGTTTTGTGAAAATTAAGTGGGAAGTCTCACCCCCGGCCTCAGGGAGGGGAGGGAGGGGAGCTGGGGGGAGCCGATGGGGAGCCCTCACCGAGACCTGTGACCCAGCCCACCTGCCTGTGCAAGGAGCCCCTTAGAGCCCCAAAGCAGGTGGGCAGCCCCCGGGGGCCGGCCAGCGACTCCTGGCAGAGGGGGTGGACACGCAGCTGCTCCCCCGACCTCCGGACGCCTGCCTCTGCCTCTTATAAGAGACGGGTGACAGATGCGGTCACACTGAAAGGGAAAATGCCTGCAGTGCGTGAAGTGGAGACCGGTGGGTCACGGTGCCTTTGGAAGACCTGGGCCCCTGGGAGTGAGGCGCTGCGGGAGGTGGGGGGACCCTGGCTCCCTGGGAAGGAAGGGAAGGCCCTGCCTCCACCATGACAACAAGAGTGCCCTGGACTTCATCCATGTTCAGGTGTGTCACACGGGCACCGTGCCGCCATCGGTAACAGCGGTCGCTGCTGTGTTCGGCGGTTGGCGTGATCCGCGACCATCTCATACGTCGGAGCACCGTTCGGTCAGTGGGAGAGTCACTATGAAGCTGAATGTTTATGGCCCAGGTCCTCAGTTGACCTCATCGGGGGAGGAAAGTGGGGGAACAATCGCAGTGTAAGCAGCGGCTGTTGTGGCCGTAAGTTCGCAGTGAGAGTCCCTCTTCATTCAGGGGCAGGAGGCGTGCTTTTCCTGGTGACTCTAAACCAGGCATTTTCTGTATCTGCGAGTATTTTAATTTTCCAGATAACGGGTTCACGTTCATGGGTGGCAAGCATTTAAGTTCAGGTCACTGAGATATAACCAGAGTTAGGCAAATGGTGTGCAGATGGTGATTTTAAAATATCAACCTACATTCAGATTATACACACACACACACACGCACACACACATACATATATACATATATATATATGCAACTTATAAAACACATGTATAATTGTTGGGTGATATTAATTATGCTTTGCAGGACGCCAGTGTGCTGTGATAGGGGTGCCAAATCTGAAAGGTGTGTGTTGTGTCTATGCATGTGTACACATGTATATCTTCGTGCATATGTGTACATATGTGCAAATGTGCATATGTGTGTATGCATGTGTGTTTGTGGGGCTGTGTACATGCATGCATGTTTGTGCGCTTATCTGCATGAGTCTGTTTGTGTTTTGTGCACATGTGTGCATGTGTCTCTCTGTGTGACTGCGTTTATGTGTGTGGTTGTGTTCATGTGTGTTTTCATGTGTGTGGTATGTGCACGAGTGCCTATGTTTATGTGCACACACATGTACATGCGTCCTCTATTTTCATGTGTGTTTGTGTGTTTATGGTTTTGAGTATGTGTGAATGTTTGTGTGTGGGGGGGTGCGTGTGTGTGTGAGTGTGTGGAGACAGATTGAGTCTGATGTTTCTAGGACAGTAGGTCCTCCCATTAAAAATATTACATAAATTGAAGCTTCGCAGGGAGGGCAGTTGCATGTTTTAGCCGATGCAGGGACACGGCAACTCTGGCTTCTCCGCCTGAGAGTCAGTCTAGGGGTTGTCTGCTTCCCAGGGCAGGTGCTCTTGGTCCTGCAGAGGCATTTGCTGACCCGATCCCGGCC
This sequence comes from Myotis myotis, assembly GCF_014108235.1. Classification (NCBI taxonomy): domain Eukaryota; kingdom Metazoa; phylum Chordata; class Mammalia; order Chiroptera; family Vespertilionidae; genus Myotis; species Myotis myotis. The sequence goes on along the minus strand of NW_023416345.1, from coordinate 1,092,067 downwards.
CGCAGGCCTGCTGGGGACTCCTCCCGGCAGAGCGCTGAGAGGAGGAAAGCCAGTACCGTAAAGATGGCAGCGATGATGGGTGACCTCAGTGTGATGGAGTTATGATGACTCTGCCCGTAAAGACCACCTGGGCAAAAGCTGAACGGAAGTTAGACGCTGTGTGGGTTTTCTGAGAACCGAGTCCTGCAGGTCTATGGGCAGCACAGCCACGAAAAGCACACCGTTCATCCAGTGGGGAGATGACGCATTGTAAGTCATTGTTTGTGAAGTTTCACTCAGCATGCATCAGGCATTTGCATAGTCATTCAGAGTGTGTGTGTGCGTGTGCGCGTGCCCTCACGCCGGCCGTGTGTTACTTTGGACACTCCCGTGGCGACGTGGGGCTCGGCGGCTTTGTGTGCGCTGTCATCACCTGGGATGTTGGAGGACAGTCCACACACGCGAGGGGTTTAGAAAGCACAGGTGCAGGCTGAACGCCCAGGGGTGTAGGCTGAACGCTGCGGTCGCATCACTCTCTGCAGGCGCAGGCAGAGGTGGGCTTGCAGTTGTGATGAAACGAGTGGCACCATCGCACAAACCGCCCGAGAGCAGGCTCCGTCCCGCGTGCTCACAGCTGTCACCCCTTCCCCGCCCCGAGTGTGACATGGAGACATGAGGCCAGCTGCCCAGGAAGGCGAACCCGTGAGCAGGAAGCGTAACGATGTTGGAGGAGCAGGAAGGTGGGGGCGGGATAGGAGCCGTTTCTGAATGATGCCGCGACATTTATTTTGGGATCCAGTCAGGGAGAGCTGCAACGTCTCCATTGCTTTTTGCTTTTATTTTAATTTGCACCTTTATCAAAAGGCAGCTTTAGATTAGAAAAGATTTCTTCTGGACGCCTTTCCCACAGGGCTGCGCATTCCATTCAGAATTACCGCAAATAAAGGAGACACACAAAACAACCTTCTTATCACATGCATCAGTTGTGTGGTGCATACGTGCATGGATTCAACATTAATTTCAGTGAACTGTGATACGGCTCTTGTTATTGATCAGTCACATGCTCCGATCCAGACGCGACACTTGCCGAGTTTCCTCAGTGGAGACACGGAGGGCGTGTTGCTCTGAGACTCTGAAATGGCTGGAGAAGTGGTCGCCAACCTTGGCGAGAACGAGACGATGAGATGAAAACAGAAGCGAGTTTCGTTTTTCACTGGGACCCTCAGCAGGGCCTGAGTGTTCCTGGACTTTGTCGGTGACTTAAGCCCGATGCTCCGGAACCCGGGGTGGGTTCTAGATCATCGCTCCCGGGGGGGGAGGATGCCCCCTGACTCCTCCGGGCGCCCCGGCCTTGGTGTGGGCCAGGGTCCCCGGGACTTTACAGACGCGTTATGGGGAGCACGCTCTCTGCCCCTCGCTAAGCATTTTCCATGTCTTTGCTCAGCTAATTCTCAAGTCACATTTCACTGTCACTTCCCTCCTGCTGTGGAGATTGGAACCCTGAGGCGCAGAGAAAGGAAGGAGGTTCCAAGTGGGTGTAGCCGACTCTGAGCGGGACCAGGTCATTGGAGATTCCGCTTTCATGGCCTCACCCCTGCGCTTCTGACTGAGCCACACAGTGTCCGCCAGGGCTCACAGTGACCTCACGGTGTCCGACCCAAGGCTCACGCACCCCTCCCTTTGCTCACCGAGAAGCGCATGCGGTTCCCTCCTTCCCGACACGCCATCGCCCTGGCTCCTCTGCTCCAGGCCCTCACCTTCCAGCTCACCCTCCTCAGCTTCCTGACTCCTGAGCAGGCCAAGTCTCTGGGCTCAGAACTGGGGGTTCTCCCCCTTTTGAGCTGCTCTCTGTCCCCCTGTAAGTCACCCGATGTCATGGCTTCAGCCCCTCATCCACGGGCACCTGTCACACGTCGACACCTGCAGGCACACACCTGCCCAAACGCTCCCTCCCCAACCCTTCTCATGCCAGTCAGTGGCAACTCAGGGTCTTCAGTCAAGAAAGTTGAGTTTCCATATTTCTCTAAAACTGTGCTTGGAATCTTCCATCTTACCTTGTTGGTTCTCACATGAAATATACCCATCATCTATAGCCACTTTCATAGGGTCCTGGTCCAAACCATTACCTTTCATGGTTAATTACTAATGAGGTTTTTTTTTTTTTATTTGTTTTCAATTACAGTTGACATTCAGCATTACCTTGTACTCATGTCAGGTGCACAGCTTGGTGGGTAGACAGTCACATGCTTTACAAAGTGCTGCCCCTGACGTGCCCAGTATCAGCCTGGCACTGTGCGTAGTCTCTGCAGTGCTGTTGTTTATCACTGTAGACTCTTGACCTGTCTTCTTTGAACTCGCACTCCCCATGGTGAAGAGGCCTGAATGTTTGTGCGCGCCACCCCCCTCCCCCCGCCCCCGCCATTCATATGTTGAAACCCTAACTCCCAAGGTGCTATGTCAGGAGGTTCCTTTAGAAGGAAAAGCAGGAGCAGGAAGGTGTTTAAAGGGAAGATTAAGTTAATGAGAAAAGGTAGCTGTGACTTGGTATCATGACAGTGTGGTGAGTAATGAGAGGGGCGGTATGCAGGGCCTGACCGCGGGGAACATCGTGTGCCATGCGAAAGTACTTGTTTTACCCTGAATACAGGGAGGGGCACCCAAACACGACGCGTTGTTTACTATCAGAGCATTACTCTGGCAGCAGTAGATGGGAGAGGGGAGATTTACGGTGTGCCCCGGTCGGAGAAAGGTACAGTAACACAGGTAATAGCAAAGGAAAGTCTTCACTAAGGAAGTCAGTAGATTTAAGGCGCATGGAGGGGGGATATGGGTTAGATCTAGAGGCAGATTAAATGTCAGGAGGGAGAGTAAATCTCTAGGGAAACGAGATGGATTGGGGTCCCCTGGCGTGGGGGGAGGGGTGATGGAGAACTTGGAGAACTTGGCCATAGAAAATGGGGACACGCTTTCTTTTGGGATGGTGAAAACGTTCCAGGATTGGGTACGTGAAGGTGGCCCCTCTCTGTGAATATGCAGAAAGAAATTTAATTGCACATTTTTTTAAAGGCGGAATTTCAAAGTGTGTTAATCTTGATGAAGTGATTTAGAAAAATGTCTTAACAGGGTGCTTGCTTAGTCATATGGGCGATTGGTGGAGCCAGTCACTGAAGATCTCAGCTCAGGGGAGGACGAGGGGGGTTAGGACTCGGTGATGTCAGAGCTGATCGAGGACCACCCAGGTGGAGCTGGAACAGACATGGGAAGCCCAGGTCCAGGCATCAGAAGTGCCATCTAAGGATGCCAACTGCCGGGTGTGGCCCACAGGAGTAGATTACCTCGCCCCGAGAGTCTGCAGAAGAGCAAAGAGAAGCTCTTTAAGAGGGAGACTCGAATATTGTTAGGAAACAGGGACCAGCAAGGGAAGAAGGACTGAGGAGAGTAAGGAGCAGGCAGAGAGTCAAAGGCAGAGCAGGGGTCAGGAGTGCCACTGGTTGCATTTTTAAGAGCAATTTTGATAAAATGTGGGCCTGCCGCTGGGTTTAGAGTTGAATGGAAATTGAGGGAAGGGAACAGCTTTCGTCTGTAATTCATCCAGGGAGAGAGGGAGTTGTTGGTAAAAGGTTTGGCAAATGAAGATGACGTCCTGAGCAGGAGTCATGGACGAGGAGCGGGTGGCGGAGACACAAGATCAATAAGGCAGGTTCCGAGACTCTAATGCACTGAGAGAAGTCTGTCTGTGGTGAGAAGTGTTGAGAGAGAAGGGAGAAAGGGGTGGGGGAGGTATGGGAAGGCATAAGGTAATGACCTAGGCTTGCAATAGATATTGATTGAAAAGAGAGTGGGCTTCCTGGGACAATCAATGAAAAAGAGAAAAGATGCTTATATCTAAAGCACAAGAAAAAATAGATACAGTAAACCTCATCCAAATTAAAATAACATTGTCCTTCAAAGGGCGCCCTCAAGAAAGTACAAAGACAACCACAGAATGGGAGGAAGTATTTACAGATTACTTATCTGATAAGGGACTTATGTTCAGAAGGTAGAACTGTTACCTCACAATAATAATAATAATAAAAAAAGGGAAATGATGTAATTTTAAGATTAGGGAAGGATCCTAAGAAATCATTCTCGAAGGAAGGTCTACAGAGGGCTGGTAAGCACACAAAGAGACGCTTGGCATCATTTGTCATCAGGGAAATGCAGGGCAAAACCACAGGGAGGCACCACTTCCTAGCCCCGAGGATGGATGAGGCAAAGAGTGAGATAACAATAAGTGTGGACGAGGATGAGGGCATGAGAAGTGAAACCTCAATCTGTTGGTGGAGTGGAGTGTAAGAGGAGCAAGGCCTAGGAAAACAGCTGCTTAGCTTAAACAGGCACCCCCCTGCCCAGCAGCACCACACCAGATTCATGCCCTGGAGAAATGAAAGCAGGTATCCACACACACACTTATTTGACAGGTGTTTAAAGAAACATTACTCATGATAGCCAAAAGGTGGGAACATCCCAGTAGCCCGTCCATGGGTGAAGGGCTGGACAAGGGTGGTGTGGCCACAGGAAGGAGAAGTATTCAGCCATAAAAGCCATGAGCTACTGTGAGGCCTGGGTGAGAAGCCTGAACTCGGGGGTGGAAATCTGCAGACGGTACAGGGCTTGGCGGCTGCCTGGTGTGCAGGGAGGGGCGGATGATGGGGGACGGGGGGCGAGGAGGGAGCAATGGAAGGGTATGGTTTCTTTCAGAGTGGATGAACGTAATTTACAGTTGATGGTGGTGATGGTTGTACCAGTCTGTAAACCCACTTAAACCCTTAACGTGTAGGGCTTCCCTGGGTCAGGGGTACGGTGTGTGGTTTATATGGCAGTGATGCTGTTAAAAATTCTCAGGGCAGGGGCATTCTACTAGAGACCTGGCCAGTGCCCTTCAAACCTGCCAAGGTCGTGGCAAACAAGAACATTCTGAGAGCTGTCCCAGCCAGGGGGCCCCGCGAAGCCACGGTGCTAAACGTAAGGTGGTAACATAGACAAAATCCCGAACAGAAAAGAAGAAAATGGGTAAAAGACATCTCAGTGGAGTATGGGCTCTGGTTGTGCAATGTATCAGCGTTGCCCGGCCGGCGTGGCTCAGTGACTGAGCGTCGACCTAGGAACCAGGAGGTCACGGTTCAATTCCGGTCAGGGCACAGGCCCTGGGTTGAGGGCTCCATCCCCAGTGGGAGGTGTGCAGGAGGCAGCTGACCAACGATTCTCTCTCATCACTGATGTTTCTGTCTCTCCCTCCCTCTCTCTTCCTCTCTGAAATCAATAAAAAAATATTTTAAAAAATATTATCAGTATTGGTCTATTAACCATATTATAACAATGTTTCCATGCCAACGGAAGATATTCATAGTAGGGGAAACTGGCTATGAGGTACATAGGACTTTTTCTGTAAATCCAGATTTTCTGTAAACACAAAAGTGTTTGAAAGTAAAAAGTTTATTTTATGAAAGATTCGTTTTTTTAATTTTTCTGTTTTAAAATGTGATGTTCGAGTCTGTCTCTAGAATTAAGCATCCAAGCTCCGCTGTCAGAAATTGCTGTCGGCAGTTAATTCCCTTAGAGCCCTCTCCGCACTCTGCAGGGGCTGCGGCGATGGTCCCCCCTCACGCCCCTGAGTGGTGTGCGCCCATGGGCGGGCCTTGGATTCGCATACAGAACGAGAGGCTGTGGCCTCTCTGGTCCTTTGGGACTCGCTCCGTGTCCTAATGTAGCCGATTATTAGGACAAAACTGCCTTTTTAACAAATGCTGCTGCCTCTACCGACAGACTGTTGGACAATATAATTAATACGGGCCTTGAAAAAAACCACCCTATAACTTCTTTTTCTGGACAAGTGGTCTCTTTTAGAAGCACATGCTTCCTAGTTTCCATTCCATTTCAGTACTGTTCTGCCGTGTATGGATCTATTTCAAATACGCTAACAGCCAGAGCCGACATGCAAGTATGCTTTACTCTATAAACCTACAGGTCGGTGGAATCGTGTGGACACACTTCCTCTCTAACTAGATTACTTCTTGACCTGGAGGTGTGTAAGATCAGAACTGGGTGACACACTCTGAAATGCCATCAACGTCACACGGGGGCCTGTGACGGGCTCTGTCCCTGCTGAGCTATTGGCACGTCTGGGGCAGCCGGGGTGCAGCAGGAGAGGAGCTTGGAGCCCCAGCGGCCCCCCGAGAGCGGGGGCACAAGGGCAGGCTGCCATGTGGGAACGGCCCCAGGAGGCGGGAGGGACCTGGCACCGCCTAAGGACAGCCCAGCAGAGGCCTGGCTGCCTCCGAGAGCTGAGGAAGCCGAGGGCATCGGCCAGGGCGAGGACCCACGTCTGTACCCATCTGTTCCTGTGACTGTAGGGCCCAAAGCTGGTGACACATGGGAGGTCTCCACTCACGTGTTCCCCAATCTGAAAGGAAGGCCTCCCCTTGCTGCCCCCACCAGAGGAGACACCCCACAGGAGCTGGAGGTCGGGTGGGTGTGGGCCTGCTGGGGTCCAACCCCCAGCAGGTCCAGCGGTCCCCAAAGGTGTGGACGGAGTCGGCGAAGAAGGAATGACACAGAGACAGCGTTCAGTTGATCAGCAGCCTAGCCAGGATCTCTAACCAGGATCTCCAGCCAAGTTCTGGTCTGGATCTCCAGCGAAGTTCTTGTTAGGATCTCCAGCCAGGTTCTGTGTCCATGTTCCCTCACTAGGTTCTCCAGCCAGGTTCTGTCCAGGTTCTCCAGCCAGGTTCAGTCACCAGGTTCTAGTCAGGTTCTCTTGCCAATTTCTGTAGTCAGGTTCAGTCTCTAGGTTCTTCAGCCAGATTCTCTCGCTAGGTTCTGTCTCTAGGTTCTGTGGCCAGTTTCTGTCCAGGATCTTTTGCCATGTTCTGTCCAGAGAAGTTCTTCTGTCTCTAGGTTCTGTGTAGGTTCTGTCTTCTTGGTTCTGTCTTCTAAGTTCTGTCTTCTAAGTTCTGTCTTGTTACATCTGTATTTATACCAGTTGATTCAATCCTATCAATCTCTATTACAAAGGTTAGGGCGTTTCTTATCTCCATTCCAGGGAGTAAAGATTATGTAGCTTAAGCATGATTGTTCGTAGTTAAAGTGATTAATTACCGGCCTGGCACTTAGTTGAGGGGTTTTATTCCCTCCCTAACTTCAGGGGAAAATCCCTACCTGGGGAAACAACCTTTCTCAGAGAGGTGACCTTGGTTAAAACACATAGTGCCAAGAAGGTGAGCAAACATATTAAGAACAGTATGCCATATATGCCAGGTCCCTTGAAACAGCAAGCATGGACCAGCTCCTGGCATGGGGCATGGGCCTTCCCACAGGGCAAGGCCTGGAGCAGGAGAAGGAATAGCTGCTCAGCGGCCACGTGTCCGTTCCAGCGGCCGCAGGTCTTTGACACGGAGGTCACAGGTGACGGTCAGGTTCCTCATTCTGGAAAACGGGAACGAGGAGGAGGCTGTGGCATGTAATGTTCTTCCTGACTGAGGACATCCACGGAGATCCTCTGTCGGCTTGGACATGTGTGCACACGAGGCCATTGGGGTCACCCAAGAGGACTGAGAAAGTGCAGTTCTGTCCTGGGAAAGCTCAGCTACAAATGCCATTTAAATGTCGATGTGAGTATCCATGTTCTACAGCCGAGTCCGCCTTCGGGACACAATTTAACTCAGGTCCTGAGTGGCTCCTGACAGACATGCTCACGTGACTTCCTCCTCCGAGAACCTTCGGCCTACGGCATATGACTCCATCCCACAGGACTCGAACTTGAACGCAGTCCCTTACTTAGCATTGTCGGGAACTTGACCATGAAGCAGGGCCATGCTTTCTCAACGTCAAACCCAAAGCTCCTAATATAGTGCCTGACAGTCAGAAGAAGTCCAGTCAATTTGATGGATTAGTCAAAACCCAAGACGCAAACGCAACCGGCTGCCAACATTGAACCGTGGCCACAAGATATTGGTGGGAATCTTGGTTCAGAGTGATCTGCCACTCAAACTTAGTGCGTCTTGTACATGCATATCACTGGTTGATTCAAATTCTTTGTGAATGCGAAGGGAATGCAAACATAACAAAGATGATAATGTGCCTTGTGTGTGTACATGTGTGTGTACATGTATGTGTACAGGCATGTGTATGGGTCTTTGGGTACATATGCCCCGGTTAGATAGTGTCTACCTCAAGAAAACCAACCAGTGCTGTAATGATTCCATGTTCATTTTGTGTTAATGTGAAAAAGTCTTATTTTATTGCATGCAATAATGACAAGCACTATTACCAAAATATATAGTCAACATGCTTGTAAACAATTTTTAATACTTTACTTATGAGACAGAATCATTATTTTAGTGACAGTTTAATATGCTAATAGGGCCTCATGAGAGAGTCATATATAGTTGTTCATGTTTTCATGATCTAATAAAATGCATATCCTAAATTTCATGGAAAATGCCAGGTATTCTGTGAAAGATTTTTAAAAATGCCTTGGGGCTGTGTCTACTTACGAAGCTTTACAAGTTTCCAGTGGACTCCTGTGAATGGGGGTGCAGAGCTAAAGAGGACCCCTGAGCCGTGTGTATTGTTAACTACGTGAAACACCTGGTACCTTTCACCATACTGAGCCTAAAGGGCTGTTCTGGACCACCTGGCAAATCAGACGGCTTTTGCCAATCGGTGGATTTGCGTGAGAAATTTATTAGGACATCATTGATTAAATGTGTAAGTCGGATATTATAGAATATTACTATCATTATTATTCAGTCTTTATAGTCTAGACCAGTGGTTCTCAACCTTCCTAATGCCGCGACCCTTTAATACAGTTCCTCATGTTGTGACCCAACCATAAAATTATTTTCGTTGCTACTTCGTAACTGTAATGTTGCTACTATTATGAATTGTCATGTAAATATCTGCTATGCAGGATGTATTTTCATTGTTACAAATTGAACATAATTAAAGCATAGTGATTAATCACAAAAACAATATGTAATTATAGATGTGTTTTCCCATGGTCTTAGGCGACCCCTGTGAAAGGGTCGTTCGGCCCCCAAAGGGGTCGCGACTCACAGGTTGAGAACCGCTGGTCTAGACTAATAATGAGGAAATGCTACTTCTTTTCGGTTCTAAGAAAGACTGTCTTGGGTGTGAGTTGTTCGGAAGGGATGCTGTTAAATGGAGATACAGGAAAAGCGATCTGTGTCCATCTATTTGCGAACCCCCCCGCACCCATGTTGCTCAGTGAACTGCCAGGGCATCGCAGCAGGCGGCCCAGCCTCGAAGCAGCAGGAGCTGATTGAAGCGATGATGAGCCGAAAGATGGCATTCTGCTGAGTAAATAAGAATCCAAAATAAAAGGGGCGGTGAGAGCTCAAGCATCCATGTGCAGATCCGCTCCTTTCCTCTGGGACGGCCAGAGTCCCTGCCCATTGATCTTTTCTGCCATAAATGATTCAATCAGCGGCCTATCCACGGCTGCTGGGGGCGTTTAGGTAAACACTGGGTCCCAACGGCGCTAGTTTGGGTAGGAAATGCAACCTTGGAGAGCTGCTGGAAATTACCAGGTGGCCACAATTAATGCCTTTTTTCCAGTGCCATATATAGCTCAGAACATGATTCATATTTGGTGGAAAAAATAGAACTTGTAAATCAGGATCAGAGATTACATAAACACTGCGTGGACCCGTTTCTCCTCCAAGGATGAGAATCTGAAGCGTTTATGTGCCCGCAGTGAGCTTAGTCTGCAGGGGAAGATCACCTTCTCAGATGCCTGGCCATCTCCTCCCTCCTCTTACTCACAAGAGGCCCCCGCTTCCTCCTCCGTGGCCCTTGAACCTCCCCTCTGTGCACCCAGAGCACCGCTGGCTGGGGGAGCTGTGCGAAGGCGTCCTGAGCCTCATGGTTCCACACTCAGTGTCATGTCTTCTGTGCTTTCCTTGTCAGTTTTCACTGTATTGCTCATTCGGCAGGTGCTTTGTGGACACACTGTGTGCCGGCTCAAGGCGCTGCAGCCGGCAGTGAGAAGAGCCAAGCATCCTGCTCAGGTTGAGTCGGTAGAACATGTACCTAAGTAACCAAGGGATAGCGAGGTAGTCAGCCCCTCAGGCTGGGGCATAGGGCAGGCTCCGTGGGGGTGGGAAGCTCGGTTTCACTGGGACTTGAAGACACCGAGGATTTGGGTCTGCAGAGATGAGGGGTGAGATGGAACTGCTGGATGCAGTTTCCTTCTCTTTCTTGTTCTAATGGATCAAAATGCACTGTCAGGACAGAACCATGTGAACACCGCAAAGCAGCACGGGTTCGTCAGGCCTTCCTCTTCTCCTGTGCATAAGCATTTAATAAGCTATTAGTTTGCAAATCTCAGGAGTGAATCTCTGATGGTAGAAATACTAGCCCAAGTAATAGGACATGCCTGGGTTATTTCTGGTGAGGAAGACATTATCATAGTCCCTGCAATTACAATAGTCAATGTAGCGGTGTGAGTGTTCCTACCCAGAGAGCAGTGGGGGTCTAGCTTCTGTGTGCTTATGAATTTCTTTGACTCAACTGCCCACACCCTTACAAATTAGGAAGGTCCTATTTAGCTCCGGGACGGTAAGCTAGCATCCCCTCTCTTAGTTGCCTCAACAGCTAGTGGATTCCTGAAGTGCAGGTTAAGATCTCTGACCACACAGGAAAGGGGAGTTCACTTGTTTTCATGCCCAGGAGTCCCGTTTCCTGTGTATTTGCTAACCTTGGATTGCATCAAGTTCTACGTTTCTTGTGTTCTGCTGGTGAGAACCTTGGATTGCATCAAGTTCTACGTTTCTTGTGTTCTGCTGGTGAGACTTACAGCAAAGTAGAAAATGCTCTGAGTTAGAAGCTATGCATTTTGAGGAAGTTACTTAACTTTGTTGCAATTCAGTTAATATTTATGTATAATGCAACTATTAATTGCTGCTTTTCAAGGTTTTACAAGGGATAAATATCCTATATAATAAAAGGGTAATATGCAAATCCATCGGAGGAATGATCAGTTGCTATGATGTACACTGACCATCAGGGGCAGACGCTCAACGGAGGAGCGGAAACCACAGGCATGGAAACATGGGACAGACTGATGAATCTCAGAGGGAAAGGGGGAGGGGGAGGGCTGGAAGAGATTAACAAAGATCTTATATGCATACTAGGGTCCCTCAGCCTGGCCTGTGCCCTCTCGCCATCCAGGACCCCTCGGGGCCTCTAGTTAGTATATATTAGGGAAAGCTAAGGACAGTGGCAGGCATCTACAAGGTATTCCAGAAGTGGCTGGCCCTTTCCTTCCCCCCCCCCCCCACCCGCCAGGGTTCCTGTGGGCTGTGGGTGCTCCTGGCCACGGAGAGAGGCAGCCATCCATGCTTGGCGTTGCCTGGAGTTGCCCAGTCCTGCAGCAAGGCCCACGGGAAACTGCCTGTGACTCCCTTCCCCTCGTCCTCCGCAGCTCCCTCAGGAGGTCTCTGTGCTGATCCGTGCAGTGCACCATGTAAACACTTGATATCCGTTTCAGTGAGGCTTTTCCTTGGGTGATCCATCGCATCTGGAAACTTATGAAAGGTTAATGAAAAGCAGTTTAGGAGATAAAAATCATTAAAATTGGCTTGTACTCGAAGTCCTACGGATTGCAAAGGGGGTAAAAAGCTGCGAAGAAGAGACTTTAATTTAAACGAGAGTCAAATATGAAAATTCCATTGTAGAATCTTGGCAAATAGCTTCCAACCAAAGTGAAAATTCAATCCATTTGGAAGGTTCACATTTACATGAAAATTACCTGTGACTCCTTCCCGCTCGTCCTCAATAACTCACCTTTTCCTTTGCTACAGCTCTTTTCATGTGTATACGCCTTATCTTCCAATAACGCAGGCTTGCCTCCCTTTACGCGCTGTTGCTTTATTGTGCTTCGCAGACGCTGAGGTTTTTACAAACTGAAGGTTGTGGCAGCCCTGTGTCGAACACGCCTCTCGGGCCCTTTTCCGACAGCATCTCCCACTTCCTGTCTCTGCGCCACATTTTGGCAATTCTTGCTGTATTTCAAATGTATCTCGACGTATTTCAATATATAGTTCAGTATTTTTCATTATTATGTTCTTAGTGGTCAGTGACCTTTAATGTTGCTACTGTATGTGTTTGGGGTGCCAGGATCTGTGCGAGCGTAATGGGTGAATGTTGTGTGTGTTCTGACTGTCCCACCGAACAGCTCTAACCCCCATCCCTGTCCCTCTCTCTCCTCGGCACCCCTATTCCCTGAGACACACACTGTTGAAATCGGCCAGTTCATAAACCCACTGTGGCCTCTCAGTGTTCAAGGGAAGGGAAGAGGCACAGGTCTCTCACGTTACATCAAAAACTAGGAAGGCCCAGCCGGCGTGGCTCAGTGGTTGAGTGTCAACCTATGAACCAGGTCACAGTTCAATTCCCGGTCAGGGCACACGCCCAGATTGCGGGCTGCATCCCCAGTGTGGGGCGTGCAGGAGGCAGCCGATCAATAATCTCTCATCATTGATGTTTCTATCTCTCTCTCCCTCTCCCTTCCTCTCTAAAGTCACTAAACACACACACACACACACACACACACACCAACACCTAGACATGCTTAGGCTCAGCGAGGGCAGGACGTGGAAGCTGAGACAGGCCGAAAGCGAGGCCTCTTGTATGGGAGCCACGCTGTGACGCAAAGGCAAGTCCTCGAAGGAACCGGACCTGCTGCTCCGGGAACCTGCCTGTCCCGTGCGGACATGGAACCCTTGGGCTCAGTGAGACCTGAGAATATCAGTGAAGCCCCAGTGATTCCTGGTCCTTCTGTCCCACACCCTGGTCGTCTCCAGCCCACACCCTCGTGACCTCTGCTGATGGCTGCTTTCTTTCCCCGGAAAATGCAGGGGTGGCACAGAGAGAACATTCCTAATGGAAAAATCCGTCTGTGACGCGGAGGGTTTGCTCGGATGATGTCTAGGCAGGTCGTGTGGACAGGGCGGCAGCCCGGGTCTCACCGGGAGAGCCCTGCCCCGCGCCTCTGGCTGCAGGTGGCACCGGCCTCCCGCACCGCAGACCCTCCGTGTCTCCAGATCCGCGCCAGGGGCCGCGTGGCGACCCTGTGCCGTGTGCCCAGGTGGCCGCTGGGACTCCTGGGCTCTGGTTAGAGGAGCGCAGAGGGCGAGCTGAGCTGTAAGTTTCAGCGTCAGTTCGTAGTGACTGGCTTGTTGGGGTGCGAACAGAAGCAGAGGGTGCCGCTGGGGATCAACATTGATTCACAGAGTTCAAGTTCAAGCCTCTCGTGTCTCAATATTTCCACGATCACATTAGCACCTTCATGACTCACGGTACCTTCCTTCCTTATTCACGTGCGCCCGCCCGTGGGAGCGCAGGTCAGCGGGATCCGGACACGCCTGTCCCCCGACGGTGACCACAGCCCTGCCCAGCTTCCCCCCCCCCGCCCACCCCCCGCGGAGGCTGTGCCGTCCCCAGGGGCAGGGTCCATGCATCCGATGGTGGTGCCTCGCGCCGATGGATTAATTAGGATCTTAGAGGCAGAGGTAAGGAAAGTGTGTCTTCGTGTTACAATTTGAAGAATGAGTCAGGTAGTTAATTAACCTATCTGATGCCTCGAGGTAAATGAAAGCCTGAATCAGCTCACAATTAACAACGAAAATAACTCCCCTTTGAAAGGAGCCTCGTTAGGTCGAGACTGAGCGTTGGCACCGGGAGCTCGGGCCCATCCTCTCTGGTTCCCTGCACAGGTGTCAGCCCCTGGGCCCTGGCCCCTGGGGAGTCGGAAGCCCCGCCTCCTGTCATTGCGCACCTCCCGCTGGGGCAGCTGGATGCTCAGGGCCTGGGAGGCGCTTCATGAATTCCCCATAAATGAACTCTGTGTGCCTTCTTTATAGTCGTGGTTTGGGATGAAAATCTCTAAAAAACACCAAAGAAATAAAAAAGAATGAAAGAGCCGAAACCAGTTTGGCTCAGTGGATAGAGCGTCGGCCTGCGGACTGAGGGGTCCCAGGTTCGATTCCCGTCAAGGGCATGTACCTGGGCTGCGGGCACATCCCCAGTGGGAGATGTGCAGGAGGCAGCTGATCGATGTTTCTCTCCCATCGATGTTTCTAACTCTCTATCTCTCTCCCTTCCTCTCTGTAAAAAATCAATAAAATATATTAAAAAAAAAAAAAAAAGAATGAAAGAGACATGGCCTTTAAGCCAACCAGCACTGTGCGCGGGGCCGTGGCGCGGGCTGGGTTGTGCATGTCGCCTGAGTCCCCAGGCGGTTTAGGTGGTTGAGAGTCACCCATTGGTCAGGCCTCCGTGCCCAGCACAGTGCCTGCCCCCTGGGAGGGTGGGGTGAATGTCGGACTCGTAAACTGACCACATCACAGGGAATCCAGGGGCCGAGAAATGCAACTGCGTTTACTTGTTCACCGTAAACTCGGATGCGGGTGAAGTGTTCCCTGGGCCCGGCGGTCATTCGGGTGTGAAGTTGGGAGATTTGTATCTGGGTGATTTCCAGACCCTCTCCGCCCGCCTCGCCGTCTCTCAGTCGATCCGCCTGGGTGTGTGCACCTGTGCCCGCAGGTGTGGCGACTTCCCACAGGGGAGCCAGCCCGCGGCCCACCCACTTCCCCCATCTCCGGTTCCGGGTCTTGTTCTCTTCGCCTCGTCAGTGGTGTCGCTTCCCAACTTGGTGCGTCCGGTCTTCCCAGACGCCAGCTCTCGGCCTCCCCCTGCTCATGACCGCCCCCCCCCCGCCCCGCCCCTGAAGTGCCGTCCTGTGTGCACCTGTTGTCCTTCATTTGAACCCCCACCCCCTCGCGCCCACCCCTCCCCGACTAATCTTATAAAACACGCAACTCCCAGTCCCCCAGTATCTCCAGGGCGATGTGTAAACGTCTCTGTTTGGAATGTCAGAAATTTCATCTTTTCCCAGATGCTGTTTTTTCCCCTTTTTCCATCGTCCACCCACTTCCTCCGCCTTCTTCCCCGAGTCCCGTAGTCCTGGCCCCGCTGGGACGGGACGTGCTTCTTCCTCCTCCGTGGCTGTTCCTCATCCTCTTCCCCATTCATCCTTCACGGCTGAGCTCCAACTCCCCTTCTTCTGTGCAAATTCCGGCGGATCTAGCGGCAGGCACCTTCTCCGTTGTTTTTGTGTGTTCTCCCCACTATTGTTAGGATTTGCACCTACGTGTACTGATTGTATTCCGCACCGTGTGGCTGTCACCCACAGATCCTGCACCTTTACTCTCCGGTAAAACGCTTCCCTGGCCTTTAGCCCCGGGGCCCAGTGCGTCCGGTACGTAGGGTGCACTCCGTCGACGTGTCCCTTCCTGCCTCCTCACCGTTGTTCCTTCCGCTCTCTTCACTACGAGGCAATCTGAACTCTTCTCTGGGATACAGGTTGGAATCTGGCCTCCCCTCGCCCCGGCTTTATCTGTATGGATTCGATGTCTATAAAAAGGGAATCGTTGCTTCGTGCCATTTGCATAGACAAGACATGAGAATAATTCATCTCAGAAATCTCCAGGATCCCAATGTTAAAATCGTGTGGCTGAGGGTGGCGCCTACTGGCCAGAGGTGGAAGTGCATCCCGGAGCTATTTTCCTGAACAGGAGGCCCAAGGACACACCCTTCTGCTCCAGGACAGGGAGCTGTGGGGACTGTGGGGTGAGGGTCCCCCCGGACGGCTCTGCAGGGCCGCAGGTGCCGCATCGCCCGCCTCCTGTGCTGTCGGCACGGCCACCTTCACAGGTGCAGGTGGGCCCACGGCTCCGTCCTGCTCAGTTGACATTTCCCTTCGTGGGCCCCTGTTAGGTCCACGCCGCAGCCAGGTCAGTCGGACGCGCTAACTGGTGCCTGTGAAGCGCTCCCTCCCCCCACGCGGTGCGGGCCGGGCACTTGCTATCAGGTGCACCAGCTGCGCCTCAGGACCGTCGTCACCGTGTCACATCCTTGCTCCGATCACCTGATAAGCCGCGTGGAACACAGCAGTGAGACCCCTGCTGTGGTCGCCGGCCGTGGTGGGTTTCAGTTCCATTCCCGTCACGAGGGACCCGGGAGAACTCGCCTGCCTGTCCAAATGCAGCGGAACCAGACAACACTACGCTCTTCCCACCTGGCATTTTATCCTGTGAACCGAGGAGGTGGGGTCCGCTCAGGCCTCTGCAGTCGGAGACGGTGAGCAAGACAGGCCCAGCAAGTTCCTCCCTGAGGTCAGGACAGAACCTTCCGGAGCGAGGACCTGGGCCCGGAAGCACAAGAAAGGAGCTTGGAGCTGCCCACGACCCAGCAAACCTCCACTCCCCCCCTCCCCAGGTGCCCTGTCCACCGCGGGGTCCTGCCCGCTGCTTTGTGGCGGGGGGCGCGGGGTCTGCCCCTCACAGGGGTGAGCCTGCTGGTGAGGGGTCCCTCTTGGCTCTGGTTCCCCGTCAGTGCAATGGCGATAGCGGTGGCGTCCGCTGGCGAGCAGGGAGAATGCGTGCGGTCATGGAGGTAGAACACAGCAGGGAAGGCTGGCACGTCCTCTGTGCTCAGGAAACCTTACCTGTGGCACGGCTCTCTCCAGTGAAGCCGCAGGTCCTCCCCTAAAGTCTAGGACCCTCCGGCCCCGGGCCTGGCTCCTGCAGTCCGGCTGCCCCGTCAGCTCCCCTGAGACCCAGTCCTTCCCGCAGCAGGATCCTCTCCCCGAGACCATCCTGGCATCCAGGGCGACGTCTCCCACCACGGGGTTTGGGTTGATGCCTGAAACCACCCCGGCTGGAGCCCGTGGCTGAGCCCAGGAGCCTCACTGCCTGTGCTGCCCCCACTTGTCTGAGCTCCTGCGGGACCTTTCACACGGGCCTGACCATGAGCCCGTGGCTGAGCCCAGGAGCCTCACTGCCTGTGCTGCCCCCACTTGTCTGAGCTCCTGCGGGACCTTTCACACGGGCCTGACCATGGTACCGCCTCCCGCCCAGCGCCAGCCTCTCCCTCCACGGCCGAGCAGGGGCCGAGTGTGAGCCGAGCATGAGCGGGGCACTGGATGGGCTGCTGATGGACTCGCGTTGAACGCAGGCGCACAAGCGGGGAAACAAGCCAGGCGCGGAGCGGGGCACCCCAGGTTTTGTGGGAGAGAAACAGCAGCTGGTTTGGTGACGGGGTGACACAGGAAGTAGCTCCCAGGGGCCCCCTTTCTTTCGGAAACGACTGGACCTGCAGAGGTTTGGGGCTCCCGTGGCTCAGGTCTCGGGGCCTGACCCTTCGGGGAGCTGTCTGCTGTGTAAGCAGCCTCGACGTCCCCTCAGTGCCCTCTCTGCTCTCTGCATGCGGCACAGGGGTGCCCTGTGTGGGTGCACGGGGGGCAGTTGGTGTCAGCACAGCGCCTGCAACAGCACCTCCCACAGACCAGCCTGCAGGCCCAGGGCAGGAGCGGCCTCGGCCCCAGATCTGTCCTGGTGACTGTTGCACTGACGCGTGCAGGACCCCAGTACCCTCCCTCCATCCCCCTGACAGTGAGGATGAAAGGGCCGCCACAGGGCCACGCAGACCTCGGTCCCAATCCTGAACGGTAGCCTCTTTGGGGAACGTTCCCTGGGCCTCCGTGACCCGTTTTCTTCTCTGCGAGCGGAGGGTGATGGGATGTACAGGGTTTGACACACAGCGTAGGAGGGAGCACGCGGCGTGCTTGGCGTCGCCGTTGGCAGGCATCCGTAAGCGGCAGCTGCTCTCATTGTCACTAACAATGCGGACGCTGATTGAAGGGCCTTCGAGCCTGTGAGGATGCGAGTGATAATGGGAATGAAAGACCGCGCGGCCGGCTCCCGGGCTGGGACCTGCTGCCCCTGTGCTGAGGCAGGAGGCCGCACCGGGCGCTGGCAGACTCCACGCCCTGTCCACGCTGACGCTCCATGGAGATCGGGCAGGTGCTCTGGATTCAGGGCCCAGACAGGGTGGGACGCCCCGCCTCCGCTGGGCGTGCTTGCTGGCGAGGGCCGGCCGGGCCCTCAATGCTGCCTGATGAGCTGCTCCTCTGCTCGGCCCCCCTCGCCCAGGAACAGCGAGTTCACCGGAAGGTCACCAGACTCCCTTCCAGCGCAACTTTGAGGATGTTTACTTTCCCAGAATTCTCGTCTCGAGTATAACTGTCTCCGTAAAATGCAGAGTCAGCTCTGCAGCCGCTTCGTGGTGACGTGGTCTCCTGTCACGGTCACCAGCTGCCCCAGCGCGTGCAGGGATGTTGGTGCTGGGGTCAGAGGTCAGGGGGCAGGAAGGAGCCGTGATCTCGCAGGTGCCTGGGGCCGAGTCTGAGGCAGGTAGGCCGGCAGGGGACCCTATCAGAAGGGCGTTTCCTTTCACAAGCCCACGGGGAAGCAAGGCTGCGCGGCTGGACACGGCAGGTTTGTGGAAGACCCAGAGCAGGTTGTTTTTCTGCGTCTCTAACCCACATCGGGAGGCCTCTGCGTGGGGCCACGGCGGCCTTGCCCGCAGGATGGGCTCAGGGAAAGCCCTCGCACGCCCTTGGCCGGCCCCTGGTCCCCAAGCAGAGAGACCGCCTGCTCTGGGTGCCTTGGCCCAGCTGCACGTGTGCGAGCTTCCGGGCTGAGCTGCAACTTCTGGCAGTGAAGTTGGTGACCCCGTCATCCCTGCGTCTCTGTCTCATGAGCTTTAGCACAGGGCTTCCCCCTGCAGATATTTAATACAGGCCGTCGATGAAATAAAGAGCAGGTTGTCATGTGAGGTTGGCAGGTTATAGCTTATGAGTGGACGTCCTATATAATAAAAGCCTAATATGCAAATTGACCAAATGGCAGAACAACAGGTGGAATGACCAGTCGCTATGATGCACACTGACCACCAGGGGGAAGATGCTTAACGCAGGAGCTGCCCCCAGCCCGCAGGTCCCAGGCCAGCCAAGGTAGGTGCCAGCGGAGGCCCCCTGATCACCCCACAAGTCACCCTACTGATCAGCCCTGATCGCTGGCCAGGCCTAGGGATTCTACCCGTGCATGAATTTTGTGCACCAGGCCTCTAGTTGCAACATAAACTCTTAACTGAAAACAATGAGAATGACCATTGTGCCTGACAAAGAGAAATCTGTTAAACTGTGTAAAGGCGACGTTATGTTGGATTCAGGTCTCAATAGGCAAGATCAGTCATCCACCAAAAAGGATGAAGCATCATTGAACTCCTGGTCCATCCCTCTGTTAACTTCAAAAGTCATGGAGACGCTGCTATTAATCAGTATCCTACCGTCACCTGAAGGAAATTAATGGTGCAGTTTTGGAGGCGTCGTGACTCTGAGGCTGATGTTGCAGGAAGCTCCCCAGTTCCACAGTCATCTTCTCCGTCCTCCACGGCTGATGAGCCCGGGGCCCTGGGCTCATTCATTCACTCTCACGCCCGCGGGCCCGGTGGCAGGTGTGCAGGGGATGCTGGTCACCGGCCGAGCTCGCACTCTGCAAGCATTCCCAGCCCGTGTTAGGGGACGGGAGCCGAGGCACAGGGGTGTGGGTAACGAACCCACGGACAGCCATGTTGCGATTGTCAGCCATGTCGCTGTGACTTCTGTGCCCCTGAGCTCTCCTACCCTGTGTTTGGCCGAGCCCATGCCATGCGCCCAGATGGTGCCCGTGGCTCGGAGGCGGCAGCTCAGGGAGAGGTTTTGGAGGAAAGGTGCAGCGGGGTCTGGGGTATCTCATTCCTCAGACGGGCAGGGAACGGCACCCTCAGCCCGGGGCCCGCAGGTGCTGGGTCGGACGCCAAGACGGGAGGAACTCCATGGACAGAGCGCCGCTTCCTCTCCGATTTGACTGAGAGATGACGTGTCAGGCCACCTGCCTCGGGGCCTGAACTTGCTCATATTCCACAGGTAACTGTAGACAAAGCATCTATTCTTCCACGTGCAGGCTCGCAGTTGGGCGTACGCTGTCTTGCTTTCTTGTGCCTAAACGAAGACAGAACATCTGTGGGCATCATGGAAGTTAACAACGGTATAGAGCAGTGATGGCGCACCTTTTGAGCTCGGCGTGTCAGCATTTTGAAAAACCCTAACTTAACTCTGGTGCCGTGTCACATATAGAAATTTTTTGATCTTTGTAACCACAGTAAAACAAAGACTTATATTTTTGATATTTATTTTATATATTTAAATGCCATTTAACAAAGAAAAATCAACCAAAAAAATGAGTTTGCGTGTCACCTCTGACATGCGTGTCATAGGTTCGCCATCACTGGTATAGAGGGCAGGAGGCCCAGTTTCCCCCATGACTCCGGCTTAGCGTGGCGGGTGTCTAGGGACCGTAGCGCTGGTGGTTGTTTGTTTGTTTGTTGTTTGTTAATTAGTTACAATGGAACTTTACTTATTTTTAAACTAAGATGTATTGGGGTGGCCAGCAGGAGCACACAGGTTTCATGTGTGGATTTCTGAGTTACAAAACCTGTAAGACACTCAAATACCCTCCGTGCTCGTGACCGGACGTCAGTTGCCTTATGGAGTAACCTGCCGTGTTGGAAATCCAGCTTCATATAATTTCGTCATAAAAGCTGAAGTACGTTTTCTTCATACAACACAAACAAACAAACAATAATCCAGTAGGCTGTTTGCAAACCTGTCTTAAATATTTAATATACATTTTATGGTACAAAGTTTAATATTGTGCGAGCGCTAAGATCCCGTGTTTCCATCCCCGACGTTACACTCGAAGCACAGCATCCGTCCTCCCTTCCTGGCTTTCAGTTGCTTGAGGGGAAGAGAACGATCTTAGATGTCGGAGCTCAAGTCGGTGAAGAGTTTGAGTGGCTTTTGCCTGGAAGGAGCTGAGAGGGTTCAGGAGGCCTCGCAGCAGCTCAGACTGCGGGCAGGAAGGGAAGGAGTCGTGGGGACGTGCGCGCCTCACCCTGGAGCAGAACGCGTTCCCGGTGAAGCTGCCCCTGGAACAGACGTGCCCGACGCGGGTTCTCGTAAATGAGGTGCAGACAATGGCGGTGCCTCCTGTTGCCCTGGTAACGACGCCTCCGAGATGTTGCTGAGCACGAGATGGGCGGGTTTCATGGGCAATTGAGGCCTTGATGGGCTGCCGGCAGCTCCCAGGGTCCTGGGGGAAAAGTGTTAGACTACGAACTATTCGGCTCATCGAGGAGCCCCTCATTTTTATGGAGTGAAGAGGCTTCTGCGAATTAAAGATAATTCCTTCCGTGGGGCCTGGCTACTCGCCCGCCAGCAGTGGGTCCGGACGAGGACGGGGGCCCTCCTGTGACTCAGACCTCCAGCAGCGGACTCGTCGGGCGCCAGGCCCCAGGCTTGCTATCTAACCAAGTAGGTTTCCCGAACGTGTATGTTAAACAGTTAACAGGTGGTTAGTTCACCTGTTTTTACTTTGAAGACACGTCTCTGTAACTAAGATTCCGTGTGCATGACGAGTGTGATTTCCCAGCGTAACTTCCTGTGTGTGTGACTGTGACTGTAAGTGAACACTGACAGGTCTAGTGAGTGTGTGCGTTCACCTGGCCGGCCGCAGGCTCGTCACCCGCTGAGCACTGATTCTGAGCAGCGACTCTTGGGGTTAATATGCAGAATGTGGTTGTAGATACGTAATGTTTACTCACGTCCGTGAACTCACTGCAGCGTTTTCTCCAACATACGGCCTCTTCGCTAAAATTTGTTAAAAAATAACAGTGAATCAATAGAGAAAATAACTTGTTCATTTAATTATAAGCAAATCTTGGTTAAAGGCGTGCTAGGATTAACAGGGTGCTAATTTTCACATATGACAAACGGACCAGAACTGTTGTCCCTTAGATCCGAAGCCCGTTACCGCAGGCCTCAGAACCGCGGGCTTCCTGACGGCCGGTCCTCCGGCTCTGAGCTCAGAGGGACGCGCCTCCCTCATGTGCCTGGACCCTGAGTGGCCGGCGAACCTCAGGCAGGGATGGACCGCGCTGCAGACTAAATGCGGAAAAGTGCTCCTCCCAGGCCTGTGCATCGCGTGGCAGGCGAGCCTCTGCCGGGACAGCTGGTCTCGGCAGGGTCTCTGTGATGGTCCCAGCAGGTGGGACTCTTCATCTCCGGAGACAGGGCGGCCCGTCCATGGACTTGGGAAACGTCCCCCTGACTAGTCCACCAGGAAGGGGACAGCACTGCGCGCGGGGACGAGGGCCTGCCAGGAGCTGCGTGTCCTCCGCTCACTGTCCTCGGCTCACAGACCAGCATCCGGCTCAGAGGGCCCGTGAGGAGCGCACGGGGTGAGCGCTCACATTCGGGGGCATCCCACGCGCTCTCAGGCTTGTCCTGCTCCTGTGCACACTGACTCTGAGAACATACATGTCGCAGTGGGCGGGAGGGCTGGATGCGTGTAAACCCAGCGTGTCCCAACAGCAGAGCGAGCACTTGCATTTGAAACAGAACTAACTGCCTCTCGAGTGTGAACCAAGGTCTGAGATATAGGGGGCGACACCGGGGGCCCAAGGAGAGAGAATTACGGCAGGAAGGACGTGTATGTGGTGTCATCAGGAAGAATGAGTTCTGGAAAAACCTGATTGACACACTCAGGGGCAAGAACACTATTATTGGCACAAAATTAAATTATCCGTGGAAAGCCAACATGCAGGAAGTTGTCTGTAGTTTAGATATTTCCTGGAAACCTATTGGTGCGTTGCCAAAAGCAAGCTTCACCTGACCCTTCCGGTGCCTTTTCTCTGCAAGTGGTTTGTTAAGCCAGGAGCCGCCAGTTGCCCAGCAATCCCCGTCCGTGCAAACATGAAACACGTTGCTGAAGTTCTAGTCCGAGTATGCTGGCTGCTCCATTTTTTAAATCCTCCCGAACTCCTGTAGAAGATGCATTTTAAAACCCTTGAACTATCAGAGTGAACTGAGGGTGGCAGAAGCAACGGGCACACTTTGTGTCGTCACTACACAGACACCTGCGATGTGAGGTCTGACCCGGCGAGTTCCAGTGGGGCCTGGGGTGTGGCTCAGCCGGTTCATAACTGGCTCTCGCTTCAGCGTTTGCTCTGAGGAAAATGAGTCAGGGACCCCCTCACCTGGCGCAGCTGTAGTTGTCTTTTCTGTGCAGACCTCGAGGCAGAGGGAAGTTCCGGGGTGCGGTGTTCAACGTGGGGAAGGGGAGACGGACGCATCTGGCAGTGGGAATGTCACCCCATGAACAGGAAGAGGGAGAGTGATGGTGGTGAGCACAGCGATGCCTCAGGAGCCCCTGCACTGTGCAGCATTTTTTATTTTACGTCGTAGTCGTACTCGCACTTTTTGAGACGCTTTGTTCAAAAGGATTCTGTGAAGAGCCCTGGGGCAGCCGGGCAGATGGGGTCCCCTGCCCTGTGTGGTCGCAGACGCTGCGCTGTGGGGGCGCGACTCGGGCGTTCGGACTGCGCGCCGGCTGCTCGCTGTGCAGGAACACACTCTGTGTCACACACCCCGTGCTCACGTCGGTGTGTCGGTGTGAGTGTCAGGAGCCATCCTGTCCCTCAGTTCACAGAGATGCCCCCCGTGCTGGGATTTCGCCGTAACTGATCCGGCTCTTTCTCTGAGGAAATGGACTGCATCATTTCCTCCTGCAAAATACAAATTCCTTTCGGGTGGTGAACCTGCCTGTGTTTCTGAAAAGCAGGGGTTTCGGGAGACCCCGTGGGAATCGCCTTGCTTGCCGGGAGTTCGACGATGGCCTGGACTTTATTTGCGTATTGCGTCCCGGGCTCACTAATGCATGTGCAGTGTGCGTGGGAGAGGAGAGGGCGTGTGTTATCTGAGCGGGTTGATTGCCTGGGATGAGGTTTTAAAATGAAATCTCCATGGAAACACGCAGGGAGCGGCCCCCGAGAGCTTTCTGGGGGCGGCCTGCACTCTGAGGAGCGAGCTGGGTCCTGATGGTGCTGAGCTCATTAACGGGCCTGCAGGCTGACTGGGCAGAGCAGCACGTGCTCCCAGCCACCCCTGCTTCCCTCAGTTCAGCGGCATTTCTACATGGGAATGGGAGCTGACCCTCCACCTGATGGAGAGCTCTCCCCACCCCCTGGTTACCTGGGACAGGGGGATGTCACATGACCCGGTTACCTGTGAGGACAGAGGGATGTCACATGACCTGGTTACCTGGGGCAGAGGGATGTCACATGACCCGGTTACCTGTGAGGACAGAGGGATGTCACATGACCTGGTTACCTGGGGCAGAGGGATGTCACAGGACCTGGTTACCTGTGAGGACAGAGGGATGTCACATGACCCGGTTACCTGGGGCAGAGGGATGTCACATGACCCGGTTACCTGTGAGGACAGAGGGATGTCACATGACCTGGTTACCTGTGAGGACAGAGGGATGTAACATGACCCGGTTACCTGTGAGGACAGAGGGATGTCACATGACCCGGTTACCTGTGAGGACAGAGGGATGTCACATGACCCGGTTACCTGTGAGGACAGAGGGATGTCACAGGACCTGGTTACCTGTGAGGACAGAGGGATGTCACATGACCTGGTTACCTGTGAGGACAGAGGTCGCGTGGCTGGGGGGCCCGTGTCCTGCCTGGGGCAGCCCAGCCCTGACGCTGCCAGGCCGTGTCTCTGTTTTCACGCTGAGGGAGGCCCCCGGTGTGAGATGCAGACCACGGCCGTGCGCGAGGGACTCGTTCCCACGTCCCAGCATCAGGAGAGGGAGCCCCGGGAAGCAGGAGCCGGGAGATGAGACAGCACCTAGCGAAGAACGGAGCCAGGAAAGCACGAGAGACGGGAACGTGGCTGAGGTCCCGGAACCGCCCAGGTGCCCTGGAAATTCACAACAGCCCAGGTTGCACACTAGCCCTTCACGCGTCTCCCCCGCTGCCTGACGGGGCTGATGGCCATGTACGCGTGGCTCCTCCGTGGGCTCTGGGCGACCGTGGGCAGGGGGCCGGGGGAGATAATTATCCTTTCATCTGGCCGCGTCTGTATTTGCATCGCGATGTTTCTATATTCCTCTCTGGACCCAGGCTTCGCCGGTCCGGTCATGGTGGTCGGGACTCTGTCTTCGCCTGGTGTGGCCAGACCAGACCACTGCCGATCCGCATCCTTCCGGCCGCTGGGGAGGACGGAGGCCAAGACAGGGAGTGTGAAGGGGAGTCCGGTTCTCAGAGAAGGGGGGCGTGCCCATCCCCCGCCTCCCACCCCTATCTCCCATCCCCCACCCCCATCCCGCATCCCGCCTCGGCTCCCACAAGCCTCTCTGGCAGTTTTCCTGGGGCCAAAGGCAGGAGGCCGTGGGAAGCCCCCACCACTCAGGCCTGTAGGTTTGGAACAGACGGCTCTGTAAGCCCCTGATTGCAATCAGAGGGACGTGCCGGGCAGTAAGGATCTTTCAGCCGCTCAGGGTGTGTCTGATTCCGTCTGTGCTCTCGGTAACCCCTTCACTGTTTATAAGCCCGCTGTTTAGCCGGAAGTATGCATTTTAGCACCGCGGTCCACACACGGGGCAGCCCCCACTCAAAGCGCCCCGCCTACCCCCCTCACCCCACCCCTGGCATCTGCCTGCTCCTCTCCTCGCAGCTCCAGAGCGTCTCCTCCTCCAAGCAGATGCTCAGCCCCATAGCATTGAACCCTGTGCCCAAGCAGCCCGTGCCTCAGTAAGTGAATGTGAGGGGCTCCCACAGAGACCCTGCTCCCTCCCCCCACGCTCCTGTCAGTCACTCACATAGGGACCTAGGGCGGGGGAGAGGCCAGGGGAGGCCTGTGTTGGTTGGATGCTTGACATTCCAATCTGAAGAGGAGAAAATTTGAAGACACAAACCAGGATATGTTCTTTTCATGGCACAGGGACCAAAACTTAAAAGTTGAGTGCGCCGGCCGGTGTGGCTCAGCGCTGAGTTGTCCCATGTACCAGGAGGTCACGGTTAGATTCCCAGTCAGGGCACATGGGTTGCGGGCTCCATCCCCTGTCGGGGGCGTGCAGGAGGCAGCCGATCAATGGTTCTCTCTCAGCATTGATGTTTCTATCCCTTTTCTCCTCTCCCTTCCTGTCTGAAATCAATAGAAACATATTAAAATGTTTTTAAAAGTCTAACATAAAGAAAATCAAAGACCAGAATAACATAGGACAATATATACCATATAATTCTATGTTGGCCATAAATTTGGCAACAGTATTCCTGGAAGTTAATCAGGAAATTTTATTTGCTCTACAAACCTGGCAAGATAAGTACATAAAGTGAAACAAATTTGGGAAACCTATGTCCATATCAAATAAATGGACTCAGCAAATAAACTCTCTACTCAGGCATGAGTGTGTTTGACGTAATCCAATGTAATAAAAGCCTAATGTGCTAAGTGTTCAGTCATTCCAGTCGTCTGTTCAACCAATCAAAACGTAATATGCTAATGATATGCTAAGGCCACTCGACCGCTTGCTATGACGTGCACTGACCACCAGGGGGCAGACACTCCAATCAGTAGTTTAGCTTGATGCTGGGGTCCGGCTGATTGGGACTGAACGAGATGGGTCAGACATGCCCTGGAGCCCTCCTGTGGCCCCTCCCTGGCTGGCCAACCTCCCATGTCCCTCCCCTGCCCCGATTGTGCACCGGTGGGGTCCCTTGGCCTGGCCTGAACCCTCTCGCAATCCAGGACCTCCCTCCTCCCCCCCCCCTGGGGTTGTCGGAGAGTCAGTTTCAGCCCAATCTCACAGGCCAGGCCAAGGGACCTCACTGGTGCAAGAATTCGTGCACCGGGCCTCTAATTGTTCTATAATATAACTTTTCCTTAATGAGTTTCACTTTTATTTTAAGATGTCGAATATCAGTGGGCATTGTGACCATCATTATTAGTATTTCTTCCATCAAGAAAGGAAAGCTGTCCTCGTGGCACAGACGGGCAGCCGTGCAATGGAGGGCAATGCAGTCCGCGCGCCAGGATGCGTTTCAGGGTCAGGGCAGCGGGTGCCACGGAGGCGGCCGTGTCCTTGGGCGTGGCCTCGTGCGTGTGTCTCCTACGCCGTCTATTTCTCACCAGCTGGGCGCGTGACTCAGGTCATTTCCCCACTTCGGGACCGAGGTGCCGAGGCCCCATCGTCATGTAGATGACAGGCTTCGGGCTCAGAGACCGAGTCCCGAGCTGTTCTCTCACTAACAACCTGGGCCTTTCGGCCCACAGCGTGTCTGCCCGATTCCTGCCTGCAGGGGAGGCTCAGGAACCCGAATGCGTGGTGGGGAGAGGGGGGCTCAGGGCGAGGGACTGCGCTGTTGGAGATAAAGCGACAAAGCGAAACGGAGACTTTACTGTCATATCAGACCAGGGCTTACCGCTGCACCGGCAGCTCCGCGCCCGCGTAGCGATGGTTTTTCTATAAGCATGCATTTATTTATTTATCTGTAGCTTTGATCTTTTTCTAAAGATATTACCTTGTTTTTAAATATCATATTCCCCCAAGCGTTAGCATGTGCCCTGATACAAGATTATTCAAGGAAACATGTATCCATATATGTTTTATTCATATAAAGTTGATATGTAAATATGAACAACATGTATGCATGTGCATATATGGAATTACACATGGTATATACATGTATGTATAACCCCATATATTTATATCTGAACATACATAGTAACTGAGTATTTTATATGGCAATCTATATGAAAAATGTATCCATGCACATATTTCATTATTTTTCCATGTATACACGTGTGTGTGTATCCATGCAGGCATTTCGTTGTATTCCCATGTACACATATGTATTTGGGCATGTATTTCATGGTATTTCCACGTACACATGTGTATATACGTGTGTATAAGTATGGAGATCATGGCTAGTGGAAGTGAAAACATGAACAACAATGTTAAAACTTAACCTTGCTGCTAAAAGTGAATCTAATTTTGTGTTCTCTGGGTTTTCTGGTTATCAGGCTGTAGAGAAAAAACTCAATATTATGGGGCATTTGTACTTTATTTAAAAAATGAATTACCGAAGGAAAAAATTAACATAGAATTTATTTAAATGCCATCATGATGTACCAGGCAATGTACAAAACTATGGTTTTGTGGTTTAACTGTAGTCCATTTTGTAAAGCCATTAGCCGACTCCTAGAATAAATCAGGCTCACGTGGAAACCTCGTTAGGAAGTGAGAATGATTTTCCGATCACTGTCCGTTTAAACACACTTGGTCGGAGCGTGCACGGTGCTGGGAGATACTATGAACTTGTAAATCTCATTTGTCACGTAAGCTGTGCAGCCCTGCGAATAGGTCCGAGCCCTTAGTCATGTGTTATGGAACGTCCTTGATTGCTTATGACACATTATTATTCAGATATGGACGAGGCCGGCCACGGAGTCGCTGCCTGGATGCCATTACGGTGAGCGACGCATGCTATCTGGACGTGACGGTTAGTTTTCCAGCGCCGT
Source organism: Myotis myotis (assembly GCF_014108235.1). Classification (NCBI taxonomy): domain Eukaryota; kingdom Metazoa; phylum Chordata; class Mammalia; order Chiroptera; family Vespertilionidae; genus Myotis; species Myotis myotis. The sequence continues at coordinate 1,063,710 of NW_023416345.1, read as the reverse complement.
GGTAATGGGAGAGCTGACAGGTGAGAGTATAGTGTTGGAGCAGACACTCTCTGTGGCTGATTGTTCTAATTTTCTTTGCCAACATTTCATCAAGTCATTAACTATTTTCAATTTTCACCGAATGATCCCACAGTCATAAGCTGCCTGCATTACCATATTATCCCTGATGACTTACTTCTAATCATATTGCGCGCACATATTTAGTGTGAGAGCCGAATTAGATTAATTTGCCTACAAACACGATGCAATTTAAGATATTGATTGCAGTAGCATTCTCTTTTCCCAAATCTGCCTTGTAATTCCATCAGTTTTGAGTATGTGAGTAAATTGTTTGGTTTGGTTTAGAAATTGTATTTTGACGTGAGGAAACTCACAACGTGGGACATTATACTTTTTTAAAAATACGTTTTTATATATTTTTTAAAAAAAATCTTTACTGTTGAAAGTATTACGCATGTCCCCTTCCCCCCCCCCCATGTGCCTCTCCAATGCCCACCCCCACCTCTGCCCCCAGCCCAGGCCTTCATCCCCCCCCTCCCCCGTATTGTCTGTGTCTACTGGTTATGCTTATTGCATACAAGTTCTTTGGTTGATATCAACCTCCTCTCCCCACCTTCCCTATGTCTCTGGATCTATTTTTGTTCATCAGTTTATGCTGTTCATTATATTCCACAAATGAGTGAGATCATGCGGTATTTTTCCTTCATTGACTGGCTTATTTCACTTAGCATAATGCTCTCCAGTTCCATCCATGCCGTTGCAAATGGTAAGAGTTCCTTCCTTTTTACAGCAGCATAGTATTCCATCGTGTAGATGTACCACAGCTTTCTAATCCATTCATCTACTGATGGGCACTGAGGCTGTTTCCAGATCTTAGCTATGGTGAATTGTGCTGCTATGAACATAGGGGTGCATATATCCTTTCTGATTGGTGTTTCTGGTTTCTTGGGATATATTCCTAGAAGTGGGATCACAGGGTCAAATGGGAGTTCCATTTTCAGTTTTTTAAGGAAACTCCATACTGTCTTCCATAGTGGCTGCACCAGTCTGCATTCCCACCAGCAGTGCACGGGGTTCCCTTTTCTCCGCATCCTCTCCAGCACTTGTCGTTTGTTGATTTGTTGATGATAGCCAGTCTGACAGGTGTGAGATGGCACCTCATTGTCGTTTTGGAGAGGCATGGAGAGATAGAAGCATCAATGATCAGAAAGAAACACCATTGATCAGCTGCCTCCTGCACGCCCCCTACTGGGGATCTCGCCTGGAACCTGGGCATGTGCCCTGACCCAGAATTGAACTGTGACCTCTTGGCTCCTGGGTCAATACTCAACCCCTGAGCCACCGGCCAGGCAGGGCATGATAATTTTGAGATGAAAAGTGAACCACACCCACTGAGGCAGAGCAGGGGCCTGGCATGTGTGTGACTGGCGTCGCCCCGGGGTGACCTGGACAAGCCTTCGGTCACCTGGAAAAGCGGCCTCTCCATCATCCTCCGGGTGACCCTGTCCTCACGGGGGCAGGAGGCAGGGATGCGGGTTCCCACGCAGATTCCATCTTCATTTTATGGCACGTTTTCCCTTTGCCTGCGAGGATGCGAGTTTAAAGAAAAAAACTCGCAAATGCCTAGGGACCCCTGCATGTACCTGTGTGGAATGAGTCCTCATCTGCTCTCGCTAACCACGATTCTAGGTTGACATCACAGTCCGACAGAGATCAAGCATGTATGTGTGTGTGTGTGTATTTATGTATGTATTACAACACGTTTACGTGCTCATAGACCAATATGCCCACGGTGTATAAGTACATAGTAAAGCTACACAAACAAGCGGTAACTCTGTGTACGGGATCGTCAAACTGATGGGAGCTTTCCATTCCAGAGCCTCTGAGCCCCTGTCCCATCTGCGTTGTGCAGCAGTTCTTTGCCTTTACGTGGGCGTGCGTTGGCTGGTGGTAGACGGGCGTTTGGTATGCTGGACACCCAGGGCCACACGTGTTCCTTTCTGAGGCTCCCACGCTCCGTTCTGTGGTCACCAGCGGCCCAGTCCATCAATGTGGCTGTGGCCCGTGTCCATCCCTCGTTCCTCTGACCCACCCTCGGCCTCCTGAGTCCCGCCCTGGCCCCACCCTGACTGCCTCCGGGGATTGGTCCCTTGTGGAAGGTGTTGTCTCGCTGTCTGGTGGAATTTCACCTGAAAACTTAGGGTGATGGAGGCAGGGGACACATGCCCTCTCTCCCGCCTGTCCCAGTCTGAGGCATTCAGAAGGCCATTGGTGCTGAGTTAAAAAGGAAGGGAACCTGGCTGGCGTGTCTCCCCTGGACACGTCCAGGAAATGCCTGGGCCTCTGTGCTCCAGCCCCTTCTCCATCCATCTCCCCGATTCCATGTGCACACCCTCGGGGGTCTGGCCCCCCACGCCCTGCCCTCCAGCTGCGTGGGGTGGCCCTTTTCCCCCATGAGAGTCCGTCGCACTTTCCCACATCCACCTCCATCGCCTGCAAGACCGGGCTCAGAGCACCTGGAGGTCGTTCTGGGTCAGCAAGGCCGTCTCCTGTCTCAGTCACAGCCCTGCCCTGCTCAGGAGCCAGGGCCCAGGACTGACATATTCTTTTAAATATATTATTATTGATTTCAGAGAGGAAGGGGTGGGGGGAGAGAGAGAGAGAGAGATAGATAGAGAGATCAACCATGAGGAGAATCATCGTTCCGCTGCCTCCTGCACGCCCCCTACTGGGGATTGAGCCTGCAACCCGGGCATGTGCCCTGACCGGGAATCGAACCGTGACCTCCTGGTTTATAGGTTGATGCTCAGCCACTGAACCACGCTTGCCGGCCATGACTTAGATATTCTTAAAACAAAATGATTAATATCCAGAATACGTGTCCTCATCTACCAGCTCCTTCAAGGAAAGACTTACCCCGGGCCTGCTCCCTGGGCTGGCCTCACCCTGGGCGGAAGGGCAGGAGGCCGGCTGTTGAGGAGCAGGATGAGCAGGTGGAAGCCACATCCAGGTGGGCCGGCTCCCTGTGTGCCTTGGCCACACCCCTTCTCTGCCCCACAGATGGCAAATCCCAGCGTTACACAGATGTCCACCTCGTCTACAGCATTCCTTCACTCCTTTCCCGGCCCCAGGGCCTTAGCATTTGTATCGATGCCAACACCCATCTTCCCCTGTTAGCAGAGGGCCACGCACAGACCCGGCAAAGGCCTGTGTCCACAGGGCTCAGTCCACCGGGGACTGTCATGACACGCCTTGTGCTTCATTCAGGAGGCAGAGAGGTCCATGCCCAACAGCAGATGGATCGATCTGCAGCCAATTAAAGAGGATTGCGGATGCAGTTGCTCAAATGATGAAACCACAGCGCTCTGCCCTGACACGCTCACCTCCATTGATCAGAAGGCCCGCGTTGTGACGCCCTCCGAACCTGGGAGGGACTGACGTGGGTGCCATTGATCGACTCAGACCCATCGGGTCAGATCGAGGTCTCCCCGGGGAACAGGGCTGACTTGCCTGCCTGGCCGAGTCATGATGTAGAAGGGAATTTAAACCACACCTACTTAATTAATACATTTTAAAATAGAAAGCGATTATCTATGAAGTAGGAAGATCAATCAAGACCAATAATATACAGATAAAATGACCTTGAAATTATCAATTTATTGAACAAAACATGGTTATGTGACTAAATATTTGTGTCAGTTTCATATTGATTAATAATGGTTAAGAGTTCCGACACTATAGTTTTGGAGGATCTTTATTCAATGAGCTGAAGTTAATAAATTCAGACTCTGCTATTTTAGGGTATTTTTGTCACCAATAATAGCTATGCTGGTACAAAACACTGAAAATACGTCGCAGGGCACGCCTGCAGGACCTGGTTACCTGCTGTGTTCACCGGGATGTGCCCGACCTCCTCGGGGTGCCTGGCAGCTGGTAGCACTTCATGACTATTTACTAAAGGAATACAATAAGGCCTCATCTCCGCACACAGAGGCCTTCTGTAAAACTGAGTATTTGAAACAGAGTAAGTCTAATTTCCTGCAATTTCCAGGAAATGCGTGATATATTCTAGGAATTAGGCTGCAGCTGCCATTCATGTCATTCAAATGCTGTTTGAATTATTTTCTAAAGGCGAGTGCCCTGGGAGCTTTCCATCAGGCCCGCGGTGGCCTGTGGTGGAGGGGCTTGGCAGTGGTTGGGTGCAGTCATACAGGCACCACTGAGCGTGTCATCACCTCGTGATCACAAACATCTAAGACACCAGAGAAGGGGGAATCGATCGCGCGCCTCGCAGACACCTGCCTGCGCTGTGGCTGACTGATGGGGTGAGACTGGCCCGGACCGGAAGGCTGCTCTCTGTTTGGGAGAAGTTGTCGCGCCTGATGAAACTCAGTGCTGCCCTAGACCTTTCCAGACCGCGGTGTGGCTCCTCCTGGCTCAGTTCCCCACGGGCTGCGTGTCAGGGGTCATCTCGGCCGTTTTCCTCCTGAGTCGCCCAGGCCTCTCCCATCTGCTCACAGGGCGCCTTTCTCTCCTGCTAGGGGCCCATGGAAGGTCTGAGAGCCGGGGACCCGCTCAGAGGCTGGGCGGGCGCTCGGGGACCTGGACTGGGACCGGCCTGTCCCTCAGGCGCCGGGGCAGAGCGAACGCGGTCACATTGTGATGAGAACCAAGAGCAAGTCAGAGAGCCCCTGGCGCTTATTTTCAGAAACTCCCGTGTGAGCAGGAAACACAGAGGAGCAGGCGCGTCTGTAGGCCATCGATTAAACGTTTGTTTTCGGAAAGCGTGGCGGCAGGTTTACCTCCCTCCGGTTTTTATTTTAAGAATCCGAGCGAGTTTTATTTCCCTTCCAAACCCGGCTCCGTGCGAAGGGCCTTTGTTGAGGGGAAAGGCTTCCCGCACAGCCCGGGCGTGTGCTCCCGGCCGGTTTCTTCGTGAGGCTCTTCCCACGACCACGCTCGCAGCTCTCCTCCCGCCGGTGCACCCGTCAGTGAGTGTGCGTCCGCGTGTCAGTGACTTCGAATGCAGTAGACGTCGCTTTAAAAACCGTTTTCTCAACCGTGTAAATCACACATCAGTACCCAGGTCTGCTAGCGAGATCTTAAAAGCAGGTGCCGTCTCTCCCTGCTGGAGCCCGCGGCGGATGTGAGTTCGGCAGATGCACAGACAAGGCTATTTTGGGAGGAGTGCCCATGCTTGGGATGGCGTCCCGGAAGGTTTGATGTTCTGTCTTCTGACATGAGCAGCCCCGTCCACTGCTCGGGTCCGAAGAGCCTGGGGGAGCCCGTCGATGGCGGAGCTGCCCTGCAGACGGGGGGGGGGGGGGGGGGGGAGGTGGTGGTGGAAATGTGTCTTCTTCTCCAGGAATCCACGAGAGCAGACACATTGGCCTTTATCCCGGGTCCTTTAGGGAGAAAGGCCGTTTCTGAAATAGCGTCGCCCTTTCTGTTCACGTTACGGCTTATTTCCCTGAGGGCCTGGGTGTGCGGAGTAATCAGGCCCTTTCTCTGTTGGTCTGCGGGGTGCCCAGGTGCGTGGGAGTCCCGTCACAGGGCCCAGAAGCCCCTCGTCTTCGATGGGAGGCAGCCAGGATCCCAAAGAGAGAAAGGAAACCCCCTCACCTCGCAACTCAGAGATGATCATGTGTGAAAGGCCGACTGGGCCGTGGCGGCGTCCGGCTCAGACACGCGGGCGGGGGCCGAGGACAGGGGGTTTACTCATGTGCACACGTGGGTGCCCACTGAGGGCCCCCCCCCCCCCGGCAGAAAGCCACAGGCCCCGTCCCATCGCTGACAGGCCGTCCAGCTGTGCACAGATCGTCGGCGATGTCAGTGTCGAAATTGTGCGAGTGAGCCCTGGCTGGTGACTCAGTGGTTAGGGTGTCGGCCCTGGGACTGGAGGGTCCCGGGTTCGATTCTGATCAAGGACAGGTCCCTCTGTTGCAGGTTCCCCAACCCATGTGTCTCCCCGCGTCAGCGTGTCTGTCTTCCTCCCCTCACTCCCACTCGCTCTAGAAAATGAACTCCCGGCTCTGCGGTGACTGAAAGCACCAGCTGTCGCTGTAGCTGAGCCAACGCCCCGTGAACCAGAGTCCGAGGGCCGTGCCCGGGCCAGACACATCGGGGCAGAGGCACCTGGCTCTGTGGGGAGAGAGGTTTCCGGGGAGCAGTCGGCGCATTTGTGTGTACTGCCGATAGAACGTTTGCTTGAGATGTGTGTTTGGACACGGCTATCGTGTGTAGCGTATTTTTCTTTAAGAAGCACCCAGAGAAACAGTAGCCATGGGCTCTGACACTTAATACATGAAAATGCGGAGGACTGGTCGCCACAGAGTGGTCACAGGGATGTGAAGACGGCCGAGGACGGATGTCCGGTGACACTGTGATCACTGAGTGCAGTGCCAGGCGGGCCCCGGAGTCATGGGGGCGGCCACTGTGCAGGCACAGGACTCTCTAACCCAGCCGTGGGCAAACAACGGCCTGCGGCTGGATCCGCCCGTTTGAAATGAATAAAACTAAAAAAAAAAGACTGCACCCTTTTACGTAATGATGTTTACTTTGAATTTATATTAGTTCACACAAACACTCCATCCATGCTTTTGCTCCGGCCCTCCGGGCCCGTTTAAGAACCCATTGTGGCCCTCGGGTCAAAAAGTTTGCCCACCCCTGCTCTAACCCCATCCTGTGCACCTGAAACTAATGCAGCGTCATATCCAATGTCAACTGTAAATAAACATTAAAAAGGCTGGCAGGACAGCAATGCACATGGCATTATTAACCGAGTGAACTAGCAGCAGCTACGAGTTGGGAGGTTTCCGCAGGGCGTGGGGATCAGGCTTGCGTCTGGAAAGACCGAGCGTAGCTGTTGGGCGGAACGAGGCGAGAGGAGGAAGGCCCTGGCCGGGGAGGCTCAGGTGGTGGGCGACATCCTGGCACCGAGAGGGGGCAGGTTGGTTCCTGGTCAGGGCACCTGCCTGGGCTGCAGGCTCCATCCCAGCAGAGGCTGTGCAGGGGCAGCCAGTGAGCACGCTCACATCAATGTTTCTCTCGCTCCCTCTTCCTTCCTCTCTCTCTAAACATCAATTTAAAAAAGGGATTGAAACAGGAGGTCTCATTAGGAAGTCCAGGGGGGAAATGCCTCAGATGCATCACCCTGCTTCCTGCCTCTGTCTGTACCGGTGCTCGACCTGCACGTGTGTGCCTGTGTGCATGTGTGTATGTGTGTGCCTGTGTGTATGTGCCTGTGTGTGCCTTTGTATGTGCATGTATGTGCCTGTGTGCCTGTGTGTATGTGCCTGTGTGTGCCTTTGTATGTGCATGCGTGTGCATGTGTGCCTGTGTGTATGTGCATGTGTGTGTGTGTGCAACTCTGTGTCCAAATTTTCCTCATTTATGGGGACATCATCCTAGTGGACTGAGGCCCACCATGATGGCTTCACTTGCGCTAGCTGACCTCTGTGAGGAGCCTGATAAAGCCACATGCTGAGGTGCTAGGGTTGCGACTTCTACATGTCGTTTTGGGGGGCACAGTTCAACACATAAGGAGTCGATGCGATGGAAGATGCTACGTCGATGAGAACGATCCCGTTACCAGGACTCGGTAGACGGATGGAGCAGGGAGAGGAACAATAGGAAAGGAGATGCATGCAGCTGGTAGAAGGAGCTCTGTGTGAGTGGGTAGCGCTTCAGCACACCGTCCGCTCAGCCTGGGTGAGGTTTGGGGGTTCATGTGATGCTCCCCTCGGCGCCAGGGCCGGGGGTTGCCTGGGAGGCTATTGAAGCCCTGCTTGATTCATGGTGATGCCCTGGAAGCTCTCCATCTGGTGCATCAGAGGATTGACATGCGCTCCATCCACTGAGCCAACCCTGCTGCAGCCAAAGTCCAACTTTCTAACTTCCTCCTGCTCCATCCTCTTTCCTCCCCTGTCTTCCCTCCCCCGCCCTCCCTTCCTCCCCCCTTCTTCCCCCCTTTCCCATCTCTCCCTCTCCCCCTCCTCCCTCCCTCCCTCCCTCCCTCCTCCTTCTTCCCCCCTCTTTCCCATCTCTCCCTCTCCCCCTCCTCCCTCCCTCCCTCCTTCTTCCCCCCTCTTCCCCATCTCTCCCTCTCCCCCTCCTCCCTCCCTCCTTCTTCCCCCCTCTTCCCCATCTCTCCCTCTCCCCCTCCTCCCTCCCTCCCTCCCTCCTTCTTCCCCCCTCTTCCCATCTCTCCCTCTCCCCCTCCTCCCTCCCTCCCTCCTCTCCTTCCCCCCTCTTCCCATCTCTCCCTCTCCCCCTCCTCCCTCCCTCCCTCCTTCTTCTCCCCTCTTTCCCATCTCTCCCTCTCCCCCTCCTCCCTCCCTCCTTCTTCCCCCCTCTTCCCCATCTCTCCCTCTCCCCCTCCTCCCTCCCTCCCTCCCTCCTTCTTCCCCCCTCTTTCCCATCTCTCCCTCTCCCCCTCCTCCCTCCCTCCCTCCCTCCCTCCCTCCTTCTTCCCCCTCTTTCCCATCTCTCCCTCTCCCCCTCCTCCCTCCCTCCTTCTTCCCCCCTCTTTCCCATCTCTCCCTCTCCCCCTCCTCCCTCCCTCCTTCTTCCCCCTCTTTCCCATCTCTCCCTCTCCCCCTCCTCCCTCCCTCCTTCTTCCCTCCTCTTTCCCATCTCTCCCTTTCCCCCTCCTCCCTCCCTCCCTCCTCCCCTCCTCATCCATTTTTCTGTTGAAAACACAAAATAAGTCAGGAATTCCTTCTTACATTTAAAAAAAATCACATTTACACTGAAAGAAGTACATGATTGGCAATTTATTGGGTAAATGCACAAAAAATAGTGATATGCCTTCTTAGAATATTTTAAACTCAATTGAGGTTAGACTCCAGCAATTTTCAGCTGGTGTGGCCGCAAGAATTTTTCTATCACACGCAACCCCTGACGAGTCAGAGACACTGACCCCTGTTCCCTTAGATTGTCAAATAAAACAATGACAACGGCCAACGCAACAACATAACTATTGCATGAATCAAAAGTATATCTATTTTTTTCAGTTCTGCAAAACTATATTTTCTGGTGAGCCACAGAATTTTAGTCATGAGTTTATGTGTGCCATGAGGTGGAAAAGGCTGAAACTAGCTGTTCCAGTCTGTTGGTTTTTAATCTCGGGATACCTCCCAGAATGGCTTTCCCCCGTTCACTGCTTTTGTTCCGTTGGTTTTCCCATGTGGATTGTTGGAGGCCCCATAGCCAACGAGTTGTATTTCCTTTTTTTAAAGATATGTATATGTGACTTCAGAGAGGAAGGGAGAGGGAGATAGAAACATCCATGATGATAGAGAATCATGGACCGGCTGCCTCCTGCTCGCCCCACACTGGGGATGGAGCCCGCAACCCAGGCCTGTGCCCTGACCGGGAATCGAACCGTGACCTCCTGGTTCATAGGTCAACACTCAACCACTGAGCCACGCCAGCCTGGCCGACAAGTTGTCTTTTCACTCATCCAGCTGAGCCTGGCCTGAATTGAGTGGAAACTCACTCGTTGCTGATGTCCATTCAGAATCCAGGCTGTAATGGAAACAGTTTTCCATCATTATAGGCACAAGATTAGCTGTTAAACAAAACACCAAGCACCCGTGCAATCAGACCCCTCCCCCGTACCCTTTATCGCACGTCGGGGCTGTAGCTCTCCTTACGTGAGGACGGCGCAGCCTCTGGCCGAGATCCAGGGCCTCTGACATACGGAGCACCAATCAGACCCCTCCCCCGTACCCTTTATCGCACGTCGGGGCTGTAGCTCTCCTTACGTGAGGACGGCGCAGCCTCTGGCCGAGATCCAGGGCCTCTGACATACGGAGCACCAATCAAACCCCTCCCCCGTACCCTTTATCGCACGTCGGGGCTGTAGCTCTCCTTACGTGAGGACGGCGCAGACTCTGGCCGAGATCCAGGGCCTCTGACATACGGAGCACCAATCAGACCTCTCCCCCGTACCCTTTATCGCACGTCGGGGCTGTAGCTCTCCTTACGTGAGGACGGCGCAGCCTCTGGCCGAGATCCAGGGCCTTTGACATACGGAGCACCAATCAAACCTCTCCCCCGTACCCTTTATCGCACGTCGGGGCTGTAGCTCTCCTTACGTGAGGACGGCGCAGCCTCTGGCCGAGATCCAGGGCCTCTGACATACGGAGCACCAATCAGACCCCTCCCCCGTACCCTTTATCGCACGTCGGGGCTGTAGCTCTCCTTACGTGTGGACGGTGGAGTCTCTGGCCGAGATCCAGGGCCTTTGACATACGGAGCACTCACTGCAGACGTGTGCTGAGTGGATGAGAGGCTCAGTCTGAGCTGGTGACTCTGCAGGCAGGTGACACCGTGCTCTGAGGAGGCCCTCCCTGCACCCAGCGCCTGGGGGGTGGGGGGAGCCCAGCCCACAGGAGACCAGGCCCTTGGGGGGCAGAGCTCCCCAGCCCTGGGTGGCTCCCCTCACTCGGCGTCAGTCACTAGAACAGGCATCAGTGGGAGAATGAGAAAGAGCCTATCTCACTGAAGGTGAGTTTCAGTTCTCATTTTGAACTAAAGGAAGTGCCGTTGGAAACGTGGGTCTTCTCAGTTATTCAAATGCAGAAGGGGCCAGTAGAAAGCAGTGCTTTAGTTTGTTGTGTTTTATTTTTTAATTGATTTTGGAAAGAGAGAAGGGGTGGGGGGAGAGAGAGAGAGAGAGAGAGAGAGAGAGAGAGAGAGAGAGAGAGAGAGAGGTTGTCCCGCCCACCTGTGCACTCATTGGTTGATTCTTGGATGTGCTGACAGGGGATTGGACCTGTCACCGTGGTGATGGGGAGGATGCTGTTACCTCTGAGCTTTCAGGGCCGGATATGCTCTCTTTTGTGAAGAGAAGGACCGAGATGGAATGAGTCCAACTTGTTCCTGATGAGTTTGGTCTAGTGAGTGTCAGGGTCAGATTTCAACGCTGGGCGGCCAGGCCCGTGAACAACACCCCTTCTTAGAAGAGAGACAAGAGCTTAGGTGTTGAATATTTAATAACATATATTGAATGGACAATTAGTACTCCGTAGGGAATGCCACCAAATGGATGTTGCGAAGGTCGTTTCCATCAATGCTTCACTGTCCGCTAGGCACCGCCTCCCATCAGTCTGTGGGGAGCGTGTGAAGGCGGCCCTTATCCATCACTCCAGACCCAAAGTCGGGAATGATCATCACCTTGGGACGGGCCACGGTCTCCAGAATGTGTGTAACAATGAGCCGGTATCAGCGACTCGTCCATGTTCCGGTAGGAAATCATGCCACACATGGCCTTTAAGTGAGGGCACGCACACGCACCTGTCCGTGAGCTGTGACTGTCCTGTGTGCAGACATCACAGGCCCTTTTGGTCGGCCGGAGCTTCATGGGGGGAACCGAGGGACATCTGGTGGCCTCGGAGCTCGCTCTGCCGACAGGAGGCTCCGGAAATAGAACCCAGCGCGTCAGCGGCATTCGGGTCGCTGGATCCTTCCTGGTTGGTGCCAGGCATTTGCAGCACGTGCAGCTGGCATCGTGTCTGCGTCCGGAAGGACATGGGGCATGTTCCCAGAGCCAAGTTGGTTCCAGCCCCGCTCTCCCTGCAACGCCACGGACATGCCTGTGTCGGAGAGCGAGGACCACGAGGGCCTCGCGGGTGTTCAGACACCCACAGGCCTCTTGGCAAGAAAAGGTCAGAAGTGAGGAGAGCCCTTCCCCAGAGCAATGCGGCGTTGACGGCTCACAGCAGTGACCACGTCGCTGGGCTCTGCGAGCGACCCCTGGGCACCGTGAGCTCAGGCTCCGAAAGCCGACTGAGCCGCGTGGGCTCCCTGCGCCGTAGGGACGACACGCTCGCAAGCTGATGGCCGTTCCCCGGTGGCCCTTTCTCCTAAACGCCGCCCTGTTTTTCTGGGGCCTTTTTGTCCTGTGTTTCCTTTGGGGTCGCTGTCCGAGGGCAGATGCAGGAAGGTGGGTCCCTCCAGGCGGACGCCCCGTGGGACCTGTGTGGGCTGTGCACAGTGAGGGTGGGTGGGTCGGCACAGAGACCTGAGCTGGGAGTCCTGGCTGGGGCAGGGAGGGGCGGGGGCAGAGAAGAGGGGGGACACCAGTGCGCCCGCTCTGCTCTGATGTGTGTTGAGCATCCCCGACGTCCGCAGGGCTGTGGGCCCTCGTGCTGGGGCCCCTTCAGGTCTTCCTGGCCTGGGTGTGGGCCTTGGCCTCCCCTCGCCATCACTGAGCCCAGGCGAGGCGAGTGCCTGCACTCCAGCCCTTCGCAGACACTGGACATCTGTGACAGACTGGACGGCAGCGTGTGCAGGGCCCTCGCAGACCCAGGGAGGTGGCGGGAGGAGCTGATGCAGGAAGGGAGAGGCGCCGAGGCCGCCTGGAGTGGGTGACAATGCCGTGTCCCCGCGTGAACGCCGCCCCCTACGCCCGGGCCACCGGGAGGTCCACGCCGCCTTCCCCTTCTGAAGGCTGACCCACGCCCACAGTTTTCTTTTCTTTCCTGTTTTCCTCCTTTTGTTCCACAAAGTGCCTGTGTTCTTGGTACAGTGAATGCTGGCGGGTGAGGCGTGGGCGGCCTCCTGTGAAAGGACGCGCTGCCGCCTCCACCAGCCGGGCGCAGGCGCGGGGGCCCTGAGCTCCACCAGCCTGGCGCGGGCGCGGGTGCCCTGAGCTCCAAGTCCTGGAGGGAGGTGACCGGCGCCTGGGCCGTGGGGACAGAAAACGCAAATTGGTGGAAAAGACTCCTCCTGTCCTGGCCCTCTCTGCCCGACCCTCAGATTCGGATTCAGGACCCCTTTCCCCAGACAGATGCGCTGAAGAAAGTCCCCTCAGCTCTCGTCCACGGAGCGCTGACCCCGCCAGGGTGACCACGGGGCCTGGACGTGGGCTTCCCCGCCTCCCGCCTCCCGCCGGTGCGGGTCAGCGGCTGCCTCCCTTGGCCTCCATCCTCTCGGCCGGCGGACGCCACACTGGCCTTGGCGGCTGAAGCCGACTTGGAGCAGCTGCCCAGCGGCCTCAGTGCCCGGAGGCCGCGTCCGCGTGGCCGAGCGAGGAGCAGACCCGGGGGGACCGGCCACTGCGGGCGGCGCTTCTTCCAGCCGCCACGTCTCCCTCGTTCTCGTTCAGGTTGTGTTTGTTCGTTCCTTTTGCTTTGACTGGAGGCCGGTCGAGGAGTGACTTTGCGGCGCTAAAGACGGACTGAACTCAGACGGGCCTTTTCCCATGAGCAGCCAGGCCTAGAGCAAGGGCAGGAGGTGGGTTTAACGTGACTGTGTATGCAGAGCAGGTCAGGTGCACGCCTCACTGAGCGGCGGTGGGAGCCCCGCACACCTCCCGTCCCCACCTGCGCCCGAGGCGGCCGCAACAGGCACACACGGGCGATGTCAGGTGCACGGCCCCTGGTGGGCTCGGCAGACCGGCCCTCAGGAGTTTATGCTCAGAAGGAATCTGGATGGTTCTGAGATGCCCCCCTTGCTCCCCCTGCACCCCTGCCATTGGTCCCCTGGCCACAGGTCTGCCCCCTGCCTGCCACCACCCCTCCCTACCAGTCAGGGTCTGGGGCTGAAGCAGACACGCCCAGGGAGGAAGGGGGCTGATGCCCACTGAGATCCACGCAGACAGGAAGTCTGGGCTCTGGGGACCCAGAGTCACAGTGCGTTGTGCCCAGGACACGTCCCTGGGGTGTGCTGAACCCTGACCTCTGGCCCGGCTCCTCTCTCCCTCTAAGCCCTGGCTGGTTTTCTCAGAGAACACTTATTTTATTTTTTAAAATATATTTTTATTGATTTCAGAGAGGAAGGGAGAGGGGGAGATAGAAACATCCATGATGAGAGAACCATGGATCGGCTGCCTCTTGCACGTCCCCCCACTGGGGATTGAGCCCGCAACCAGGGCATGTGCCCTGACCAGGAATCGAACTGTGACCTAGAGGTTCATCCGTTGGTGCTCAACCACTGAGCCACACCATCCGAGCTCAGAGAACACTTTTAAAAGTATCTGCCCATGGCTCCTGGTCTTAGGGCCTGTTCTTGGACACGGCCTGAGACAGAGATTCTTCATTCATCAGCTTCCTTTGCATATTAAAGTGATAGAACACAAGCGATACACTGGAAGAAAAATGCCAGTTGTTCAGCCATCCAAAGGTAATTGCTGCTACCATTTGACATATTTTTTCCAAACTCTTTTACAGTAGAAGAAACACGAGAAAGCTCAGTGCAGTGTGTGTGTGTGTAAGGGAGTGTGCGTCCTGGTGTAACTGGGCGTATCGGTTGGGGAACCCGCCCAAGGCCGTGGCGTGTTTGCGTTATTTTCTACATGGACTGAGACACCGGATGCTGGAAGGAGCATCCCGGGACACGCACCCGTCTGTCACAGAGCCACCTGTTTCACGAGGGACACAGTCCTAGAAACGGTTTCCAGGTCAGGCACGTGGGGGAAAGGCCTGATTCTCCGGGACGCGCTGGGCGGATGTGGCTGCCCCAGAGCAGGGACAGTGGAGTCGGAGGTGCCGGCTGCTGGGCCGCCCGGGGAGCAGCGCCTGGAGCGATGGCGAATGACCCAGCAGGCATGAGGTGCCGCTGCAGTACTGTCATATGCGTTTCCCTGATTGTGCGTGAAGGCGAGTCTCGCTCACAGACTTCCTGGCTGATTTACCGCCCCTTTTCGGAATGGGCCGGCTCCATCCGCTTTATCATCTGCCATTTTTATGGCTGCAATTTTCATCTCTTTTCTTATTGATCTGTGTGGCCATATCATATGGGAACCTTATTAAAGCGCATCTTCCACGTTTTAAATTGGTCGGGATCCCAGGGGTGAAAGCAGAGGTTCAAGTGGCTGATGGGAGGGAGCGTGATGGATGCTGAGCAGCACCGTCAGTCCCCCTGCAGGGCAGGCAGCCCTAGGAGGAGGGAGGGCCGGCTGCAGGGGGCTGGGGTGGGAGCCCGCAGGAGCTGAGACACACAGGACTCGGCGACGCCCCCCAGTGGCCCAACAGGGAAGGGGTTGGGCTGTGGGTTGCCTGGGCCCTTCCCTGCCCCCCCACCCCCAGCCTGGTTCTCCTGCCCCACCTGGGAATCCTCTGGAAACCAGGGGCGCAGTTCAGAGTCTGGAGCCCTGGGAGGGGCAGCGGCAGGTGGGGAGTGAGCAGAGTGGATGGGGAGGGCAGACCAAGGTTTCCCAGTGCCAGCACCAGGAGGGTTTCCTTGTCTGAGCTGCTTCGTCCTTAGTTTTGTTCACGGCATCTAGATACGCAGAGGTTACGTGCCATGGTCGGCGGTCACCACGAAGAATCTTTTCCTCCCAGCTTCTCGTTTTGACATTTCCCTAATGAGGTCTTTATCAGCATGATCCTACAGAAATATTAATATACTAGTGGCCCATTGCACGAAATTCATGTATGGGGGGTGTCCCTCAGCCCGGCCTGCACCCTCTCCAATATGGGACCCCTTGGGGGATGTCCGACTGCCGGTTTAGGCCTGATCCCACAGGGCATCCCTCTCACAATCCAGGACCACTGGTTCTTAACCGCTCACCTGTCTGCCTACCTGATCGCCCCTAACCACTCTGCCTGCTGGCCTGCTCACCCCCAACTACACCTCCACCCCGCCAGCCTGATCACCCCCAACTGCCTTCCCCTCCTGGCCTGATCACCCCTAACCGCCCCTGCCTCGGCCCCGCCACCATGGCTTTGTCCAGAAGGACGTCCGGAAGGTCTCCCAGAAGGCCTCCCAGTCTAATGAGCATATTGCCCTTTTATCAGTATGGATGGAAGTTTCTAGTACTTTCAAAGATGCTCTTTTTCTGGAAAGTTCTTTTGGAGTCCACCTTAACGGGTGTATGTTCCCTGAAGTGCAGCCAGTGTTAAGACTGACTGTGTAGTCAACGTCCCCGTCTCCACAGGGTGCCCTTTTGGCCGTCCCCTCAGCCCTGCCCACACCTGGGCAGGTGCTGACTTGTCTGTGAAAATCCCAGGACTGACCTGTGTTTGGCTCCATATGTTTTAAAACTGGTTTTACATATTTGGGCATAAAATCTCTTTTTCTTTTATAAAATTCTTCCTTTAAAAATAGAAAAAAATATATGGCAATATACTCTGAGACCAGACGGGATCACGGGGAGTGTGTGGGCTCACGTAGAAAACGGCCTCCTGGGAGCCCTGCGCCCTCGTTTACTCAGACCTTTCACGCACTCCCGCATCACCGCACATCCAGGACCGTGTCTGGCTGGTTTTTAGGCCCTAATTCCCTATGGGGGAGGGGCGGGGAGAGAGAGGAGGAAAGAAATTAAGAAAGAAAGCAATTGCCCAGCCAGTGGGTCGATGGCTCCGTGGTTGAGCATCGACCATGTAACAAGAGGTCACGGTCTGATTCCTGGTCAGGGCACAGGCCTGGGTTGCTGCAGGCTCAGTCCCCAGTGTGTGTGTGTCGGTGGGGGGGGGGGGGTGCAGGAGGCAATGGATCCATGTTTCTATCTCTCTCTCCCTCTCCCTTCCTCTCTCTCTAAAATCACTACAAGCATATTTTTAAGAAGAAAGAAAGATCCCTGGCTGGTGTTGCTCAGTGGATAGAGCATCGGCCTGCAGACTGAAGGGCTCCAGGTTTGATTCTGGTCAAGGGCACTTGCCCAGGTTGTGGGCTTGATCCCCAGTAGGGGGCGTGCAAGAGGCAGCAGGTCAATGGTTCTCTCTCATCATTGATGTTTTTCTCTCTTTCCCTCTCCTTACCTCTCTCTCTCAAATCAACAAAATCATATTTTTTTTAAAAAGAAAGAAAGAGGAAGGAAGGGAGGTTAGAAGTGAGGGGAGGAATGGGGCTCCCTTAGGAAGGACAGAGAAAAAGATCTGCAAATATTAAGTGAAAACACACTTGATCTTGGCTGAGATGGATGGTCCCTCGTTGTCTAGTGAGGACAGGATCCAGGAGTCACCTTGAGGCCTCCCTGGGAAACCTGTAAGAAGAACAAACCAGCAAACAGAGAAACTCGCTAAGCCACTGGGAAAGCGAGAGAAGTCACTCCTGCTCAATGCGACCACAGAACAGAATAACGTCACGGACGGGTCGAAGGTGTATCTCTAGGAACTTCTTCCAGGCCAAGGGAGAGGAGCGCCCACCCAGTTCGAGTGGATCTTAGCAGCGGATCACAGCACCCTCCCCGGCTTCCTCTCTCTCACGTCCGGCAGGGGGGCTGCCAGGTGAGCAGAAGGGAGCTTTACCCACAAGTGCGCCCTTTCCCGCGGCCACCACCCAGCCCACCCTTCCGTCCAGGAAACCAGTTCCATGTGCGGCGCTGGTGCTGATGGCGGGAGGTGCTGAAGGTGAGGCCACTGGGCCTCAGGTCGGGGGTCATGCTGGACCCACAGGGGGGGCAGGTGGCCGCGCCCCGGACGGCCATGAGCCTAAGAAGGAAACCACTTGCGAGGCGCAGCAGTAGCGTAAACACGGCTCCGACTGGTCCTTCTGGGAATCGGGTTTTACCTAAAACGCCTTCACTCATCAGGTATATTCCTCTGCTGAGACATTTATGTGGTCGTGTCCAATTCAAGCTGCACGCTGACCCTCAAATCAAGCTTTAAAACTCCCAAAGCTGGGATGTTCCTCCTGGGCCCGTCCCCGTGACTGACCAATCGGTCGGTGTGGGTGTGGTCCACGCTGGGATCGGTTTAGTTTCACTGATGGGGGAGCTGCCACAGGAGGGGGTGCCCTCGAGCCTCTCGCTGTGAGCGAAGCACAGCGCCTGGCACATCGTGATGGTCAGAGCAGCTCCTGGGGGACGCGCTCCACGCTGCTGCCTGTTGCTGCCCAGCCTTCCGCTGGGAGACGCACCGTGGTCTCGTGCGGATCTCCCGTGACCTGAGTGAGCGAGATGCGGGCTGCCGGGAAACGTCGCCACGTCCAGGCGTGCTTCCTGGACGGGGAAGAGACTGGACCCATTTCAAGAAGAAGAAATAAATAGAAGCCCCATGTCCTACCCTAGAAGCCGTCTCCTGTTTGGAAGAAGACCAGATAGGACAGGGTTTTTAAAGAACACATTCCAGATGGGATTCAGACTCAGGTCAGAGCGGCCCGAGCATCATGATGGCACTGACCCTAAAGCCGCTGCGTTTTCTGTGGCCTCTACGTGCGACTGTCTTCTCTGAAAGGAAAACAAACGGCCCCCAGCCCCCCGTGCCCTGCTCATGGCCCAGAAGGCAAGACGAGGCGCCCCCCTTACAGCCTCGGCGGGGAGGGGAGGCCTCGGGCAGCACATCGGAATATCCGTGAACCTTCCTAGCCAACGCCTCTGCCACACACACCACCCTAACCTAAAGCTTTGCAGCCAAACTCATGTATTTTTAAAAATAATGGGATTCCAGGAGTGTTTCCTTTTTAAAACAAAGAAAGATGAAACAACGTCTAAGTGGGTAATGTTTAGCTCCTGGGAATGGGATTGGTCATGTCTAAAAGCAAGCCGGTCTCCCGGCCGGTGTTCCGAGTGGTTAGAGTGTTAGCCCGAGCACCAAAGGGTGTGGATTTGATTCCTGATCAAGGGCACTTACCTGGGTTACGGGTTCGTAAATGGTGTTCCAACAACTCCTGCCAAACAGGCCCTCACTCTGTAGGCACTGCCGAGCCTGAGTGTGTGTTGCTCACCTATAGCATCTCAGGTGGGAGGTGGACCTGCTCACCTATAGCATCTCAGGTGGGAGGTGGACCTGCTCACCTATAGCATCTCAGGTGGGAGGTGGACCTGCTCACCTATAGCATCTCAGGTGGGAGATGGACCTGCTCACCTATAGCATCTCAGGTGGGAGGTGGACCTGCTCACCTATAGCATCTCAGGTGGGAGGTGGACCTGCTCACCTATAGCATCTCAGGTGGGAGATGGACCTGCTCACCTATAGCATCTCAGGTGGGAGGTGGACTTGCTCACCTAAAGCATCTCAGGTGGGAGATGGACCTGCTTACCTATAGCATCTAAGGTGGGAGGTGGACTTGCTGATTAGCAATAACATGTTAACTTTGTGCATGAAAAGCTCTGCGTTTGATTGGCTTAATGGCCACTCCTGTCAATGTCTGAGGGCCCACCCCTGTTATCAGAGCAAATGAGCAGCTTCCAGGTGGCCACCCATGTGGGCCCCACACTCGGGCCAATTCCTTCTCATCTGAAGTCCTTGTTCTCCTTCAAAAGAGAATAAAAATCAGATTTTTTAAAGCATCTTTTGTTGGTAAAAATCCACATATGGTTCTTTGTCCTTTTTTTGGAATCAAAATATGCATATCCTCACACTTGTTGGGGGTGGGGGTGTGCCCATCGAACAAAGGGCCTATGTGTTTCTAGGTTCAGCTGGTGGGCATGTGGGATGCACGGAGGCAGGGACCCGGTCGCCAGGATTAGCCAGCAATCGTGTAGTCAGAGTCTCTGCACTTTCATTTTTTCGTTTGAAATTAACTAGAGAGAAGGCTGAGATCCTCGTCTGTAAGAGCGCGAGTCACGGAAGAGCTCCCTGTGCAAAACCAGTTAAAACAGCTGCGCGCGCATTTCAGCACCGACAGGAGCACGAGAGGCGGGTGTTTCTCAGCTCGCGGGTGCAAAGTGAGGCGGCTGAGAATATGCGGACGGTGTAATTATAGACAGAAACCTCCAGTTCCAGTCCTCGGACGAGGTTTCTCTAAACCAGAACTGTTCACAGTGCTGCGAGCCGGGCAGAGGGGACTCTGGGAAGCCGTGGCTTCCGTGGTGCCGCTGTGGTGCGGAGGGGTGGGTGTTGGTGGCTCCACTGAGGGACACGGGAGCCCAGTGCGGAGGCGAGAGTGGGCACGCTGGACTCCCGGGATCAGAGTCGCCTTTGCCATAGTTTGTACGTTTTCTTAAAAAGCTGGTGTGTGGTTTTTTTTATTGGTAGTTTGTTTTTATTAAGAATTTACTTTTAGTCTGGCCGGCGTGGCTCAGTGGCCGAGCGTCAGCCTAGGAGCCAGGAGGTCACAGTTCAATTCCCGGTCAGGGCACATGCCCAGGATGCGGGCTCGATCCCCAGTGTGGGGCGTGCAGGAGGCAGCCGATCTATGATTCTCTCTCATCATGGATGTTTCTCTCTCTCCCCCTCTCCCTTCCTCTCTGAAATCAATAAAAATGTGTTAAATGAAAGACAGGGCACGGTGGTGAGTTGTGCAGTGAGTCGAGGCCTCCAGTAACGTTCGCGAGCTGTAGTTCACGGCTGCCTCGTTGGGGGTGGACACGTCGCGGGAGGTGGACACACGCAGGCCCAGTGCGGCCTCAGCGCCAATGCCTTTTGCATCCTTGTTGCCAACACAGAGGAGAAACAGTTTTCTGATTAAAACTGGGCAGCACTGCCCTGACTGGTTTGGCTCAGTGGACGGAGTGTCGGCCTCCGGACTGGAGGGTCCCGGGTTTGATTCCGGTCAAGGGCATGTGCCTTGTTTGCGGGCACATCCCCAGTGGGAGGTGTGCAGGAGGCAGCTGATCGATGTTTCTCTCTCATCGATGTTTCTAACTCTCTATCCCTCCCCCTTCCTCTCTGTAAAAAATCAATAAAATATATTTTAAAAATAAATAAATAAATAAATAAATAAATACAACGCAAGTGCTCCCTGCACACCTGCATGGGACGCGGGTATATTTACTTTCTTATTAAAAATAAAGAGCAAAGCACTAGCCGGAGGGGCGTGTGGGGGAAGCCATATCCCCGAGCTGTTGGGGTGAAGCTGGCGGACTCCTCCACCTTCCTGCCTGGAACCCCAGGTCCGCGCTGCCCAGACTCCGGCGTCACAAACCCCAGGGAGCAGGATTATTTGTGTTTGCTCTCTGCTTGTCCACACTCACGTCTGGGCGTTCCCAGGGATGGGTGCGGGGCGGAGACTATTTATGAACCTCTTGCCCCACTCCCGGGACACCCACAGGCTGCAGGCTGCGCCCCATGTTGCCCGTGTTCCCCCCAAATGAACCTGAGGCCCCGGGTTCTGACTTGACCCTGGAGCGGCGCGCCCGTGCTCTGCGTGCCCGGCGCAGGGGAAAGAACACTGTCCGTGCGCCCTGCCTGCACCTTCGGGGAGCGCTGCCTTTCGTCTTGAGTCGGGGAAGTACCCTGAGCCCCTTGGGTGGCCACACTGGACGGACTTTTCAGGGAATAACAGCGATGGACCCTGGAACCATCGCAAAGGCTACGCCCCGAAGTCCACTGTGCGTGGAAGGGAGGCGAGTGATGTCGGGACCCGGGAGTTGGGCGCTCAGGGATGAAGATATTAAGGAGCCGATGGGCGTGTGTCGGCCACCCCTGGGGGAGGGGTCGGTGACCTCCTGGGAAGGTTCTGGAAGTCTAGAGGGCTAACGCAGTTTGGGAAATCACATGCCCCTGACAGCGACCTCGTCTGTGCGCCTCGGGCCAGCCCTTGGGGTGTTGGTTGGGAATGGTGCCCGGGTAGGGTGTCTGCACCCACCACACCCGCATGCAGATGCGCTCCGAGCAGGGAGAGCAGCCTTCTGGTGGCTTAAAGCTCACAAGGAAACCCGTTTCTTCAAATAGCGTGACACTTACGGGCCTTGTTTTTTCTCATGTGCATCTGTACTTTGTTGCAGCCCCTGCTACCCTGGGGTTGTCCATCTTACTGTCACCTCTGCCACAGACGTGGCTCAGATAGAGGGCCCAGGATCCCCGAGAGTCCGGTGGGGGGGATGCCCAGCCTGCAGCCATGTGAGGCCCCCTGATCATGTGGCCTGGCCCAGCCAAGGCACTCACATGCGTTAATCAGCGCCTGGCCTGGTCGAGCGGGCTCACTTTTAAGTGGATCAATGTGCGCGGCCTGAGGAGGATGCTCTAAATCTCCACGTGGCCCTTGGCAGGAGAGAGGTCCCTACCCGCCCTGGGCCAGCCACAGCGAGCCTTTCCTCCAAGTGAGGTGCGGCCGGCCGGTCTAGACCCCTCCAAGCGGTTCCGGTGGTGCTGCCGCTGGAGGTTCTGGGACCCAGACGGGCTGGTTCCCCCGAAGGCCCCTGCTCCGTCCTGGCACAGAGCTGCCTGCACCCGGACACAGCCGCCGGAGCTCCTGCGGACAGCGTCCCTGACGTGAGATGCTGGTTTGCCCGGCGCCTGCCCCCTGCGCCCGTGGGTGCCGTCCTCACAGGGCGTAGATGGGACTCCAGGGATCCCACAGAAACTGCAGGTGTTCCCGGGGCTCCAGGGGCGCCAAGAGGCATCCATCAAAAGGGACTGAAACACACACACACAAAACAACAGCAATAGAATCAGGGTGTTTAGCAAAATAATCAAAAGGCTGAAGTCTTGGAGGGCAGACACAGTGCCGTGGGATGGCTCTGGGCTTTGTATGCAAAAGCAGCCGCTACCCAGCCTGTCCAGCCTCGATCCAGGTGCTTCCGTAAGACGGCAACTGCGAACATTAGTTCCCATTAGCGATTTCAACAGCGTGAGGGTCACTGCATAATAACAGGCTGGTATTCACTGCATTTAAAAATATTTTATGTTTCCTATTTGGAGGGAGGGAGAGCGGGGGAGGGAGAGCGGGAAACACTGAGTGAACACTGAGCGGCCGCCTCCTGCACGCCCCCTCCCCCACACACCCCGCCCCACCCCGGGATGGGGCTCGCTGGGAACGGAGTGGGACTGGCAGCCTTCTGAGCACGGGATGACGCCCAACCACCTGAGCCCCGGCCAGGCTCATCCAGGACAGCCCTGTGTGCATTACAGGTAGTTACGGCGTCCCTGGCGCAGCACCAGTACCCCCATGGCGGCGGCCGCTGGGGGCTCGGCCATCCCGATTGGCAGCCCTCCGTTCCCTGCTCTTTGCCGCTGACATCCGTTCAGGAAGGCCTTGACATGCAGGTTGTTTTCTCCTTCAAGAGGCATTTATGGAAACGCCTGCCCCATGGCCACTGACACGGCTTTCTCCGGCCCCTGGCTCTCCCGATGCCTCTCCGTCTCCGCGTGCAGGCCGGTCCCTGACTGTCCCCCAGGCCGATCTGGGTCCTTCCGCCCAGAGTCCGAGGCCTGAGGGCTCCTTTCCAGGACCATCACGTCCTAGAGGCTCAGGGCTTGAGGCACCAGGTTCCTCATGGGGTTGCCTGGCTCCCTCCTCCCGTCCCTGTTGAATGCTGGGTATTGGCCAGAACTGTGTTTGCCAACCCAGAGTGGCTGCACGGTTTGCCTCTCTCTCTCTCTCTCTCTCTCTCTCTCTCTCTCTTCCCCCTTTCCGCCCCGCCCCCCCCTCCTCCCGGCCTTCCTGTGCCTCTGTTACTCATTCTGTGCTGCCTTAGAGGAAAGGGATATTGTCCCACCAAATTCTTAGTACTTTTGGTGGATTCCCATCACCCACTCTACAAGGGGGTGGACAGAATAGGGACGGTGTGGTGTCTCCTAGGAGGGAACCTGCGTGTCCCTTGGGTCACGTCACACCCCACCTTCCTTCAGAATCTGTCCTCTTATACCGTCTCAAGGAAACTTGAGAAAAATTAGAGTGTTATCTAGAGTGTTCTTTTAATTAACACTGATTAGCTAGCTGTGAAATTGCATCTGGTGTCTGTGCGTGTTTCTATCATTCATAAAGCGATTCTCATCCGAAATTCTTGATCCTCCAGGCAGAGGCCTCTGGGGTCCTGCAGTCACACCCAAGTGTGTGTCTGCTTCATGTCCTCCTGCGGCATGATTTCATTTCGAACTAAATGCAGGAAGAAAATGGAGATAAGCAGCAGGTAGTGGTGTGACCTGTGGAAGCACTTTCTAGACCAGCTGTGGGCAAACTACAGCCCGCGGGCCGGATCCGGCCCGTTTGAAATGAATAAAACTAAAAAAAAAAAGACCGTACCCTTTTATGTAATGATGTTTACTTTGAATTTATATTAGTTCACACAAACACTCCATCCATGCTTTTGTTCCGGCCTCCGGTCCAGTTTAAGAACCCATTGTGGCCCTCGAGTCACAAAGCTTGCCCACCCCTGGTCTAGACCCTTGGCTTCTTGTTCTGTCATTCATGACATTCAGAAGCTCCAAACACAGTGTCGTTAGTAACATCTTTGTTTAAAATTGCAGTGACTCCTTCATCTCTGTTCTGGGACATGAGACCTTATTCCCCTCGAGATTTTATATTTGTGTGGCTTTAGCCTCCCTGTTTTCCTCTGACTTCTCTTCACGCTCTCTCTTTCCTGACTTAGTTACGTGTCCCCACATTGGAAAAGCAGTGAAATTCCAGCGCGTGAAGAGAATAACGGGAGCACCACGGCAGGGGTTCCCTGGGCTGACCATGTCTGCACGTACGGTTTTAATTCTTCCTCCTGCTCGTTCTCGTATATTAAGCCATCTCACAGACCTTGATGTATATACTCACTTAACTCCCAGCCTTATAGTTTATATTTGTTCTGTATTTCTTATACATATCTCCCTAGGGGAAGGCATTTTTGAATTATTTTAAGTTATTTGCTATCTGCAAATAAATCTCCAACCTGTCGCCCTAAATGGCATTAGTTGATTCCTGTTACTAACGTGATTAACTTCTACGTCTCTGCTGATCTTTTCGTCTCAAGCCCGAGCTGAATGATGTTACGGCGTTCTGCTCTCGCCCCCTCGCTTCCTTGCTGAGCTGTTTGAGCGCTTCCCTTGTAGACCTGGTTGCTGTGACTCACCCAGAAAACCAGCGCCCCAGAGGCCATGTGACTTTTCCTAACAAACGCTCAGTGTTTGAGGGGAAAACACAGCTCCTATTGGGCGGCTCAGCGGAGGCGGCAGCGGGCTTTTCTAACAGCCACAGATGCAGTCAGGATCCTTGTTGTTGTGCATGTTTTGAATGTGTTGAGTTTCTGTGTTGGGAATCATGGCATCGCTGCAGGTTAATTGTACCAATTCCATCATGAATATTGTGGCGTCGGCATTTAGAGGAGAGGGTGGTGCCACGTGCGCACACACCCATGCGCTAAGGAGGGTTGTACCATAGCCGTTCGGTGCCGGTGCAATGAGCGCGAAGCCACCGGCAGGAAGGCTCATCAATGAACCCTTGGTTCCCGCTGGTGTGGGCGACAAAGGGCTTCAGTGTGAACGCAGAAGTGACTTGCTTTCCGTGGAATCAAGAAAACGGTGCGGAAGCGCCCCCCAGGCGTCTCTATCCAGGAACAGAGGGCGTCTGTGCGGCCGCCCAGCCCCCCGCGGGGCCGGCATCAGGGAGCCACTGTTCCCAGGACAACGGGAGGCTGTGGGATGCGGGCGGCCACGGGCTCCCTGGGACCCAAACACATCAGTTCGCTCTGAGGCAGGACTTCCAGTGATCGCGTCACTGACAGTGCGGTGTGGGTTTCTCAGCCGCCAGCCAGCACTAGTGATGCCGAAACATGCACCTCTGAACACTAAACGTTTTCTATGCTCACAGTGTGTGTGTGTGTGTGGGGGGGGGGGGGAGTTTATTTTAAGGAAAAATAAAAACACAACACTTTTTTTTACTTTATCTATTGTCAAATCTGGATTTATAATCCAGCCTTCACTGAATGAGTCCCGACTAGCCATGTGTCAAATCCACAGACTCGCTTCGGAAACAGTGTTACCCCAACTCACGGAGTGCGGGCACCCACACCAGGGGAGCTGGCATCCTTCCCAGGGGACCCCGCAGCCCATAGCAGAGACCCAACAAGATCTGAAAGCCCCCCCTCCCCCAACTCCGACACCCAAACAGGTTCGATTCGGGGACAACCTCTTCCATAGAAACGTTTTTGTTTTAATGGTTTCTTTCCTGCTCCTGCACATCCTGTGTCTTACATGTTGTCTATTATGAAAATATGTAGTAAGGAAAGTTTTCAATATTAAAACGTTCTTTAAGGTTTCGCAGTGCACTTTCTTCAGTGACGTGTGTGCTGGTGGCAATAGTCCCTAAGCTGCGTGGACAGAGTTTGCACATTTAGTGAGATCCCTGCTCTGCCCAGGGTTCCTGATGGAGTCTGATATTTATTGTAATCAACATAGCTTGTCATGTCCCCCAATATCTTCAGGAAAGTTCACATCTTGGAAGCAGCCCGGCCAGGGTGGCTCAGTGGTTGAGCGTCGATCTAGGAACCAGGAGGTCATGGTTTGATTCCCGATCAGGGCACAGGTCCGGGTTGCAGGCTCGATCCCCAGTGTGGGGCGTGCAGGAGACAGTCGATCAGTGATTCTATCTCATCATGGATGTTTCTATCTCCCTCTCTCTTCTTCTCTGAGGCTGCAGGTGAAAAATAAATAAATCTGTCAGTTTATAGGTTGTATGGTGTAAGATTTTAAATAATTGGAGAATAAACATATTTAGTAAGTCATTTTGAGATTAAAGTATTTTTGTTGATATTTGTGTTAAGATATTGAGTCAGTAACAGTTATTGCCAAGGAGGGACAGTACTCCAGACCTGGCGGATTTTAAATGAAAAATATCTGGAAAAATTGACATAATTTAATCAAAAAAAGAATATTACTTTTTTCTTTAGAGGCCATTATATATGTGAAATTTCTTTATTTGTTTTTATTTAATTTATGTCACATTTATTTTTCATTGTTAAAATTAAATACGGAAACTTCAGCCCCAGCTGGTTTGGCTCAGTGGATAGAATGTCGACCTGCGGACTGAAGAGACCCAGGTTTGATTCCCGTCAAGGGCACATGCCCAGGTTGTGGGTTCGATCCCCAGTAGGGTGCGTGCAGGAGGCAACTGATCAATTATTCTCTCTTATCATTGATGTTTCTATCTCTCTCTCCCTCTTCCTTCCTCTCTGAAATCAATATAAAAATATAGATACTGCATTTTCTTTATTAAAAATATCATATGTAACCTTAAATATAGGTGAGTATGCCACACAATTAAAAATCTGTTTTGGGATTTTAGCAGGAATTAAATCATGAAGTGCATGTGCTAGGGCAGTGTGGTTCCTGGTGCCTCTCCATAGAACAGTTAAGTTATGAGGACTTCTTGTGTTTTCTGTTGTTGATTATTTAATTTTTTGTTTTGTTTTGTTTTTCTTAATCCTCTCCCAAGGATTTTTTTTTTTTTTTTTTTTGCTATTGATTTTTTAGACAGAGTAGAAGGGAGGGGAGGAGAGAGAGACATCCATGTGAGAGAGATCATTAAAACATGGTCCTGCACACACCCCAACTGGAGCCAGAGATAGAACCTGCTACCCAGGCACATGCCCTTGACTGGGAATTGAACCCACAACCCCTCAGTGCATGGACCGTCACTCTAACCACTGAGCAACACCCGCCAGGGCAGGACTTCTAGTCTTTTTAACCATCGTTTCAAATGATGGAACATGCTATCCTGGCACCTGTTATGCATGTGCTGTACATGTCTGTGGGAGACATGTGCACAAATGATATGCTGTCCTCACGCCACTGTCACCCAGGTCAGAAGGAAATAGGTGTTAGTTATAACATCATTAAAGTTAATAGGACCACTGGTGTCGCTCCGTGGTTGACCTTTGACCCATAAACCTGGAGGTCAAGGCTTGATTCCCAGTCATGGCACCTGCCCAGTTGGGGCCTCGATCCCATGTGGGGCGTGCAGGAGGCAGCCGATCCATGGATCCATGATTCTCTGTCATCGTTGATGTTTCTCTCTCTCCCTCTCCCTTCCTCTGTCTGAAATAAGTAAATAAATACATATATGTGAAAACACAACGGTGGTCGCTGTTTAAGGAAATACACTCAGACTCCAAGAACATGAGGAGGTGGAGTCGGGGCTCCCACGCACGGGGAGAGGCGCGTGGCTCTCCGGTGTAACTGTTCTTCGTCTCGCTCACGTGCTGGGTGCGGGGCGGGCGCCAGATTTCCCACTCGGCTCAGCTCTTCCTCTGGGCCCGCGCGTCCCCGCGCCCATCCCTCACTGCGCACATGTCCGGAGGGTCCCCGGCTTCTCGTGGGCTGGAAAGCGCCTGGCGGCAAACTGGACCTTCTGCGTGAACCGGGGACGCTCGGTCCCTGCGGCTCCAGGACGGCTCCTCGGTGACACTGCTCAGTTCAATCACACTTGGATTCCCGACTTTGCAGAGAAATCCAAGTGTCCCTGTGACAGGCAGGGAGTTTCCCACAATATAGCCCAAGGCGGGGTATTCTTCTTTTCTTTCTTTAAACATTATTTATATATATTTCAGAGAAGAAGGGAGAAGGAGGGAGAGAGAGAGAAACATCAATGTGGAGAGAGAATCCTTAATTGGCCCCCCCGCACGGGGGATCGAGCTGCACCCGGGCATGTGCCCTGACCGAGACTTGAACTGTGACCTCCTGGTTCCTAGCGACCTCAACCACTGAGCCGCACCGGCCAGGCCAGGCTTGGTATTCACCTGAATCAACTCACCTGTCACCAGCTAGACTAGGGCTTTGTGCTGGGGTCGTGTGGCCGGGGTGGTTGGGTGAGAGGGTGGATGTGCAGGGCATCTTCTCTTCGGCCCTGGCCGTGCCTCCAGCTCTCGGCATGATCGTAGTCTGAGCAGCAGATGCCGGGCGTCCGTCGCTCCCTGTGAGGTGGGGCCCCCGAGGAAGTCTGAGGAGCCTGCCCCAGGCACCGTCGGCCTGCGTTCGCCGGGCAGATGCTGTCTGAGAGCCGTGCCGTGTACAATGTGCAGATTTGGGCCCGTCCGTCTTCCTGGTGCTCAGAGTCCTGAGAGAGGCATCGGTCAACAAGGTGAATACCGGCTGGACGTCCCGGCCCTGCCGCTAAGTGCCGTAGGTCCCCCGGGGGGCTGATGTGTGAGGAGAGACGTCAGCCAAGTCAGCGGGCAGGTGGGGACGGTGTGGGGACAGAAGCGCCTACAGGGGCCAGGCCCTGTCCGGGGGGTGCAGGGACCCCGCCCTGTTCCAGGTCCATGGGGCGCATGCTCCCGGCCCGATGAGATGGGCCAGCGGGAGGGGGTGGTGTTTGCCAGGCACGGAATGCTCTGCCAATGGAGCACACGGTCCTATCCGGGTTCCGGGAGCCTCTGACTCCAGAAGGAATGAGCAGATGTATGGAGAAAGGAACATGCTCCCCACAGGTGCCTTTGAGGGGCTCCTGAGGGCTTTCGTGGGGAGCGTGGCAACGTGGTGTGGCGTGGAGTGGGGAGCGTGGCAGCGTGGCCTGGCATGGAGCGGGGAGTGGGAAATGAATTGGAAAGTGGACTGAGATGGCAGGTGCGTAGTGGGGCGGGGAGGGCGGAGGCCCAGGAGGCCGTCAGGGGCAGAAAGGACCCAGGAGTCTCCCTTTGCACAAAGCGAGGGGCGTTCCCATGCACGTTGGGTTTCTGGAGTAAATAATATGTTTTGAAAATTGCAATGAACACATCATGGGAAGCCTTGACGTTGAATAAAGAAGCGGAAGCTGAGGGGCAGATATTCTTTAAGAGAACAAGTGGGTCGCCGAAACCGGTTTGGCTCAGTGGATAGAGCGTCGGCCTGGGGACTGAAAGGTCCCAGGTTCGATTCCGGTCAAGGGCATGTACCTGGGTTGCGGGCACATACCCAGTGGGAGATGTGCAGGAGGCAGCTGATCGATGTTTCTCTCTCATCGATGTTTCTAACTCTCTATCTCTCTCCCTTTCTCTCTGTAAAAAATCAATAAAATATATTTATAAAAAAAAAAAAAAAAAAAAAAGAGAGAACAAGTGGGTCACAAGGAGACGTCCTTGTTCATGTGGATGTTGGCCGTGACCGTGACTCTGTGCCTGCCGCCGCTGGAAGTAGCCCTGGGGCAGCACTCGCCTGGGTGTCCTGGGGGAGGGCAGACTCCACGCTGCTCCCCGGTCTGAGGGCCGAGACTCCGATGCGAATCGATGGTCACGGTCGGACAGCTCTGTCCTCCCAGCGACCTTCCTGGGCCCGTTGCCTCTCAGCCAGTGAGTGACGGTCACACGCCTCCTCAGCTCCTGCAGATCCACGGTTACACTTGGCCACAGTGGATGATGGTGCAGTCGCTCTTTGACTATGTTTAGAAATAAATATTCTAGGTGGTCCCATGTAACTGTCCAGTATTAATTCATAGACATTGGTGTTTCATAAAGGAG
This sequence comes from Myotis myotis, assembly GCF_014108235.1. Lineage (NCBI taxonomy): Eukaryota > Metazoa > Chordata > Mammalia > Chiroptera > Vespertilionidae > Myotis > Myotis myotis. The sequence continues at coordinate 1,033,739 of NW_023416345.1, read as the reverse complement.
CTTCTAGAGTATTCTAGAGAGTAACTCTGCATACAGTGGACCCCAAGATGCCATGTGGTAAAGTTCAGTTTAGTTGTCCTGTATGCAGAAGCCCTTCCCTTAATACAGCGGTTCTCAACCTGTGGGTCGCGACTCCTTTGGGGGCCGAACAACCCTTTCACAGGGGTCGCCTAAGACCATCGGAAAACACATACATAATTACATATTGTTTTTGTGATGAATCACTCTGCTTTAATTATGTTCAGTTTGTAACAATGACATTGGGGGTCACCACAACATGAGGAACGGTATTAAAGGGTCGCGGCGTTAGGAAGGTTGAGAACCACTGACTTCACACATTGTTTGCGGGTAGTTTTTATCGCGCTAACAGGTGGCGCGGGCCATTTTTGCAGTTGAATAGCTTGATTACCGTTATACCTGGAAGTACATACATAATTCACCATTGTATGTGTTAGAGACCCAAATTTTGTCCTTTGGAATTCGTATATATGCATGTTAGCATCCCTTTTGAGCAATAAAAAAGTATAAAAATAAACGTATTTATACGTTACCCGCATTCTACCGCTAGTCTATAAAAAACGTATTAGTACGTGTCCTGCACTCCACTACCAGTCAACGTAAAACGTATAAATCCGTTTCCCGCATACAATGTGTTAATAGAAATGCCCGCTGTTCACTGTCTCCACGGTCGCTAGCAAGCATGTCGCCAACTAGTCCCAGCGACGAAGCGTCCCCGAGGCCCAGCGCAGGGCACTGGGACGTGTGGAAGCCACCCTCCCGCCCCTCTGAGCACATTACCGGCATCATTTGCTTCGTCTTATCTGTCAGCCCCTGGGCGTGTGATGCTGTTACCCTCCTCCGAACACGCTGGAATCCTGGGGCGAGGGGAACGGTCAAGGGCACAGAACAACCCAAGCTATGAATCGTTTGGCCTCCAGGCGTCTGAATATACACGTGCACTGGCTCTGTTCATAGCCTCACGCGCTGGGTCTGCCATATGCATTCTCCACAGGAAATAATAACGTAGCCACAAATGAACCCATGTACGTAATTTCCAGGTAAGAGATGGGGAATCAGAAACTTGTCATTGTGGCTAGAATGGGGGGCGGGGGGGTCACAAAATCAGGGACGGAGCCTATCCCTTCGCTCCCAGCCCTTCCCCGTGAATAAGGACTGTGCACACCCCGCTGGTCTGTCAGCCTCTCGCTGACCACGGGCTGAGGCCAGACAGCGAGTCCTGTCCGCGCGCCCAGGATGCAGGCGGAGGGCCGCCCTGGGCAGCCACAGCCCCCCTCCCGCAGGATGGGGGCTTCCCGGCAGACACCCCAATCTCCATGCTGAGAAGAGCAGACAAACAGAGCAAAGAGAACGACCGTTTTCCTCTGTGTTCCAACAACCGTGGGCCAGGCCCCGCGCCCGGCAAGGCAGTGGCTGGAACTGCGCCTGCTCCTTGCTTCTTCGTCACCTGCGTGTGCACGTAGACATGCTCATTCATATGAAGACTTGAGGAGGGCATTTCTCTTAAAGACTAAGCCACGTGAGCTTGGAAGAGTTACACCGTTTATTCAGAGTCCATTTGTCTCGTTTGTAACGTGAAGAATTTACTCACTCCCATGGACCCAGTGCCTGGAGACAATCACACAGAGTTGGCCCTTAGACATCTGTTGAATGAATGATGATGCACTAAAGTCTTTTTAATGACCACTGTGTGGTTCTGTTTCATAAAAGCAAAACTATTTAAGCAGTAGACTATTTCTGGAGAATGTGTTTATGAAGAGAATAGCCCTCTTAGGAATAATGAAGAAAATAAGAATGATGAAGGCATTCCTTTCTAACATACGGCTCTCGGCATTCTCCAAGCTGTTTTAACCTCACATCCCACCAGGGCAACTGGCGGACACTGAGCCCACACCTCTGCTGTGGGGGCCCTCATGGCCCATCGGATGCTTGTTCTGCGAGAGTCACTGTGAAACGGAGTAAACACTGTTCATCAAAAACATGGAGGTAAGAACTCAGGGCTGGCGTCTGCGCATGGTTAATGAGCAGTAACCGCACTGAGGCAGGTTGTTACAGGAATTGGCATCCAGTGTCTGTAAGAATGAACTAGGTAGCCGCAGGTGAATATCCAAGATGGGTACTCGGACCTGCTACTGTTCTTTCTAGTCCTGGCCAACACCTGTCTGTTGCTAGGCAACCAGGGAGCACCAGTGGACACCGCATCCGGCCAACAGGACCAACACGGCATCATCCTGCATTTTAACGAAATCGAATCGGGTGTCAAATATTGAATTGTCTTCAGGAAAAATGTCTTTTTTGAAGCTGTTTTTCAGATAGCTTCAAAATATTAAGATAAAGATGGACACATGTTTTTATACATTGCTTAGCATTCATTCAGATATACATTAAATGTTTTACTTTAAATATTATTAAATATTTCAAGAAATAGATGTTGAGAGCTTGATTTTTTAAAACTTTCTTTGCGTTTGATCACATAACATGTTTTTATTTTTTCATCTTTATTGTTGAAAGTATTACATATGCCCCTGCCTTCCCCCACGGACCCCCTCTAGCCTGCCCCCGCCCCCCTCACCACCCTATTGTCTGTGTCCATGGGTCATGCATAGACGCAGAAAAGGTCTTTGGTTGGTTACCTCCCACCCTCCCTGCCTTCATGTTTTTATTTAAAGCAACAACACCAAAAATGTTAAGTTGTCGGTATGAATCTGTGTTACCTGAAGGTCTATCAAATTTATTTGGGGCTGAAGAGCAAGCAGCCCAATTTTTCAGCTCCCGGGGGAAGTCTAAAGGTGGTTAGCTCACCTGGCTGGCATGACTCGGTAGTTTAAACATTGACCTATGAACCAGGAGGTCACAGTTTAATTCCTGGTCAGGGCACATGCCCAGGTTGCAGGCTCGATCCCCAGTAGAGGGCGTGCAGGAGGCAGTTGATCCATGATTCTCTCTCATCATTGATGTTTTTCTCTCTCCCTCTCCCTTCCTCTCTTTCCTCTTTGAAATCAATAAAAATATTTTTAAAACACAGGTGGCTAGCTGGATATTCAACTAGCTGTCCCTGAACTCTGCCGTCTGCCTCCATGATGGGAACAGATGAACATTCACAGTCCGATGGGGCGCCCCGTGCTCGGCGCCCGGCTCGCTGGGCACGCCCTGCCCATGTACAGCTGTTCAGAAGCTCCTCTCTCGGCTCCCCACTCTCCCTCGTGTTCTTTTTGTTCTCGCCTGCTCATTTGGTTGATCTTATTATCTATGTTTTAATTAACTAATCAGCTAGTTAATTGCATTCCTCTCTTTCCCTTGCATTTTCTTCCCGATATTATAATTTTGAACACAGTAGGTATCCAGCAAACACCACTGAACTGCACTGAACTGTGCTAAATTGAATTATGCATTGCAACTCTGCATAGTCAATTATCTTGAAAAAATGATCTCCAGCGATTCATCACCCGCCAGTCTGATGGCGTCTTCTTTCAATTTCATGGAAAACAATGAGCTTAAGACGAACTGACTCTCAGGAGGCTCTGCTCCCCCGAAATTAGAGCCATTTATCATCTGAGCCCTTTGCTTGGCACGTCGACAGCCATCACCGTGTGACTCAAGAGAGGTGGGCAGGGTGTCATTTTTTTTTGCAAAATGGAAGAAGTTAAAAACAAGATAACGAACAAAAGTATGAGATAAACATTATGGCGCTGTCTCGGGCAAATTGAGTTTAGAATAAACATGTGCAGAAGGCCACGGAAATGATTCTCTAAGTTCTCCTCCTCTCTGTGCTGGAAGGCCTTCAGGGGGCCCAGACACCAGGCTCCCTCATGGCCAGGGTGGGGCTGTGCCATCCGAGGAGGAAATGTAGGGCGAGATGTGGGCTTTCGAAGCTCACATGCTGTGAGGGGAGCAGCACTGGTGCCCATTAATCACAGGCTAAGCCGCCCGTTACCGAATGAATAGAAAAGAGATGGTTGGCGAGGGAAATTCGGAAAATAAATTGGAGAATGGTTTTAGAAACAGGGTTTCAAATGGGCTTTCCAAGGGGCAGAGCGGGAATCGGCTCGGAGGCGAGGACACAGGCTGAGCTGCGGCAGGTGAGCGTGGCCGGTGAGTGGGCAGAGAGAATTGTTGATCCGATGTAAGGAAAAGGCCTGTCTGCTGGAAAGAGAAGCCTTAGTCCAGTGGTTCTCAACTTTCTGGCCCTTTAAATACAGTTCCTCATGTTGTGACCCAACCATAACATGATTTCCGTTGCTACTTCATAACTGTCATGTTGCTACTGTTATGCATCGTCATGTAAATATCTGATATGCAGGATGGTCTTAGGCGACCCCTGGGAAAGGGTCGTTCGACCGCCAAAGGGGTCTCGACCCACAGGTTGAGAGTGGCAGGTTTAGAGGAAGCCAGGTGGTGGCTGGTGATGGGGGCCCAGGGGCCCAGAGAGACAGGAGTGACATGAGCACACCTCCATCGTGCTGAGAAACCCCCCTGAGTGAGAGCATCTCCACTGAGATAATCACTTTCCATCCGTTTAACGCCCGGGTGGGGAAGGAGGGCGAACTGGAGGCCGATGTGATGTGTGAGTGATGAGGGCGCCGGCGTGGACGGGCTTCCCCAGGGGCCTCCGTCACAATAGGATCATTTGTGGGGCGCATCGCTGGGTCAAGGGCTGCCCAGTAACCCCTCTGAGGACATCCCGGCTTTCAGGTTATTTTTGTTTGAAAGCTGAGAAGACGAAGGCTCTCGGCCTGTGTGGGTTGCGGGGCCAGCGGGCGCGATGCCGGGCACAGCCGAGCTCGGGCAGCGGTGGGCAGTGCCTTCCTTCCGCACCAGGACCCCCTGCAGGAAGAGCCGTGCACGGCAGCCCTAGGGTGTGGGTAGAAGAGTCGCAATGAAAAGGCCTTCGCATGACAACCTGGACCCAGATGTTTCTTAACACGGATCCTTGTGAGGAGCCGCTGCCTCCGCTGTGTGGAGAAACGCCATTTCGGTTCTGTTTCTGCTGCCAATAGGACTGGCAGGTGGGCGGGAAGACCGTGCTGGGGCCTTGGCCTGGCCTCGGCCTCCCCTGTCTGCTTCCAAGGACAAAGGTGGGGGTTTCCGAGGGCGGGATTCGCAGGGGCGGCTGGGGGTTTGGGCAGCCGGGTGGGAGGGGAGAGAAGATGCACTTCTTGGGCCGTGTCCGTTTGTGTGCTGATAACCCGACTGGCGCTGCCATTTGAACCTAGCGGTGCCTGGTGCCTGCCGTGTTAGAGCCTTCTCCTGGCTGGGGGAGGAGGACCTGCTGTTACCCACATGGAGCTTTGGGGGGGCCTTGGCGAGGGGGGCTCCCCGCCTTCCTCTCCCTGCAGGCTGTGGTGGCTGTGGCCTGTGCTTTTCCCTCTGTGGATTTAGTTACTGACGGATCCTCACCGGGGTCTGAACTCTGGTTATTGGAAAGGGCTCCTGCTGTCATCGTTTGCTCCATCGAGCACGGATTTATTTTTAAAATCCTGACAACAGTGCCTTGCGCATCCTGGGGAATATTTCCACTTCCCGTGGGGACCCTCCCCCGGCTCCTCCCACCCAGAGAGGCGGGCCCCCTGCGGTGCCCACACAGAGGCGGTGCCCACAGGATGAGCTGCGGCCGCAGGAGGGAAATTGTTTCAGGGCCTGAGTTACAGGAGCGACGACACCATCAGGACACACATCCCGGCAACGTTCTCCCCGCCTCTCTCTGTGAACACGTCCTGGTGAGAGTGGAGGGTCCAGTGGACGCATGGGCTTAGGCGTGCGCCTGAAGGGACTGAAAATTAAAGAAGAGAAAACAAACAAAAAAACAATAGAAGCTGAGAAACATGGACCTCCAGGCCTCTCACACCACAGGCCTGACACCCCCAGGCGCTCAGGGGTGCCCGCGGTGGGAACGGAGACACCTCCACCCAGGACAGAGCCCTCCCCCGCTCAGAGAGCAGGAGTTTCAGAGGCTATTTTTAGGGAGCAGCTTGGCCGGCTCCCAGCCTGCACAGGGCACTTAATTTGAAAAATGCCTGCTCCCTGGAATGCTAATTGTCTTTTCAACTTAATACTCTAAAGAACACAGAGGAGAACGTAGACTTATCTTCCGTTTACTCGGATCCAATCTCCCTAGCGTGTGGGATGGGAACATGTGAGGACGTCATCAATCCCGGCTGCTCCTCCGGGCCCTGGCGCTCATCTCTGGGTTTCGGAATCTGTGGACGTCGATCTGCTGTGTCCTCCAAAGAGGGAAGCCTGCCCACCCGACGCCCGCGGCAGCAAAGGCCTCCCTCGAACCCATGCGCGAGGCCAGCGCTTGCTGACGTCTGTCCGGCGCCTCCAGGAGGCAGGGCCGCCCCGCCCTGAGCTCCTGACCTTGCAGCGCTGTTTCCCAGAAGCAGGAGAGGCCACAGGACCTGTGACAGCGTCTGGCTCCCGTGGAGACGGGAAGAGGATGACTTCACGGGGCCGACATGCAGCGTGGGGGCCCTTCCAGGGGGGCTTCTGGTTAGAGATGGAAGGGAACACATAGACACCACCTTTCTCCGCGTGTCTCTAGCGTGTCTAACATTTGACCCTCGTAAATTGCCTGAGAAACGTGATGGCTTTCAGAGCCCAGTGCTGTGGCGACAGCGGGTCTCCTGCCTCGTGTGTACGTGTGTGTGTGTAAGTGTGCGTGTGTGTGAGCGTGTGTGTGTGAGTGTGTGTGTGTGAGCGTGTGTGTGTGAGTGTGTGTGTGTGAGCGTGTGTGTGTGAGTGTGTACGTGTGAGTGTGTGTGTGCGTGTGTGAGTGTGTGCGTGAGTGTGTGTGCGTGCGTGTGTGTGTGAGTGTGTGTGTGTGAGTGTGTGTGAGAGTGTGTGTGTGTGAGTGTGTGTGTGTGAGTGTGTGTGCGTGCGTGTGTGTGTGAGTGTGTGTGTGAGAGTGTGTGGGTGTGTGTTCTCCTCAGGGAAGACCCTCCAGTGGGAAGGAAAGTGCTCTCCTCCAATAGCATCGATTCGAGTGCTTCCGGTAAATGAGCATCTATGACACACGGTTGCATGGGAACGCCTCAGCTAGTATTGCATAGCGTGCTATCTATGTCATTAATAACATATGTATATACTTCCATCGGGATTCCCTTGCAAGACTCCGGTTCATGCACCTCCCAAGGACCATTCATCTTTTCAATGCCGTCGGTTAAAAAGGAGTCAGAAAGTAGAGAAATGAGTTATTTGGAAAGTGAACAAGTGGTGAGAGAACGTATCTTCGTCCCCGTGGTAACCCGTCACACAGGAAATGACTGGCCTGGTACTGTGACCACCAGCAAGTGCTGGAAAGGGGAGGGGGCCCTCTAACCCCCTTACGATGACGCCGCCCTGCAGACAGGCCCGCATTTCCCTCTCAGGCGATGGAATGACGTCTGGACACCACAACGGGAAGGACTCTGGACAGAAGAGGAAACCGTGGTGATAGGGGTGGAAGGAGCAGGAGGGAAAGCGAGGCGCATTTTATGTGGATTTTGAACCCGCAACCTTGGTGTATCGGGAAGACACTCAACCAACTGAGCTACCGGCCAGGCCCCAGATCAACATTTTAAAAATGGAAGTTGCCGACTTAGTAAAGGGGTGAATTGAAGGGATTAAGTCGGGGTTGCGATGCTGAAATGCTCGATGGTGATGCCTTCTGTGAATGTGACTTTCCCTCTGTCCGGATCACTGGCACCGTCCTGGGGAAGGGCCCGGCTGTGGGAGGCAGAGAGGAAGTGAGGACCGAGTAAGCCAGCGGCCGACCCGTCGCAGTGAGGGGCGATTCGGGGATTTCCATTCTCAAAGGCTTAACTGTGTTCCCTCGGCCGCCGGCTCTTCTGACCGGCTGATGTGCGACCCTTCGCTCCATCGAGGCCGCTGGTAATGGTGCTCAGCATTTAAGGGGCTTTTATCTTTAATCCCAGATTGGATTGCACTTCGGGGGAACTAAGACCAACCCGGATTATTCCACAGTGAAGTGTGTGAACTGCTCCGAGCATTTCCTCCGCAGACCCAGACATTAACCCCTTCCCGTGTGAAACGGGTTCAGTCTTCTAATCCGGGCCTGCGATAGAGCCGCTCTCTGTATTAGCCCGTGGCTCCGAGCGTGTCTGCGTGGCCGTGGATTCAGGAAGCAAAGCCCGGGAAAACAGAGTGACACGCCCGGTCCACGCTCAGAGCTGGTGGCCTGGGGCAGAGGCCAAGGCTCCTTCATGTCAGCGGCTCGTTACTTGTCTTTTCCTGCAGCCCCTGCACTTGATCCTGCTTTTTACTTCGCAAGTTTAAGTGAAATACGGCCTCTGTTAGCGTAAAAGCATTCAGACCTGTAAAGCACGTTTGTGTTCATTTGTCGGCAATTGCCGGGAAGCAGTAGATCAGTGGACTGGGATAGTGCTCTGGAGAATGGCGGGTTTTTACCTTGTTTTTATAAATTAGCATCAAAGGGGAGCTGTAAGTGGTTTACATGAACTCCATTGGTGATAGATTAGGGGCGGGGAGAAAATAAAAAGTGAAATGATGGACACATATTTAGCTACTAGGGCAGTGATGGCGAACCCTTTGAGCTCGGCGTGCCAGCATTTTGAAAAACCCTAATTTAACTCTGGTGCCGTGTCACATATAGGAATTTTTTGATATTTGCAACCATAGTAAAACAAAGACATATTTTTGATATTTATTTTATATATTTGAATGCCATTTAACAAAGAAAAATCAACCAAAACAATGAGTTTGCATGTCACTTCTGACACGCGTGTCATAGATTCGCCATCACTGGACTAGTAGGTGCGTAGGTAACAGTCAACAGTTAACATGATAACACTTACAGTGAGGGTGTTAGTGGTGTCTGTCTTGGTCTGTTTGTTGTGCCTTGAGGGGTCCTGGAAAATGGAAGTTAAAGTTCCCTTTCCTAAATTCCACAGGTGTGTTATCTTAGATTCAGGAAGACAACAAGCTCAGTAAAGATCGAAGTTGGTCTTTGTCAGGGAAGATGCTGGCCTAGGACATGACTACCCACTATAAATGGCTTTCAGTTAAGTTTTTAATTTCAGGCCATCCTTTGTGGTCACTTTAGGTCTTTGAGTTTGCACGGCCACCACACGGGCCTCCCCTGAGCTGGTCAGGTCAGCAGTGGCCTTTTTTTCCATCCACACATCTTATATGGTCTTGATGTATAGATTTAAAGTTTTGTTTTCTCGTGTGCTCATACCACTTTTTATTTAAATTTATTGTAACTGGAGTTGATATACAATATTATAGTATTTTCAGGTGTATGCAGCCTAGTGATTCCACATACATGCCTGTCACCCAACACGTCTGGTAACCACCTGCCACCGTACATGGTTACTGCCCTGTTGTGGACGGCATCCCATGTGCTGTACGCACACCCTCGTGACTTATTTCGTAGCTGGAAGTTTGCATTCCTTAATCCCCTTCCCTGTTCGGCCAACCCCTCCCCTCCCCTCCCCTCTGGCCACCACCAGTTTGTTCTTTGTATCGTTGACTCTGTTTCTGTTTTGTTTTATTCGTTTACTTTGTTCTTAAGTGAAATCATATGATATTTGTCCTTCTCTGTCCAACTTATTTCACTTAACCCAATACCCTCTAGGTTCATCCACGTTGTCACAAATGATCAGATTCTACTTTGATGGCTGAGTCGTATTCCACTGCACATGTGTGCCACCACTTTCTTATCCACTCGTCTGCAGATGGGCGTCGCTTCCATATCGTGACTATTGTAGATTTCCGGGGCTGGCCAGCAGCCCCTGAGCGGTGGATGAGCAGGTCACTCCGACACGGTGTGACTGTGGGGAGAGGACACGGTGTGACTGTGGGGAGAGGACACGGTGTGACTGTGGGGAGAGGACACGGTGTGACTGTGGGAGAGGGCTAAGGGACGGCCCAGCCCAAGGAGCCCGGCAGCCTCAATCGCCTGCCTCGTTAGGCTTTTATTGGAATTTTTATCTTCAGGTGCAATCGGTAGGGTGAGTCATCTCGGGAAGACACGTGTGCTTACATTGTCCTCTAGGCAGGGCATCCAAGGGTTAAGATTAAGGATCCCAGTAAACACCCAGGGTCTGCACGGGCACAGACTTCTTGGAAAGGTCAAGGAGTAATTAGGGCGCCGCCTTCGACGCTCCCCTAGAGGCTGTTCCTGAACGCTGGCAAAGCCCGGGTTTTGTCCGATCCAAAGAAAACTAATTCCTATGCACGTGCATTTCCAGCTAAGACGACGTGCTCTCCGTTCTTGTGTAGAAAGTGACTTCTATATACTTGACAATACATGCTTTATATGCTTTTGAACAAAACATTTTTATTGATTTCAGAGAGGAAAAGAGAGAGAGAGAGGGAGAGAAACATCAATGATGAGAGAGAATCATGGATCAGCTGCCTCCTGCACGCCCCCAATGGGGTCAAGCCTGAAAGCAGGCATATGCCCTGACCGGGAATCCAACCGTGACCTCCTGTTCATAGGTCAATGCTCAGCCACTGAGCCTTGCTGGCCAGGCTGCTTCTCTGCTTTTTAAGTTGTTTTGCTGATGGATCTTTTTGTTCCTTTATTCCCATTACAGCAAAAGCAACCCGGGGTCCTGTCCGTGAGCCAAGGTGACTCAGTAGACCAATTGGAGGAGGCGGTGGGGCTTAGCGGGCGGGGCTCTGTCTCCTGGGCTGTGAAGAAGGGGTTCACCCATACCTGCCACCAGGTGTGGGGCCTGGCTGAGCCCTGTGTGTCTGCTCTCGCTCTGAAGAGTGGTTGGGAAGCCGGATAAGTGGACTCAGTGATAAAAAGTACCAGCAGAGCCAGTCCAGGGCGTGGCGAGTAGAAGGAGGGACATATGGCGGGCACAGCAAGAAGCGGCTGGCGTGTCATTGATCATTCCTTCCCGAGAGCAACAGCAGATCCTGTTGTGTGTCATGACAGGAGCCACCTGCCCACGCCAGGAGCCGGGGCACTCACAGACGAGGCTTGGCTGCCGTCGGGAGCCGGGGATTAGCCTGCTACTCGGTCTTTTAAACGGTGTTGACATGCATGGCTCCGAACCCTGGCATCTCCTTCATCGTCGGCCAGCGGGACAGTGGGTGGGAAACCAGCATGTGATACAGTGCGTACAACACAGAAAGCTGAGCCCGGCCGGCGTGGCTCCGTGGTTGAGTATTGACCTATGAACCAGGAGATCCCAGTTCGAGTCCTGGTCAGGGCACATGCCCGGGTTGCAGGCTCGATCCCCAGTGGGGGCCGTGCAGGAGGCAGCAATTGATGTTTCTCAGCCAGGTTTCCATCTCTCTCTCTCCTCCCTTTCCCTCTCTCTCTCAAAAATCAATAAAAAATTATTTAAAGTAAATAAATAGCTGCCTGTAAAGGGCAGCGTGATGCTAACTCTGGGAGAAATGTCTGGTGAGAACCCCAATGTTCGGGGGACTGAGCAGCGACGGAGAATCTGGGGGCCCCCGCAGCCTCACGCATCACCCCGCGTCGGTGTAGACTGACCTGCTGGGAGCTGACCACGGGGGACAGTCCCCCCGCATCCCTGCTTGATGTTCCCCAGGATCCACACCACCCCTTCACACACTTTGCTTTCCTTATTTATGTTGGGAATTGTCTATCTCCCTCAAGGAGACCTTATTCTAAAATACTAACCTGCATGTACTGGACTCCGTGCACGTTCCTGAAATGAGCGACCTCATGAGTGAATGAGGGAATGAGCAGAGTGTGTCATATTCTGATTTTAAAAAGCAGGGCGTGTTCCATGTTTTCGGTTCTATTCATGAAGGAGGTATGTGCCAATGTAGCACTGTTGTGTTATATATATATATATATATATATATATATATATATATATATATATATATATATATATATATATATATATATTAATATATATATTAATTTCAGAGAAGAAGCGAGAGGGAGAGAAAGTTAGAAACATCAATGATGAGAGGGAATCATTGACCGGCTGCCTCCTGCGCGCCCCACCCTTGGGATCGAGCCTACAACCTAGGCATGGGCTTTTGCCTGGAATCGAACCCGGGACCCTTCAGTCGGCAGGCCGATGCTCTATCCACTGAGCCAGACTGGCTAGGGCAGCATAAATTATGTTTTCTCTTTTCATTCCTAGAACCTAAGAAATGGCAGCTTTATTTAAATAAGTGAATATTCAAATGAGCAAGTAAAAGCGGAAATGGGCTGTTAAACAATGTGAAAATGGGCAAGGGCTGCGCGCAGTTCACACCCAGCGGTGAATGGTGCCCGCAGCCTCCCCGCAGCTGTGCACACTCTCACCCAGAGTGCCTGTTCTCCTTTAATGCTCATTAAAGCCTCCGTGCTGCTTACCATTCATTTTTACCAAAATCGCCTTTAGAAAGGAAGGGGGTAAAACCCATTAGGCCGCACAGACTTTCAAAAAGCCTTCATTGTTCTTCCAGACTAAAAAAAAAAAAAAAGGATTCTGTGTAGGAGCCGCCAAGTGCTGAGGAAATTAAATATATATGACGTTTATGGGCCTGTCACATTAACACTTGATTGGTTAGAAGTTACATGCATAGTTAAATCTGATTTTAAAATTATGCGTTAACGTTTTGTATGGAAATTCTATGTCTGTATTAAGATTTGAGTCACAAAATATAGGCTGTGTTTGCATAAAAAAAGAGTTATCAGAGCCTCAGTTCTGTTTAACAATAGTTTATTACAAAGTGCTGATGTTGAAATAATCATATGCCTTTAAATTTGTCTAATTTGAAGTAGTTGAAGGAGAGTTTTTCTAATTTTAATTTTTATTTTTATATAGGCTGAACCATTAGAATTACATTTTTAAAATTTGGTTCAATTTGAATGCTTGACAGTATGAAATATATATTGGGAAAATATATTTTCTTAAATAAATTATATACCTTTTTAATTCCTGGAAGTTAATCAATGAAGACATTCTACAAGATTTCATTGAATAACAATCCAGCGTTCAGGTACTAACTGGCACAATGATTATCGTTAAAATGTGACCTGGGAAAAGTATTCCGTGAGACGATTTCTGACAAGGTCCAAATGTTCATTCTTACAAAAACTGGAAATCACAATATTGTTAGAAATGCTTCTGTCGGAAGTGGAGTCCTTTTGCTGCCACGGCCACAGGTGACTGCCGTGGTTTGTGTCTGTAAGTCACAGAACTAGCCGCTCTGATAAGAGATGGCATAGTTACATATAGTTATCACAAGGAAAGGCTAGACCAGTGGTTCTCAACCTGTGGGTCGCGACCCCTTTAGGGGGCCGAACGACCCTTTCACAGGGGTCGCCGAAGAGCATCGGAAAACACATATATAATTACCTATTGTTTTTGTGATTAATCACTATGCTTTGATTATGTTCAGTGTGTAACAATGAAAATACATCCTGCATATCAGATATTTATATGACGATTCATAACAGTAGCAACATTACAGTGATGAAGTAGCCATGAAAATAATTTTATGGTTGGGGGTCACCACCACATGAGGAGCTGTATGAAAGGGTCGGGCATTAGGAAGGTTGAGAACCGCTGGTCTATACGAAGGAACTACAGACCCCCACTCACACGGCACTTGAGCCTGTGTTGTCCTGTGGACCAGGCACAGAATTGCGAGTTGGCTTGGCGTCGTTTGGAACTAAACTGAAATGTCTGAGGGACAACCTTAAATATATGAAAAGGTGGTGAGTGAAAAGTGGGATCCGGCCGGCGTGGCTCAGCGGTTGAGCGTGGACCCCTGAGCCAGGAGGTCAAGGTTCAATTCCTGGTCAGGGCACGTGCCCGGTTTGTGCTCAGTCCCCAATAGGGGGTGTGCAGGAGGCAGCCGATAGATGATTCTCTCTCATCATTGATGTTTCTCTCTCTCCCTCCCCCTCCCTTCTTCTCTGAAATCAATAAAACAGATTTTAAAAAAGAAAGAAAAGTTGTAACCTAAAAATAGATGAAAATTTAAAAAGTGGAAGTAACTTATTTGTAATGTAGCAGAGAAATGAAGATGACCAGGGGCGGGGGATGGAGGAGGACAGTAAAGCCTGGAGAAGGGCTTTCTGGGTGGGTGTTGTGGGTGCCCCCACACCCGGCGGTTGTGACCTCAGGCAGGCCTGCCATGAGCCTCGTCCGAAATGCTCTGTAAGGAAACCCGGGCACCGGCCACATTGAGCATCTTCCTGTGTCACCCACTGACGCTGCCCTGCTCCGCGCTGTGGCGTTGCACCATCATGACAGAGCCCTGGCCGGGGTGGTGCTGTAGGCGGGCATCATCCCTGGGGTGGGAGGTTGCTGGTTGGATTCCGGGTCAGGGCACCTGCCTTGGGTGAGGCTAGATCCCCAGTAGGGGCATGCAGGAGGCAGCCAATCCATGTTTTGCTCTTACTGGTACACGGATGTTTCTCCCTCCCTCTCCTACCTCCCCCCCCCCCCCTCAAAACGAAACAAAAAAATCTTTTCAAAAAAGTATCTTAAGAGCCCCATTGGAAAAACCAGGCTTTTCTGGAGGCTGTGGGCTTCTGAGCCTCCTCTCCAAGCCTGTGGTCACCTGGTGGGATCAGGCAGTGGGTGTGGCAGGGTCCGGCGGTGGGCGTGGCATGGGCAGGCGGTGGGTGTGGCAGGGTCAGGTGGTGGGTGTGGCAGGGTCAGGTGGTGGGCGTGGCAGGACCAGGCGGTGGGTGTGGCGGGGCCAGGCGGTGGGCATGGCAAGGGGGAAAGGGCAGGGAGAAGAGGCCATGATTTATGAAATTCTATCTTCTGGACCTGACTGGATGCAGGGAGAGGAGTGAGCGTGTGCGTGGATAGGACGTAAGTGGAACCTGAGTGGCTGCACAGAGCGAGGGAGGGGCAGCGCTGGGTTTTGTCTCTGAGCTGAAGCCTTAGAACAGCACATGAGGGCCTCGGGCGGCCCTGCTGTGGGACCCAGGCAGGTGTGATGTTCACGGTCCAGCTGCAGATCAAGAGGCCCAGGGAAAGCCAGTCACACGCCAGGAGCTGGGAGGTCAGAGGAGAGCTTGGACTGGGAGCAGCTACACTCATAGGTGATTAGTGTTCACAGCTGATGACCATGCACACACCCCTCCCAACACACGGCTGTCAGGGAGGCCCAGTGTCAGCTAACAGCGTCTGGCAGGAAGGTTACAAGTTCCCGATGTTTCCCCCCCCAATGGGTCAGGTGGGAGCACGCTGGACTCTGGCCATTCTTCAGACACACTCACTCACGTACTCACACACACACACACACACACACACACACACACAGACACACACATTTACACACACTCACATACACATACACACACACAAACACACTCACACACACTCACATACACTCACATTCACTCACATACTCACACACTCACATACACACACACACACCCTCACACACACATTTACACACACAGACTCACACACACACTCAGACACACACATTTACACACACAGACTCACACACATTCACATACGCAGACACACACACACACTCATACTCACACATACACTCACACACACACACACACACGTTCTTGATTTGGAGACACCGTTTCCTGGTTCTGTGTTCCCCTTCCCATGTCTCTGGAACTTGTCTCACTGGCTTACCTACTCCCTGTCCGTCCGCTTCTCAGAGTGTAACAGAGATGGACCTGGGACGTTTCCTTCACTGGCACGTGGGTCTTCCTCAAATTCCTCAGACATTAAAAAAATTACTCCTAAGCATGTTTTCTACCACACTTTTTGTGTTTATCCTCATTTTGGATATAAAATATCAGATACATTTTTCAGCCTTCCATCCTTTAAGAATAACAAGATGCTATTGACACCTGGTCATTTATCATCGAAGTTACTTTGTGGGATGAGCAGCGATCGGTTCACAATATCACACAGTCGCGTAGAATGGAAACGGTTGTGACCAAGAGGGACATTGCGAGCTTCTGAATTTCTGTCCGAATCCTCATTATGCTATGACGACAGTGAAATTCTAGTGATGCTCCCCTCTGCGCCCACGTAGAGGGAGGTGAGTGGACCGTGTGTGTCACTGGGGCTTTCTACTCCAGCTGCCTTCTGCCAGCTACGCAGGCCCACGCACGTGAAGAGCCACATACACCTGGTGGGGAGGCATCTCCGGGAAGAGGGGGAGAACGGACGTGAGGAGGGGCGTTTTTATTCCTTGACTCTCACTCGGGAATGACGAGTTGTTGAGGCCGGGCAGGCAGTTCCCGGGTTCCAGTAAATCATTTCCTGTGCATTTCCTTATGCTTATCTGTATAAGAAATAGCAATAAATGAGGATATGCATAGTCCATACTAAGAACTTTATCATGTTCACTTCAAACGTCGTGTATGACATGAGGTGCTTGTCTAGCAGAAAAGAATGAAAAAGCCGGTGTGTTGGGGTAGGAAGTTGATTCAAGTTCAAGTGTGATGACCCGTCCAGGGGCCTCCAGCAGAGGGCGCTGCGCCTGTGTCCCAGGGTGCCTAGAAGAGACCTGGTTCTGGTTCTGCATGAGGTTCTGGTCTCTCTCTGGGTAGTTAGAGAGCGCCTCATGGTCGCCATGGACACATCTCCACTCCCTTCCCTCACTGGGGCCCCTTCTTCCACCTGAGACGCTGATGAAAATGAGTCGGTGTGTCGCTTCCCCACCGCCATCTGCACACAACTGGAGACAGAGAGCAGACCCTGCCGTCCACTGTCCTGCTCTCCTCCCAGCGCACCCCCTGGCCTGTGTCCCAGGACTCACCGCGCTCAGACACGGAGGGGCCCATGCCCCGTAGACGGGGCCCCTCAGGTTCCCCCTGAGCCTGCATTTCTGCAGCGGCTGGAAACAGCTCTGTCTGATCGCTCCGTCCCACACGCGGGGATGGCCGAATGGGTATTTCCCCTCTCAAAGCCAGACTCCCTCCGGCGTTGGTACATTTTAAATGATTACAGTGCCCTTTGCTATGGAAAACATGGAAACGACAAAGGACACCAGGTACGGTAATGGGAGTCCAGGCAGCCGTTCCAGTCCCTGAACTGGGGGCACATCCGTGACAGGAAGAAGGAATGCTGGTCCCAAGGGGGAGCATGACGGAGTGACCGCACCCAGAACGAGAGGCACAGGGGAGCCAATTCTAACTGCACCCAGAGGCGGGAATGGTCCTCCATGCGGGTGATGCTGAACGCAGAGCCCTGCTCTAAGCCATGGGTGCGTTTCTCCTACAAACACATCAAAGCCTGGTGACCAGGAGCCGGTGCAGCAGGCACAGACCTCCGGCGGGTCCCCTGCCATAGAGCATCTGTAGTCATCTTTCCTTCCAGTCGAGACAAGACTGGAAACCAAGAGTAAAACGCCAAAGCTCTGTGAGCGACTGGACTCCAGTCACCACCACGCGCCAGGCCCGAGCCCTGCTCAGCTCAGAGCGTCTGACGAGGGAGCCCGAGTCGCTCTCAGGAAGCTTCGCTCAAGGTCCATTTCCCACCACGGCCCGTAGGTATCCAGGTGTGGAATTGGGCATAGAAATTAGGGAAATCGGTGATTGCCCCACCCACTCACTTCCTTTATTCTACATCCCCCCCTCCCCCTTTTTACTGGTTTGAGAGAAAGAGGGCTGGGGGAGAGAGAGAGAGAGAGAGAGAGAGAGAGAGAGAGAAGAAAGACACATTGACCGGTTGCCTCCTCTGCACCCCAGGCCCGGGGTGGAGCCCTAAGCCTTCTGGTGCCCGGGTGAAGCTCCAATCAGCCAGCCCACCCGGCCAGGCCCGTCCTATATTCTGGGTCCTGGAGTTCTTGGAACCGCCCCACCTGACTCCACTGCTGCTATCCTCAAGGTTACCATTGATTTTAGATATATTTTCATCTCCCAGGGCTTTGCGGTGCAGCCTCAACTATTTCTGTTGGGCGTAGTGTGTCTTTTGATTAATGAAATGTCTCCCAAATTGCTCTGAGTTTCCTCCAAAGGAGCTGTTCTCCTCTGTCTCCCTCCTCCCCACCCCTGTCTTCTCTGCACTGTGGCCGCACTCGGCATTCTGGGAAGCCGTCCAAGTAATTTCCGAGGCCTGGGAAGGGGAGAAGAAAGGGGTGATAAAGATGTCATCCCCTTGTCCCTGCTCCCTGGTCCCTGTGAGCGCCGCTGAGACGTGAGTGTGGTGGCCGCTCCGTCCGGAAGCAGGCGGCTCAGGATCTGCTGTGACGGGCACCGTGACCCGCCCTGTCGGGCATGCCCGGAACGCAGCGTCTTCAAACGCTGGGCGGCGAAGCCTCGCGGAGTCTCTGATGGACGAGGTGGATGTGGTTCGGACTTGGGACAGTGGATTCGCGCCGAAGAAGAGCTCGTGTTCTCAGGGCGACTGCTTGGGGCGAGTCTCGCTCCATTAGCTGCCATCCGTTCCCTGTTCCAGTTACTCATGACCCCCCCCCCAATCTTGTAGGAAGTCATGTGTGAGCACAGCTTTTTAAAATATTTGTGTTGGTTACATGGATCTCAGAGAGGAAGGGAGGAGAGAGAAAAACATCAACGGCGAGAGAGAATCATGGATCGGCTGCCTCCTGCACACCCCACACTGGGGATCAAGCCTGAACCCCGACATGTGCCCTGACCTGGAATCGAACCGTGGCCTCCTGGTTCATAGGTTGATGCTCAACCATGGAGCCACGCCGGTCGGCCCGGCAGAGCACAGCCTTCAGTAGCCACTGGCACCTGAACACCCTGGTCAGTCTCTGTGTTTAGATAGATGTGCACGAAGCGTTTGTATTCCCACCTTGATCGCCGATGCGAGGGTTAAGGTGGTTTATTTTCCCTCTAATATCAAAGTTTGCGGAATGGATCATTCGCAACAGCTTCACCGCACGGGGGGCTTCCCAGTGGGATGCACAGGCCCCGGGGTGGCCTCCGCCGTCCTCGGTCCCGCTCTCTCCTGCTGCGACCCTGGGCAGAAGCAGTCAGTCCTGCTTCCCGTGTTCATTCCCTCCCATCCTCTCCCTGCCCCACTCCCACCGGGAAACCGCCTTCCGTGGCCCCCGGGGACCACGTTCGCGAGTAACGATCCTGCCCTGTGCGTCTCCTTTCCTCCCACCTGGTTCGGAGGAGCTGGAATTCCTCCTTCCACAGCGTGGCCGTTTGTCATCTGGGGCCCCTGGCTCTTGTCCTGCCGCCTCGCCACTCTGAGCTCTCACCGCCGAGTCCTCCTGTCTGTCCAGTTCCCTGGCGGAGTGACCGCAGGCTGCAGACTCACCTCCTCTCCATCTCCATTCGCTCCTAGGGGGCGGCTACCTGGTTCCTTACCCAGGTCGAATGGCTTCCACGGTCACCGCTCCCTGGTCGTCCTCACCCTTCAACTCCAGCTGCCCATTGAGCCTCCACATGGGGTCAGGCAGGCCCCGCGTTGCCCTCAGACCTCACCCGCTGCAGGCCCCCTTCCCGCGCTCCCCCTGCAGTGACCTGCCTCCCCTTCTTTCCTGAACCCCCGCCCACCCAGCCCTTTCTCTCCAGGCGGTTCCAACAGGAGGAGTTTGACTCTTCTAGCGGCCGGCGAGCGTCCAGGGTTCTGCCCAGTGCACACTTGGGAGTGCTCAGTGAGCACGGACTGAATCCGCCACGAGCAGGACCGTGTAAAACCGCAAAGCCAGGGGTCTCTTACCTCGGACAGAGACTTAACTCGTGCCTAGTTAGGGCTTTCTAAACTGCATGGGCCTGGAACCTTGCTGTGGAGTCGGGAGGGCGTACGTGAATGGTTAAAGGGATAGAGAGTAGATATGAAGGCCGGAACGGTGGCGTTCATTATCAGCTATCCATATGGCAGGAGGAATGAGCGCTGTATGTGAATCCTCGATCCCATTACAGGATCCCTGATGTGGCATCGAGTAGAAGGCTCTCTTCTAATGAGGGATCATGGCTAGCGCCTCAGGGACCTGCAGTTCTCTTGATCCGGGTGATAAATACGCTGACACACACTTTGGATGCTGCCTGTAAAACTGCCCCGTACGTCGGTGTTCATTTTCCGACCTGCGGTTCCCAGCCTGCAAGATTCCTCCTATTGTTACAGCTGCCGAGGCCAATCTGTGGCTGTGAGATGATGGCCATTCTCATTAAAAAGTCATGGAATGGTTTCTGAAGCTGCATCTTTCTTCCGTTTTATTTTTCCCGCGAGGAAGTCTGTTAGGAAAATGCCAAATGGTGGAGTCTCACTCGTGTGAGAGGTTTTCTTTCCCGTTCAATGTCCCACCAAACGACTCACCGTGCTCCTGGGGGACCTGAGGCAGGGGGCGCGGGTGAGAAGGAGGCCCTCTGTCCTCGGAGGCTGCCGGTCAATCGCACCCCAAGGCAGCCCCCCACTCCCCCGGGACAGTGGGCGTGTGCCTGGCCAGGAGGAACCACGCTGCCCTCCGCCCTTTGACCCTTTGTCTGGGAAGACGGGGTCCCCTTTGACCCCCTCCAGGGCTGCGGGGGGCATACACTGCCTCTGTGGACTCCTCACACTCAGGTGTTAGGTTCTTAGAGGAATTACCACAATTCTTTGGATGATTTTCAAGTATGTCCATTTTCTGGGCATTTTCACTAGAATTAGAAAAAGGTGTGGTGCAGCTCTGGCCGGTGTGGCTCAGTGGCATCGGCCTGCGGATGGAGGGTCCCGGGTTCGATTCCCGGTCAGGGCACAGGCCTGGGTTGTGGGCTCCATTCCCAGGGTGGGGCGTGCAGGAGGCAGCCGATCCATGATTTTCTCTCATTGTTGATGCTTCTCTCTCTCTCCCTCTCCCTTCGTCTCTGAAATCAATAAAAAAATATATATTTTTTTAAAAGTGTGGTGAAAGTGGACACAAATATTTGACCTTTAGCTAAGCAAACTGCTAAATCAATACTTATTTGCTTTTAAAAGTTTTTTTTTTCATGAACTGTCTAATATTAAGCATTTATATTGGTTTTATATCCTACAGGCAATTACATCCAAATTGAAAAAGTCATGCTCCAGAAAGGAATTTTTGTGATGAGAAGCGGTTTCTTTGCTTCTCTTTATCCCACTCTGTGATTCTGTGCAGCAGTTAAGAATAACATTCAAACCATTTTATCAGAAAAAAAAAGACTAAAGAGAAGGGGTCCTGTCTGGAGAGCCACCGGCTCTGCCCGCGGTGCCGGTCTCGCTCGGGGATATTGTGTTTGGGTCCCCGTGGCCAGCGAGGACGAGGTGAGGGCCGGCAGGGACATGGCCCGAGATGCCCGTGAAGCGGGCCTGCAGCCCCTCTCGCCGCCCGCGGGTCCCTCAGGAGCCGTGTCACGGATCCCGTCCCCACGAATGCGCTCGGTAGGTTCTAATGGTGTTGGTGTCCGCGTCCGAGGGAAGGCTGGCAGGTCCCTGGCGGAAAGGGATCAATGTTGTTGGGCCAGAAACCACCCTCCGAGTCCCCCCGACACTGGCGATGCCCCAGGAAGGAGGCAGGACCCGCACTCCCGGCTGACAGCCCGGAGCTGGGGCTGCGAGCTCAGCTGAGCACAGAGCGGAGAACGCGGGGCCTGTGCGGACAGGGCGGCCCAGTGCGCCTCTCTCCCCGTGGCTGCGGGTCCTGAAGGAGGACAGGGCGGCAGGAGCCGTAGGTGTGTGAGGAGGCGGGAGGAAGGAGTGTCCTGGAATGTTCCAGGCCTGGAGTTGAAGTCGGTGTCGTTTCCCTGACTGAGGGCTGTTGCTGCTGTCGCTGTTCTGTGAAATGAGCCGATTCATCACATTTAAATCAAGAAGGTTTCTTCCCAGGGCGGACAGCGAGGGGACACCGAGACTCTCCTCGCCTTTCCAGTGAGCGTGTGCACCGGACTGGGCTGCTTCTAGAAGGAGGGCACCTGTTCCCTGTGGTTCGGGGTGACCCACCTGTCAGGGCGCCGCCCGTCTAGCCAGTCCCCAGGGAATCAGGGCTGGCCACTCGGGAAGGAGGACAATGGGTCCCCCTGTGTTTAGAGGAGGGGCAGGATTCTGACTCAGTCTGCAGGCTGCTTTTCTTTGGATGCGACTAAAATCTGTGTCTATTAAATACACTCAGTGATCTTCTTCCCTCAGAATAATGTATATATTTCATAATGGTCCGAAATCCAGGTAAATTACACTAGTCAGAGATACATTGGTTTCCATTGGATCACAGTTCAGTATGTGATAGTCCTGCCCCGAAGCAACTGCATAAAAATAGAATGTTTCTCTTCATCTCCACCGCCCACACTTTTATTACATAAGGGTGACAGCAGAGGCAGCTATGTCTCCACTCAACACGGTGAGCACGACACAGGCACGGAGCTACACGGTGGTGAAAACACCGGCCCACGTGTGAGCTGTTACACGTCTGGGGACAAACCGTACAGAGGCAGTGCAGCTGGGCAGGTGGTGCTCGGACACAGCCGTTCCAGTTGCACTGAGACGTTCCAAGCCCTGCTCATCCCCCCGGGCCCGCCCGTGCCGACCGGAGAAGGTGCTCATACACAGGCTCAGAGACGACCGAGACCCCGAGACCTAACTCTGAACTCGAGCTCTCTCTGCGTAGAGCTAGTCTTCCCGGCACGCAGGCAGGCCGGCTGTCGGGATGGGGACCGGCCCCCGGAGATTCACGCACTGGGCCCCGGCCTCGCGGGATGTCCCGGCCGCGATGGCTCCAGACCTCGCTCCCTGTGGGCTCGGGGTGTTTCTCTGCTCTCCCATCATGCCCTGCTCGTGTTTACCACAATCCCAAGTCACAAAATATTGGCCGAGATGATTTTTCAAAAACTGCAGTTTATAAACACAAAGATTTAGACGATTCTTTTGATGTTATACTTCGGGTAAGAAAGAATAGCTGCTAGTTTTGCATTTAGTCCGATGCCTCATATTTTCTTTAAGAGAATAGATTCACCATGTTATTCTGGTGAAATGTACTTTTTTTTTAAGAAGGAACCCCACAGGCCTGTTTTCTATGACATTCGTGAAAAGAAAGCCCTTGGGATCATCCAAAAACTTTATATTCCATTTATATACTAATTACTAAAACACGGCAGGAGGCCGAGTCCCCTTTTAAATATATGCGTGTGCCTGCCCTTGAGGACCCGGAAGATGAAAACCCTGAACCCTACACTAAGGGGTGGGATTTACATTATAAAAATTTTCCATTTCACAAGAAGGTTCGCCCCAGGAATTCTTCCTTTAAAAGGTTTAATGATCCGTAAGTAAGCACTTACATTCAGTAAGAACGGCTCATTATTTTCCAGGTAAAATATGGCAGAGAAACAGCTCCAGTGGAGGCGTGAGTCGCTGCAGCGGCTGGGGAAGCCCATCGCCTGGGCAGACTGTGTATACGGGAGGTTGTCCCCCTGGGCTGTCCTCTTCCCTGCCCTGGACTGCTGCCCATGAGGTAGAATTTTACTTACAAAAGCGAAAGGCAAGGGTCAAGGTCTGGAAGGCAAATGGCAATGTATCCTTTCAAAGTCACAAGTGCACTGAGACTGCTGTAAGGAGTGTGAAGCTCCCTGGCTTTTAATAACATGTAAGTCGAGTGGCTTTATCTGGGAAGTACAACATAAACGGAAAGTGAGCTTTTGAATGTGATAGGAAAAGGAGACAAACTTTTTTTTACCTTCCCCCTCTAAAAGCAAACTCACCCATCCAGGTACGAACCAGGCCCGCCTGGCCTGATCCAGAGACGGAGAGGCATTGATTGGACTGTCGGGCCTTGGAGGGAAGGTAGGGGAGGGTGGGGGTAAGAGGGAGGGATCAACCAAAGGACTTGTATGCAAGCCTATAGGCCTAACCAATGGACATGGACAACGGGGGGGGAGGGTGAGGGCATGAGCGGGGGGTAGGGGATAATGTGGGGATAAGGATACATATGTAATATCTTAATCAATAAAAATATATTAAAAAAATAAAAGCAAACTCACCCCAGATTGCTAGGGTACCTTGGAAATGTTTTAATAATTATTGAAAATCATGACAGAAGTTGGCTGTCAGCTTTTTTGTTTGCTTGTTTGGGTAAGGGCACATTTACTTACACTTGAAGAAAATGAAATACCCAGTTTCAGAAGAAATGAAACAATAAATGCATGAACCTTAGAAGAATACTTTTAGTTAATTGGGGAAAAAAAAACATGAGGAAGGGGGGGAAAGAGGGAGATGACAGAGCTAGAGAGAAAGAGAGAGAGAGACACAAGGAGAGAGAAAGCAAGTATTATCACAAAGTTAACGTTTTTATTAAAATTCATTGATTCATTCCCTCAGTCATGGCAGTAACATGCACAAATTGCCAGATTTTAGATATTAAAATGTGTGTTGTGTGGTCTCCTTCCCACCCCCCAGCCTTCTGCACCTGCAGGGAACTAACACCAGTTCTCACTCATCCCTCATCCCTCTTGGTGCAGAAACAAACTGCTTGCTAAAAAATGTTCGAAATTGCCCTCTCTCTCCATAAATGATAACATAGGGTAAACGTTCTCTTTACCATGTTTTCTCGGAATATCTTGTTTGGGAAGCATTTTAAATATCGAGATTAGGAACATTCTGGCACTTTTATAAAGTTGTATAGTTTCCAAAAAGCGTCTCTTCCTTCATTGATGCCTTGGTGTCTCTAGGGAGAGTTTTAAAGGTGCGGAAATTCGAGCTTGCACATTTCTCGTTAAGTTTATCACCTCCTATTTTAAGTTTTTATAGCAATTGTAAACGGGCTCTTTTTCCATGAAATCTCCTAACTGGTTGTTGATTTTTATGTAAAAGCTAAAATTTTTTCATAATAATTTGGTACCTATTATCTTGTTAATTTTTTCTTAGTTTGTAGTAGCTATTTTTAAAGTTGATTTTATTTGCCTTTTTGGTATATAATCATATCATAAGCAAATAGAGCTATATGTTTCTCATTTTCGTGGCTGACAAATTTGGTTTGTTTTATTATCTAGTTGCCTGACTACTGATCCCTGTGAAACAGTAAGTGATGCGGAGGCATTAGCAGGACTTGCCTAATGCCCTTTTTAGCAGCGATGCCTCGAAGATCTCACTATATAACATGAGATGGGGTTTGGAGGTGAATGAGGTATTTTTATCATGGAAAATGCGTGCCAGTCTGTGAATACCTGCGAGAATGCCAGTAAAAATAATTGTGGGATTCTGATAACGTAAGAAGTAAACCCATCCCTCTGCCCGTAAGTCGACGGATTTGTAAGCTTACTGTTTCCCACCCTTTTTCTCATAATATGTGTGTGTCACTATTTAGTGGACCTATTTGTTATTCATAATTGAGGAACGAGGCGTTGGGTGGGCTTGGATCCACTGAGCGATTCCTGGATGGGTGAGACCTGGGGTAGCCAGGGTGGGTGAGACCTGGGGTAGCCAGGGTGGGTGAGACCTGGGGTAGCCAGGGTGGGTGAGACCTGGGGGAGCCAGGGTGGGTGAGACCTGGGGGAGCCTAGATGGGTGAGACCTGGGGGAGCCTGGATGGGTGAGACCTGGGGGAGCCTGGATGGGTGAGACCTGGAGTAGCCAGGGTGGGAACCCTAATCAGTCCCCCGGACGTTCAGGCCAGTTTGCCACACACGTGTGTAAGGCAGTGACGCGGCAGTTTCACTGCGCACACTGGGCAGGCGCCTCTCTGTACCCAGATCCGGATGCCCGTGTGGGCAAGAAGTCGCCTTGTCTGTGTTGGTGTGAAGGTGTGTGACCGACCGGCCGTGCGGGTGCTCGGGGGCTGCTGGGAGGAGCTGCCTTGTCTGATGGCTCCTCGCTGGCTGTGCTGCTTTGTGCATATTACGGTCTCTCCCCTACGCCTGCGACCACTCCTGCCGGCTCATACCCAGCGTCCACGGGGTCCAGTTCCCGGCCAGGGCCTGAGCCTGACAGCCAATCTCCCAGTCGGATGGTTTCCACAGGCTGAAGACCCGCCCTCTGCAGACTGACTGCTTCCTCCCAGGATGGCCGCCCTGTGGGACTCAGGTCACCCAGCACCCTGGGTCACACAGACCTGTGTGCCAGCCTTCCCACCCGCCCCGTCCCTTCACCATCAGCTGGTCTCCCCTGGCCACTCCCCACACAGGTGTGTAGGTACGTGTTTCCTGGCACGTTCTCGGTCTTCTCACTGGTGGACCATCTCCCACTCTGTGCCTCTCCTCTGTCTCTCTGCCTCCATCTCCCACTCTGTGCCTCTCCTCCATCTCTGCCTCCATCTCCCACTCTGTGCCTCTCCTCTGTCTCTCTGCCTCCATCTCCCACTCTGTGCCTCTCCTCCATCTCTGCCTCCATCTCCCACTCTGTGCCTCTCCTCTGTCTCTCTGCCTCCATCTCCCACTCTGTGCCTCTCCTCTGTCTCTCTGCCTCCATCTCCCACTCTGTGCCTCTCCTCCATCTCTGCCTCCATCTCCCACTCTGTGCCTCTCCTCCGTCTCTCTGCCTCCATCTCCCACTCTGTGCCTCTCCTCCGTCTCTCTGCCTCCATCTCCCACTCTGTGCCTCTCCTCCGTCTCTCTGCCTCCATCTCCCACTCTGTGCCTCTCCTCCGTCTCTGCCTCCATCTCCCACTCTGTGCCTCTCCTCCGTCTCTCTGCCTCCATCTCCCACTCTGTGCCTCTCCTCCGACTCTCTGCCTCCATCTCCCACTCTGTGCCTCTCCTCCGTCTCTCTGCCTCCATCTCCCACTCTGTGCCTCTCCTCCGTCTCTCTGCCTCCATCTCCCACTCTGTGCCTCTCCTCCATCTCTCTGCCTCCATCTCCCACTCTGTGCCTCTCCTCCGTCTCTGCCTCCATCTCCCACTCTGTGCCTCTCCTCCGACTCTCTGCCTCCATCTCCCACTCTGTGCCTCTCCTCCGTCTCTCTGCCTCCATCTCCCACTCTGTGCCTCTCCTCTGTCTCTCTGCCTCCATCTCCCACTCTGTGCCTCTCCTCTGTCTCTGCCTCCATCTCCCACTCTGTGCCTCTCCTCTGTCTCTGCCTCCATCTCCCACTCTGTGCCTCTCCTCCGTCTCTCTGCCTCCATCTCCCACTCTGTGCCTCTCCTCTGTCTCTCTGCCTCCATCTCCCACTCTGTGCCTCTCCTCTGTCTCTGCCTCCATCTCCCACTCTGTGCCTCTCCTCTGTCTCTGCCTCCATCTCCCACTCTGTGCCTCTCCTCCGTCTCTGCCTCCATCTCCCACTCTGTGCCTCTCCTCCGTCTCTGCCTCCATCTCCCACTCTGTGCCTCTCCTCTGTCTCTGCCTCCATCTCCCACTCTGTGCCT
This sequence comes from Myotis myotis, assembly GCF_014108235.1. Classification (NCBI taxonomy): domain Eukaryota; kingdom Metazoa; phylum Chordata; class Mammalia; order Chiroptera; family Vespertilionidae; genus Myotis; species Myotis myotis. Next base: position 1,006,576 of record NW_023416345.1, on the reverse strand, counting down.
CTCCTCTGTCTCTGCCTCCATCTCCCACTCTGTGCCTCTCCTCCGTCTCTCTGCCTCCATCTCCCACTCTCTGCCTCTCCTCCATCTCTCTGCCTCCATCTCCCACTCTCTGCCTCTCCTCCGTCTCTCTGCCTCCATCTCCCACTCTCTGCCTCTCCTCTGTCTCTGCTGCAGCTTCCAAATACCTCATCGCAAACATGTTTTCCCGGAAGATGCGTCCCCGTATTTTGATGGAAATGGCACGTGGAGGCAGGGAGGTGAGAGGCGCGTTTTCTTTGCCTCGTTGATGTGTGTGTGACGTTCACAATTGGACAAAAACCCTGTCTCCTGCCTCAGGCCCATACCCCAGAAGTCTGCCTTTCCCCCGAGTTACAATTATTTAAATGAAGGTTTTGACCCCTGGCATCTCATTTTTATAACCTAGATGCCAGTTCTTCTCCCGCGTTCCTGGAGAACGAATTCCAGTCTGCACGCAGGCAGGATCTGGTTGCTGCACAAATGTTGAGTTGCTAAGAGATTTCTGAAAATGGCACAGAAAATAGCAAGGCACTGACTTTTTCCCTTATTTATTCAGACCTCATTTTTTTAGTTAATTCTCCTAAAATGACAGAATTAACTCCTCTTGAGTGGAGCTCTAATTATGCAGCCTTCTCCTGAATTTAAAGTAACCGCTTTCCGCAGATCTCGGGCGGCTTCGGAGACTGAGGCTCACCCTCCCGCTGCCACGTGGTGGCTGTCGGCCGGTAGACGGTGATCCGGTGATCCCTTAGACCCCAGCACTTGTGCTGCCAGAGAACCACCCTTCTCGGTCCCTGGTGGGCGTGGGGTTCGGCGGCGTCTCTGGAAGGAGCGCTTCCGGAGGCCCCGCGGGAGGAGGGGATGTAGCAAAGGCTTTGCTTTCCGAGCTTTGCTTTCCTGGGGTTCGCAGTCCCGCTCCCCTGGGCCCCGTCCCGGAAAAGGTGCGGCTGGGGCTGCGGAGCCCGAAGCAGAGCCAGCGCCCGAGCTCCTGCTCCCGGGGCAGCTGGTCCCGGAGCATCAGGCTGGTCTCAGTCCATCGGCCCCTGTGTGGACCCCGCGTGCCGGGAGCCACGTGGGGAGGGCAGGGGGTGTCCCTGCACCTGGAGAGCCAGGAGCCCGTGGGCAAGGGAGATAAGCGCTGGAGGGAGAACGCCTCTTGTCAGGGGTTTAAATGCTTTAGACCAGTGGTTCTCAACCTTCCTGATGCCGCGACCCTTTAACACAGGTCCTCATGTGGTGGTGACCCCCAACCATAAAATTATTTTCGTTGCTACTTCATCACTGTCATGTTGCTGCTGTTATGAATCGTCATGTAAATATCTGATATGCAGGATGTATTTTCATTGTTACACATTGAACGTAATTAAGGCATAGTGATTAATCACAAAATAATATGTAATTATATATGTGTTTTCCGATGGTCTTAGGCGACCCCTGTGAAAGGGTCGTTTGACCTCCAAAGGGGTCGCGACCCACATGTTGAGAACCGCTGCTTTAGACGTTGTGCCCTGGCAGTGGCCATGCCTCCTCTGGCCACTGACTGGCTCCCAGGGGTGACTGACAGGTGAGGCTTTTCCCACATCATCAGCCCTTGCTGGTCACCTTCTCAACAGCCTTTGTCCAGCCCCCCCTCCTCCATTGCTCTGCGGGGAGTGGACGTGATGGGTTAAGTGCAGCTTCCCGGCAAAGCTGTGTGGATGGTGGCCTCCATCACTTGTCTCCCCTTCACTGCTTTCCGGTGGTTAACAACCAGGCAACGAACGGCGTCACTTGGACTTGGAATTTTTGGTTCTCTTTTGATTCCATTTATTCTCTCATCCTGGCACAGCTTTTCCTGACACGCGTGTGCGTGTCTTCATGGCATGTACTTGCGTGCCTCTTCGTATCCCCACCCCGACGTAGGCTGTGTAAGAACGACTTAGGTTTCCTTTCAAAGCCCCTCGGAACTCGACCTGCACCAGATGTTGGTCTGCTGACACTTTATGAGAGGAACCCTTCTGGGTCTGAGATCTCAGTTCTGCTGCCTACAGGTGAGCGTCCCTGTGAGCTGGCTGAGGAAGGGGGACCTTAGCCGGACGTTGAACTAGTCAGGCGACTCCAAAGAATCTGTTTGCAGCTCCTTTCGACTCTCTTCTTCTTCGAGCAGCTTCTAGAATGTTCCGGGTCCAGGCCCGCCCGTAGGAGGCCTGAAGCATTTAGCAACACTGCCTTCTCCGCTTGGTGCGGCTGGGGATGGGCGTCCGGGATAATGTTGAAGAGGAAGGGCTGCGACATTCACTCGGTGTGTCTGTGTGTTGCTGGCTCCTGGAGGTGACTGAGCAGCTCTCAGCCCAGCGAAGGCGAGGGGGTTTGCCACGGGACCCCGCACTCCTGGCGCCCTTAGGAGCCCACATCCAAGCCCTACCTCCACCTCCACCTTTGGCTTCTGTTCAATGTGTGGAAAAAGGGGGGCACAGGGGGCCGTGGCCACGGGAACAAATGCATTAACAGAATGATTTTCAAAAGACCTTTCTCAGAGGACCCTCCTTGGAGTTGCCTCAGAAGCCATGTGGGCGGTGGGGGACGGGGTGCCCCCAGAGCTTGGGGACCTGACCCTGGTTTTGTCTAGAGACGTCCCACTTTTTTATATTTTTGTGAGAATTTTGCATGCCCCAAACTACTGAATAACAACAAGATCAGAAGCCATGGCAAGACCTCTGGTGGTCTGTCCGTCTCTCAGTTCCCTTCAGACCACCTGAGACCAACCTGGCCGGCCTGGCATTCTTGCTGTGCTGTACTTTGCGTAATTGGCTAATAAATCTGAAACTAATTTGGACTAAAGTGTTAATGGCTGATAATGATTTAACGTGTTTTCCCGCCCAGGGAACACATTTGCATTTTAATGGAGGTCTTACTGGCAATTTTCTTAACTCAAGTGAATGACTTTAACGGTGGGCATTTGGGGGGCAGCAGGGACCGATCGTGGCAGAACTGTGTCCCCGACATCAGACCACGCGGTCCAGGCGGCCAGTGTCACTGCACCGGTGCCTCGGGCTCCTTCTTGTGGGAACTGTTACTCTTTTTGCAGCCTAGCATGTCGGTCAGGTGCGGTTTCTGAGAATTGCACGGTCTCATCTGGTACACGTCGGTGTAATGAACCTACATCCAGATTAAACCGCTTCCAAATACACAGTTAGGGGTGATAGCCGTCTGTGCACCTCAACCCGGGGACAGAGGCCAACAGAACTGAAAGAGACAGAGAAACAAGACAAAGGGAATATTACAACTTACAGTGGGGGAAAGGGTCGCTTACCAGCCCTCAGACCTGTGACATTTCACCCACTGCTGTTAGAGAAGGCAGTTCTGTGTCCACTTCTCAGAAATAAATCATTCCTCGTTCCGAATGCCCTGCTGTTCCAAAGCTGGCTCCTGCTGCCCACTGTTCTCCCTTCTTCACTCGTGGGGCAAATTTCCGCGCGAGCAACCGGCCGTTTCTGATTGGACATGGAAACAGAATGAATTAACACTCACTTCAGAGCGAGAGCTGGTGTCTGTGTGAGCCTTCCTCTGGGTCCTCACGGGGAGGTCATGATGGCCGATCCGCTGTGAGCGTTCTCTTAGACCCGTGGTTGGCAAACTGCGGCTCTTTGGCCCCTTGGGTGTGGCTCTTCCTAAGCCTTAGGAGTCCCCTAATTAAGTTAATAACAGTGTACCTACCTATATAGTTTAAGTTTAATAAATTTGGCTCTCAAAAGAAATTTCAGTCGTTGTACTGTTGATATTTGGCTCTGTTGATAATGAGTTTGCCGACCACTGTCTTAGACCCGTGAACATTGGGAGAGGGTGGGAGTGACCGCGGGAAAGCGATGCTCCCGGCACTCGGGCACCCGCAGCCCGCGTGGGCCTCAGCGATGTTGAATAACGAGGTGGTGCTGGAAGCCATGAGTGGAGGGCAAGGACGGGTGGGTTCACAGGCAGTTGAGCCCAGAGAAATGAAATGGAAGAGGCTCAGGGGCCCGTGTCACCCACGTCGGTCACGGCCAGGCCCACCAGGTGGGCTCCGGGAGGCGGTCATCTCTTCATGGCGCTTCATGTGCATTTTGTATCGTTCCTCGTGGGAACATGTCCTCTAGGCACCTCCCTGAAGCACATCATCTGCGTCAGCGGCTGGAGGTGGCGTGTCCCTGGAATGAGATGGATTTGCTCAGCACCAAGCCCCTGGCAGGCCCTCATGACCCCCTGCTGCCATCTGTGGCCTCCTCACCCCCTGTGCCCAGTCATAGTTGTTGGCACAGAACATCCCCCCCGCAGTCCAAGGTGCTTTTGTAGCTGCTTGCATCCTGTCATGCAGGTGAGGTGGGGGTGGGTGAAGAAATTTCTAGGAGAATTCTTTCAGAATGGTTCTAGGCTCAAAGCCTGTACAGAATTTAAAAAGGAAAAAAACAACAACAACAACATACCACCGTCAGGAGTCATAGGTGCATTAACGCTCTTCCCACAGTGAACACAGTTTGTAATATTTCTCATCTCACATTTAGGACGAGCTTTGTTCTGTTCCCGCTTTTCTGCTCTTGGTTGAAAAACGAGCACATTTTTCTCTTGTACCTATTTTAGAATGGTTGTCCCAGAATAGCTTCTCTTGAAGTCAATTTTGCTTTGCAAAAATGAAAAGTACTATTCATATCTCTTTTTAAAATATATTTTATTGAATTTTTACAGAGAGGAAGGGAGAAGGATAGAGAGTTAGAAACATCGATGAGAGAGAAACATCGACCTGCTGCCTCCTGCACACCCCCTACTGGGGACGTGCCTGCAACCAAGGTACATGCCCTTGGCCCTTGAGTCCAGACTCTATCCACTGAGCCAAACCGGCTAGAGCTATTCATATCATTTTTAACAAATGCAGCGAACCCAAATCCTTTTACCTTAGAGTCAATGCGAGTAAAACCTCCTGCACTGTGGCTACAGCTTCTTGGGGACAGTCAACTCCGAGGTGTCCTCTGGCCTCAGTTTGTAGGATAAATGGAAAACGACTTAAACGCAAATGACGTTATGAGTGGAATCATTCCTGCAGCCTGATTTATAGTGAGATTTGCATCTTTTCCTTTATGTTTGACTTCTGGGACGTGGCTAATAAAAGAGTCGTATGGCAAACATTGAACAGAATTTTTTTCCATTTTCCAAAGACTTCTCTTATAATAACACTAGAGGCCCAGTGCCCAGATTCGTGCACTGGTGGGGTCCTTCAGCCTAGCCTGCACCCCTCGCCATCCGGGACCCCTTGGGGGATGCAGTAGTACGCGAAGCAGCCGCTGGCCAGGGAGGAGCCAGGCTCGGACTGGGCTCCACTCAGCTCCCACTCATCCTGGCCCTGCCTGCTTCCACCACTTGGTAGCACTGCCGTGGAGGCAGGAGAGGCTCGCACCGCCGCAGCTGCGCTTGTCAGCCGTGAGCTCGGCATCTGGCGCCCGTCGGTCATCTGAGCGGCGCCTCTGCTGTGGGAGTGCATTGACCACCACGGAGCATCTCCGCACTGAGCATCTGCCCTCTGGTGGTCAGTGCGCATCATAGCAACCGGTCAACCAGTCTTCCCGTTGTTCGGTCGGTTAGGCTTTTTTACATATGTATACATACACACATATTATATATATGTGTATGAAACTGTTTTCTGAAACACCATGCCACTGTTCTCCTGAGTTTTCTGTTTTCAAAAAAATTAAATTCTTTATTGTTTAAAGTGTTACATATGTCTCCTTTCCCCCGTGGACCTCGATGGTTAAGGAGCGCCAATGCCTGAGGCCCACTTCCCGTCAAAGCAGATGTTGTTCAGGCTCACGCCCCAGGCCGCGGGGCCAGGCGGGGCTGCTGTGCGAGGACACGGGCCGTTTCATGGGAATAAACCGTGTTTTAGCCGTTTTACCTTTACCTAGTGCCTCCCCTCGATGTGCCCTGGCACTCTCAGGGGACGCATTTAGAAATTTCTCATTTTCGCCTCCATGCCTTCTGACATGTTTTCAAAAATTACTTTCTACCTCATGATCTTCCTGGGATGCATGTTCTGGGCTTTTCTCAAAATTCTCCAGATCCCCACATGTCTAGCCAGCGTGGTTGCCGATGCGACTCTCCAGTGGCGTTTATGTCGTTAACCACGTTCTTATCACTAGGATTCCTCCGTGAGCCGGCACTTTCTTCGAAGGCTTTGTTTCTTCTACGGTTTCCAGCCTTCCAAGGCTTGGGCAATGCGAGTATATTTATTTTCAATTTTGTTCAGATTTCGTCTTGAGTCCATGCTTTAGTCTGCGGCCTGGGAGGACGGTGTCTCTATTTCCCCAGCTGCTACCTCCCCCGGGGCCTTTTCTCTCTCAGCGGTCAGGGCACTGGCTGGCGCCCCTGCCGTGGGGGCCTGGCTGTGTGACCCCCGCGCACCTTAGCCCTTGGCCTAGGGAACGTCCCCCAGCTCAGGGAACGTTTATTTTTGCTGGGTCTCCAGGAGCTCATTGCTCCCTGCGTGTCCAACTCACTGCCTCCTGCATGAGTGTCTTCCTCAGTCCTGGAACCTCCATGCCATCCTGTGAATCT